>NW_006399866.1:6882551-6931124 GCF_000299155.1 Elephantulus edwardii | reverse complement strand
AAATTCTAAATAATTGAAAAAAAAATTAGTGTGTCCTTAGGGAGAAGCAAGTCTGTGGTTGTCTTTAATGCTTCTCAAAATGAGGGTGGGAGAACTCTAATGGCGAAGCTGGGTCTTCACAGGAAGGTAGGCCAAAACTTTATTTTCTTTTCCTTTACAATCTTCCCTTTTCGTTTATAGTTGTTGTTGTTGTTATGTGTCATTGAGTCTGACTGACTTACAACTGACCCTTCAGCAAGTTTTCAGAGGTTGCGAACCGCACAGGAGATTGTCAGTCTTTCTCCAGAGGAGCACCTGGTAAATTTGAATGACCTGCCTTTGGATTGGCAGTGCAACTCCTTAGCTCTAGGCATCAAAGTATCTTCTTTTTATAAACATTTTTTCAATCTTATATTGGTTTGCATACAAAATTTGTATATATTGTGTTTCATTCATGTACATTGTGTTTCACACATTTCTTCATTCACATTGTGTTTTGTACAGTCATTCCCATACATTGTTTTATAAAATTAATCACCATTGATCTATGCCCACTGTTACCCCATCTTTTCAGGTCACCACTGTTATTGTTGTTATATGCCATTGAGTCACTTGTGACTCATAGTGACCCTGTGTACAACAGCTTTAAACCCTGCCCTATCCTGAGCCAATATCACTGTCTCTGACACTCCTAGCTCCATTGCTCCAGTCACTGGGCCAATCCTTCTCATCCAAGGTCTTCCTCTCTTGAACTGTCTCTATACCCGTCCAAGCATGATGTCTTTCTCCAAGGACTGGTCCCTCCTGAAAGATGCCCAATCTTTGCCTCCAAGGAGCAGTTTGGTTTAACCCCATTTAAGGATAGACTTGTTTGTTCTCTTGAGAGCTCATGATATGTTTAATACCCTTCTCCAGCACCATGACTCAAAGGCACTGATTATTCTTCTTTCATCCTTAATCATTACCCAGCATTCTAATGCATAGCAAGTAATTGCCAAAATCATGGCTTGCATCAGGCACACCTTAGTCTCCACACTGACATCAATGCTATTAAGCACTCTGGAGAGGTCTCTGGGTTTGTGTGTTTTGTTTTTTTTGCCGATTCTTTCAGAGCAACTTATATTTCTTCCTTCATTGCCATAGACTCTTGCTCTTATGTTGTTTCATTAAATTCTTCTATGTCAGCCAATTCATTTTGGTACAGTGACTCTGTATCCTCCTTCCATCTTCTTTTAATGCTTCCTGGATCTCTTAATATTCTGCCCAAAGCATCATTAAGTATTGCAACTCAATGCTTGAATTTATTTTTCAATTCCTTCAGCTTAAGAAATGCTGAGCAAAATTGGCCCTTTTAATTTTCTGACTCCAGCTCTTTGCACAATTTACTTTACTTTGTCTTCCTGTACTACCCTTTGAAATCTTCAGCTCCTTAATTTCTTTATTTCTTCCTTTTGCTTTGACTTCTCAGTTCTCCAGGGCAATATTCAAAGTCTCCTCGGACACCCATCTTGGTCTTTTCTTCTTTTTCTGCCTTTGTAATGACCTTTTACATTTTTCGTGGATGATGTTCTTGATATCCTCCCACAGCTCATCTGGTGGTGGTCAAGGCCTCAGACCTGTACCTGAGATGGTTTTGACATTCAAATGGGCTATACTTAAGATTTTGGTTCCTGTGGATTTGATTTAATTTTCTTCTAGCACCTGGCCTAGTTTTCACAGCTGATATTGAGCTTCTCCTGCGATTCTTTCTACAGATGTAATTGATTTGATTCCCGTGCATACCATCAGGTGAAATCCATGTGTATAGCCTGCATTGGTGTTTCTTATAAAAAGTATTTCCAATGAATAAATCATTGAATGTACAGAATTCTATAATTTTATCTCCAGCTTCATTTCATGTTTTCCAACTGTTGTTCTTTCCTCCCTTTTGCGTGACCCCTTCAATGAGTATTCTTTAAATCTGGAGGTGAGTCGCAAAGGAGTCTACATTAGAATCAGGAAACACAGTAAAAATGGCCATTTAGAAGAAAACTATCTGTTTAAAAAGAAATAAAGCTTAAAAATTTAAAAAAAAAGAAAAATACCTTTCAAAATACAGACTTTTTGGAAGAGAGCAAAGAAAAGTGATCCTTGATAATGGAGAAGTTGGGGCTGCTCCATTAACTTTCATCTTTTTTCAAGAAACTCTGCTTGTGAGTTTTGCAGCCTCCTCTCATTTTGAGGGGGCAGAGAGGAGACTGTAAGGGTCAGTGTCTGGCTCACCATGCTTCTTTCTGTGGAGGTGCCATGATTGAGCAAATTGTCACCCTGTTCCTTCTTCACCTTTCAGGTCAGATAGATTTATATTTTTAGCATGAGCAGTTTGCTGTACTTGCTAATTTACAGTCATTTGGTCTGAATAAAGCCTTTTGTTTCCTGGGTTAGCCTCAGAGAACATTGCCAAGGTGAGGCCTAGCAGAGCCTGGACATATTCTGTTGGGGCCCCGGCAGGCCCCACACCTCCGGGCCTCCCAGATGTGACAGTCAGGGGCTGTTGATATGCTGTGTTGTTCATGGCACTGTGTTAAGCTACTCCGTGTGTAGCCTGGATTTTGCTGAATCAAGGCAGTTTTTGTGTAAAGAATGGAGGTGCTTTCAGTAATTTGTCAGAATAGCTAGGAGCTTGTCAGATCAAGGACTGGATCCCAAAGACTAAGCCTCGAAAGGACAACTAAGAAGAAGACAGAAAGCATGTTGCTTGAAGTCTGCCTTCAGAGTTGATGCTGAAATGCGGGCCTGCTCCCTCAGAGGTGCAGCATGCCCTCACCCCTCCCCTTCAAGGGGCTGGCCCCCGGGGTAGAAGGTTGATTAATACTCTTAAGGGATGCTAATAATGTCATATTAGGTTGCTGAATTAGAAAGCAGACCAACCCCTGACAATCTGTTAATAGACTGGAGAGAAATAAGAATACCTTCCTTTTCTAGCCTTTTTTCTCCTCCTGTACAATCTCACTATAAACTCTTTCCCTCAGTGTTAGCTTTCATGCTAATATTTCTCAAGTGCTTGCACGCGCATGTGAATCTAAACAGTGTACAGGTTCTTTAAGACTTAAATCCAGGCTAGTTTCATCTTTGAACTAGGGCAACATTTCTTCCACTGCTTACGAGACAATGGCTTCTTAGTGAGATAATAAACAACTGAGTCTTTAAATTTATCCATCACCAACCAGTTTCTGATCTTGAGTACCACTTTCAGAGTTCGTTTCAAGAAGACACAGTTTGGAGCGAGTCTTCCTGATGAAATCTCATTGACCCAGCATCCTGGCTGGCCCCAGGGTCCTAGGGCAGGAAACCTCATCAGTCTCACCACAGGTGGTGCCCCCTTCAGGTAGCATTTCATACCCTGTTAGATTTTTTTTTTTCTGCACCCTGTACCATCCCTCGAGTAAGTGGTAATGAGCAACTTAATGTGCTGACTTAACCAATCCCCTCTTGGTCCATTACAACAAAAGTTGCTCTTTTCTCATTAGAACCATTTTTTGTCAGGGTGTCTTTAATCAATGGCCTCCCTAGGGACAATATTTTTAGAAGTTGTATTTTTCACACTCTATCTTCTCCCCTTTTGGAAATTCTCTGCCCTGTGCCTAGTGAAATGAACTAATGAGATGTCATGAGAGTTTGGGCCAGTGTTAATTGGAACAGGTATGAAGGAAGTCGCTCACGCATACTGTCGTGCTCCGTCTTGCCTTACCTGCGATCCCTTTCTGTCTCTTTGGTGCAGGTTGCGCAGACAGCAGATGGTGTGGATGCTGACCTCTGGAAAGACGGCTTATTTAAATCCAAGGTTACCAGATACCTGTGCTTCACAAGATCATTTTCCAAAGAAAATGTAAGTCCAGCAGTGGTTTTCTGTTTGCTGAGTGAGCACCGATAATTTACATTCCTGTTTGGAAGTTCCTCATTTTTTTGTTGCCGTTTATTTTCATCGCCATATTAATTTATCTGTGGTTTTAGTGAACCAGGTCAAATCAGCAGCTAGTACTATGTTTCATTTATTAACAGTATTATTAACCATGTACCCAAGTGTACAGTGAATTCCATTAAAATGCATTCTCAAAAGGAAATTTCTCTCACAGCACTCATTTGCCTACCTTTCTTCCTAGTAACAAATCACAGGATGGTACGGATGTGAGAATTTCCAGTCAAGCTGGATTTAAAGCTGGCCAGATGGAAGCATAGATAAAAGAGGGAACCTGACGATTATCCCTGACCATGGACATGGCCTTGTTTCCAAATGGATTTTTTTTCCCTCCCTGAGCCTGCATATGGTGTGATAGTTCGTTATTTTCACTTGTTGGAATCCTGTTCATAATTCTTTTAGTGTATTATTTATAATAGTTTGGCACATGAATTGAGAAATTTTAAGGATATCTGCTAAAGTTTTTCCAATAAAATGTTTCAGTGGATGGATTAGCACCTGAGGGAGCAAGTATCTCTTTTATTTTCCTAGTTTACAAATACCTCCAGACATAATATCTGCTTTCCACAAATGCAGAAAATAGGAAGCGGTCAGGTTTTCATTTTTAGATTAAAATTTTATTTTTATACTAGATGTTATTGTCTCTTTTGGATATACATGCTTATTTTTAAAATATTTGTAATAATTTATTTTTACAGACACTATTATAACAGTAACATTATGTTCTCTCTTTTTTTTTAAGTACATCTAACATTTTCATTCAGAAAGAGCCAAAGAGAAAAGTAACTTTCTTTCTCTCTTTCACGTATCTCTGCAGACCCATCACCCTAGCATAGGCAGCCCCCAGGTTCTGAACATCCAACTTATGGACAACTTGTACTTGCCCTTTAATGTTATGTGGAGGGTCAGAGCAAAAGAGGAAGACACTCAAGAAGGTGAATTGGCACAGTTACTACAACAATGGGCTCAAGCATGTCTGAGATCATGGGGATGGCACTGGATAGGGCATGGTTCAGATCTCTTGTTCATAGGGTCTCTGTGAGTTGTTGTTAACTTGATAGCACCTAACCACAATAAATATGTCTTAACTTTGAAACAACTGATCTAACTCCTGTTTACAAGAAATTCTTCATCACTATTACCTTCTCTTGCTGTATGTGCAGCTTCTAAATCATCAAAAAGGCTTCTGGCCTTTTCTTGCACTAAAGCAGCGCTAAATAAGAACTGTATGTACCTGTTCTGACTCACCTACAAATTCTTAAATGAACAGTTGAGAACAGCTCTCACTTGTACCCCAGGGCCTGCCTATGGTGCATGCACCTTCAGTGGTTTTCTGAATTTGGATAATCACAGGCAAGGTTCTCTGGTTTGCACAGTTCCATCAGCCCTTCCTGTTGTTCATTAGCAGTGCTTTGTGAGGAGAATAAGTCCTAATGTATTCAGAACACAGGGAGAAATCACTGCTTTAATCCTCCCACCCCCAATCTTAAGAGTAATATATCCTCTTTGTAAGATACAGAATTTTATAATAGAGTAGGGCAAAGTCCTGGCGCTAAACATGGAAAATCTTTCTTAATGGAGTTTTTCGACATTATAGGTTAATAATACACAACAGAGTAATCGTATTATGATTTACATTACATTTTCATGCTTTCAATATGGTTGTGGGTGTTAGTTGCCATCATGTTGACCCTGCCCATGGCAGCCCCTCCCGTGTGCCCGTGTAGAGCTGTGCTCAGCAGGCTTCTAAGGCTGGGACTTCTCAGAAGCAGGCCTCCGGGCTTGTCCTCAGAGGCATGTCTTGATGGCCACCCTTCTGACTGGTAGTCGAGTGAATGCTTAACTGTTTGCACCACCCAGAGATCCCTTCCAATGTTTTTAATACAGAACTAGGAATATAACCAGGAAGGTAGCCACCTAAGTGAAGAGTGAATAGACTTGTAAGAAGTCCAGACAGGTCCCTTGGCTCATTGTCCTGTTGGAGGAAACACTAGGGGACAGGTCTGTTTAGATACCAGGCTCACAAAGTTAGGGACAGTCCTCACTCCCCCACCCTCTATGCAGTATGTACGCACACAACACACTCTCCTGATACCTATATTGTATTTCATGCAATCTAAATGAAAGATTGTGTAAAATACAACATACATGAATGAACAACAGTGTATTTGAATTATTGTATGCAAACCAATAAAAACCTTTTTTAAAAAAAGATTCACCTTTTGTAACCTGTCCTCTTCCATGAGCTGCCACTTTTTACTGAAGGTCAGTGCATTCACCCCCAAGGGCTGTTGGGAGGAACTCCTCAGGATTTGAACAAACTTGTGTTCACACCCTCCCTGCTCACAGTGGTTTCGTGGTGTTCATTACTAGGCTCTACGGAGCTCATTTTTCCTCACCAAACAGGCTTCATTTTATAAAACACAGCTTCATAGGACAGCCATTGTCTCAGCATTCATTTTCCATTGTTCTTTTTATTAGATTTTACCCCAAAGGCTGAGGGTATCAGTTCCTCAGAACAGAAGAAGCCCTATACCCTTGGAATGTGGGCAGTGGCAAGTTTTGAAATAACAAAGAAAAGTACCTGACACTTGTTCATTTGCAGTGTTACAGACCAGTGTATTATGGAAAACCTAGTCAATATTCTTTCTCATATAACAGATGTTTATTGAATGCTAGCTTTGTATGTCTTCTTAATCCAGGAGGGCTCGTCATTGCAGGTTGGAATGTGAAGGTATGTAAGGAGACAGGACAAGGGCAGTGGGAGAAAGCTCTGCTTTCTTTTGAAGTAAGGGAATAAAAGCACTGTGTTTATAAGAAATAATGTGTGAGCCTAAAAAAGGGATCCACATATTCAGTTTGTGGGGGTGACAGGGCCTACTTGTTAGTACAGGAATGCAACAGGAATCACTTATATTTTAATTTGTTATCACCAGACCATCCTCGCTCTCAATCTCAACCTAGACATTGCATAGCATTTTTTTAAAAAAAACAACTCTAAAGGGAGGGATATGGGATCTCAAAACTGGACAGATTCTTAATTAGGTGACTTGAGACTCCCTGTGTAGGAGTTTGAGGAGAGACTCTTTTGGCACCTAAGTTCCTTTCCCCCAATAATGCTATTAATACAGAAACCTAGCTTTAGAGTGACAATGCTTCCTGGGGAAGGATCAAGATTAATTGCACTTTTCATGCCCTGTACTTTCTGCATTACCTGTAATAATAATGTACATAGATTAGGTAGGGAGGATATTAAACAGAAGGATTTATGAACATTTGAATATTAAGTTGGTTATCTGTGGCTACCTTAAATGCAAGGTTGTCAAAAATAATTACAGTATACTAGCAAATACTGGCTACCAGAGACAATATAAATACCCTGAGTCAGTGCATATTGGGCTTTTGGCATGAATCATTTGCTCAACAAGGATTGGGAATACGTTCTTCATATTTATGAGGAGGAAATGAAAGAGAGCACAGGATGGGGGAGGGGAGAGGAACAAGCAAAATTAATGGTGTCGCAGACCCACTGTATTAAACACAGGACGGCAGCCGCTTGGTGCAACGAGGGACCACACTTGGACTGAGAGAAGCTCTGACAGCACAGCCTCCCGCTTTGTATGCACGGGAGGGTTTTTTGATGTTTCTCTTAATGGCCGCACCACTGATGCTCCAGTTTTACGATCAGGGAACGTTTGTAGGGAGTGTGGAGGGTGAGGTCGCTAAGTGGTTTGCAGTTGACTTTTATAAAGCCCAACGTGTCAAGCAGAAGACATTCGAGAAGGATATTGATGAATGCCCATCCATCTACAGGGCAGGAAAACATACCCCCTTGTTAATTTCTCAATGCAGAAAGTAGTGATGACACGGAAAAGCAACTGCCATGAAAAAAAAATTATGATAGATTAAATCAGGCAATTCTGCAAGCAGCTGATGTTTGCTAGTTAGGTTAACAGCCCAGACCCTTCTTGCACAGGCAGAAATTTATTGCAGTTGAGAAGGGCCTCCACTTCCCACTTGCTGCGCTGCACTGCACATTGTCTTCTAAGTCTCAACTCTATTCAGTGCTGCAGTGTTGTCAGCAGAACAGCTCAGAGAGTAAAGAAACAGATTTGTGGTTACAATGCCATAAATGCTCACAGGTTCCACTAGCCAATTTGACCTTTGCAGCTGAATTATAGACTTTCTTTTATTTGTGTTCTTTTGTTTTGGAAGGTTTTTGGTTGTGTATGCTTTCAGTATTTTTATTGATCTCATGTAAAATTGCCATCCAAGCTAATTCCATTTCATTCTGAAGGATTAAAGATTTTTATCTCATTTGTGTACTTTTTGCTCATGAAATATTTATTACATATACTTTACATATATTTTTTAAGGATAGAGTGTAAATTTGCCATTCACGCAAAGGCAGTTAGATTCTGACTGTGATTGGCCTTCCAGTTAAAAAATATGGCCCCCCAAAAAGATTAATTTATTCAGCAATCATTGAACATTTGGAGTGTGTATCACACACTATTATATCCTCAAGTTTAAAGAGTAACAGATAATTTTGGCTTTCTTAGTTCTTGAACTCTTGTAGGGAGATAACTAATAAACAAATAGCTTCACTAATTGGTAAAAAGAAAAAGAGTGTCAAGAGAGAATATAGTATATCATTTGGATGCCAAGAATGCCTTGTTTGCCTATCAGAAGTAGTCTTGATAGGTTTTGTTACATGCAGCATGAGGCTCACATAACTCCCCCATACCCAAAGAGAGAGTTACAAGTCCCTGTTTTTTAAGCTAGGTAGAAATAAACACCTGTGAACTTAATTAATGCCATGTGCAGAGTAATGGGCTGAGCAGGTTGGTGTTTGTCCAGGGATGCAAGACAAGTAAACAGAGTGCATATACTGATTTTGAATAGTGAGAGGCTTCTCAAAAAACAGGCAAAGAACATTACTAGAATCCCAACAACAAAGATTTGGGATCAGAATCTATAATTCTTTTCTTAACTGGCTTCAACTAGAGAGCAGGAGAACTAAGGATGCAAATTACTCAGAAGATTCTAATGAACTCTCCAAGGTGGCCTTGCATATTTACATTGTAGGGTGGCTGTTTTCAGAGCTCATTTCCAACGTGAAATGTGGCTGCAAGGAGCCATGTGTTTGCAGAGGATTCTCTTCACAATTACAGAATGTTATGTTATCTTTGAAAGATATTTTTATACTGGTTATGGGAAGTGTGCACTGTGGATCCCAAATACTACCACTAAACAGAGACATTAAGAGGCCTTTTGTGCATGTCATTTTAGAAGATGTGTAATATTGAGACTGCAGGGCTTGCATTCCATATTAGTTTATAATTCTGGGGATTTTGGAAAATGTACCTAGAAACCAGAATGTGTGTCAAGATACAGACTGGTGATCATTCAGGAGTGTGATTGGTTCTTTGCTAGGTTTAGATGCTCTCTCCGCCCACAACGATTGCCAGAGGAGTTTGCTCTAAAACCTAAGGGCCTGAGTGCCCAATGTTCATGACCTAGTGACAGCTCAGTCAACTGGTGTGCATGGCCATCCTCTGCTGTGTTGTATCTAGAACATCTCCAGGTTCCCCACCCTCCAGGAATTGTTCATCTGGCTAACCAAGGCCATGTCTAAGTAGCTTTGAGATTCTGCAGATGAGACTCCTTCCTGGGGGCCACCCAAGTCCCCGTGTAACCACTGGGGAACATTAACCGGCACCTACTCTAATTAACCTGCTGTCGTAAAGCTGCATGAGTCATTGTGTTAAATATGCATCTTGAATCCAGAATGGCAAAGCTACTACAGGCATATTTAGATTAATAGTCTGTATTTCTTTTCTTTCTTCCCAAGAGTCATTTAGGGAACGTGTTAGTGGATATGAAACTCATTGACATCAAGGACACCCTGCCTGTAGGCTTCATCCCAATTCAGGAGACGGTGGACACACGTGAGTCATCTTTTAGTACCACTCATCACAGTTTTCTTCCTCCAGGTATACTTTCAGATCTTTTTTTAACATGCGGTTTTCTTGGAAATCGTTTTAGGAGGACTTACTTTATAGCCAGCCTATTCTTCTTGACTTTATCTGACTCAGTTTTTCAGAGGGTTTGCAAAATATTCTGGGTGGGAGCATGTAAATGAGCAGAATGCCCTTTTCTCTTAGAATAGTTCTTTCAGAGGGACAATTCTGAATTGGCTTACTCGAGAGTGAAATGGTGAAACTGGTTGTAGTTCATCTTTAGGCCATCATCTAGTGTTACTGAAGCCAAGCTTAGCACAAGACCTAGAAACAAAGGAGAGGGGAAAATGATGTCCAGAGAATGAATACAAGTGCAGGAATGCTCCTATTTTTGCTTCTTAGAGTAAACAAGTCAGAAATGAAGACTACAAATTAGCATACCCAGGATTAGAATTTAACCTAAGTCCACAGTCCACTGTGTGATACTGAGCAGAAGTGAAATTTAATGAATCAGAATTAGATCCTGTGGTGTTTTGAGGGTCTTGCCATGTACATTAGTTACTAAATATAGCTGGATATACCTCTGGATAATTGCATATATGTGGTATACCTTACTGATTTTTTTTAACCTGTAATCACTCATTAGTTAACTTTAGAATATTTACAGTAGTGAAGTAGAAATAAAAGACAAAGGGAATCTTGGCAACTAATGTAATTTTGTGTCTAAATCTTTGTCATAAATATTTTTCTATAGTTAACCCCATTGTGGTCCCACTGTTTTGCGTTGTATTGTATGTATCGCTTTGTACTTTTTCCCCCCAAAGCTAGCTTTCATATAGAAAAGGATTTCCACATTTAGACTCTATAACTTTTCCTTTTTATTAAAATATTTTTATTATGTTTTTATTTTTTATTCATTTGCTTACAAAATTAATATACATTGTGTTTCACACAGTTTTTCATTTATATTGTGTTTCATTCAATTATTCCTGTGAATTGACCAGAAAAGACTGGGCAGTGATGGGCAAGGTCCAATGGTGATTTGATTTTGTAACTTTTCTTCTAATGAAGCAAGTAGATTCCATTGTTTAATATATTTGAATTTTTAAGATTATTCTTACTCTTGGGTTGCCTTTAGTTGTTTGGTGTTACATGTGTTAGCTACTAATCATAGATGTTATGTGCTGTCGAGTCACTTGAGACTCATAGCAACCCTATGTACAACAGCCCTAAACCCTGCTCTGCCCTGTGCCAATCTCACTGTGTCCAACACACCCACCCAGATTACCCCAGTCACTGAATCAATCCACCTTATAGAGGGTCTTCCCCTCCTGTGCTGTCTTTCCACCCTCCCAAGCATGATATCCCTCTCAAGGACCGGTCCCTCCTTAAAACATGTCCAAAATATGTCAGATGAAGCCTCAGAATCCTTGCCTCCAAGGAGCAGCCCGGTTTAACCCTCTCCAGGATGAATCTATTTGTTTTCTTAGCATGGTGCCCTTAATACTCTTCTCTAGCACCACAGCTCAAAGGCATCAATTCTCCTTCTATCTTCCTTAGTCATTGCCCACCTCTCTGATGCATAACAAATGATTGCAAAGACCATGGCCTTTATCATATGCACCTTAGTCTCCAGAGAGACACCATTGCTCTAGTAGTTAATAGTTAACATGTGTTATTAGATGCTAACCCCTCTGATGAATGCATACTGATATGTGCTGACTAGTTAATCCTAACTGATAGTGACCCTTTACAACAAAGAAGAACTGCCTCTTGGGGTTCCCTAGGCTTCAGTCTTTGTGGAAACATATTGCCAGACCTTTTCTCCTATAGAATGATTGATGGCTTTGACCTACAAACCTTTCATTTGGCGGCTAGGTGTTTAACCATTGCACTACACTAGGACTTACATACAGATTTTATTTAATATCAGAAGACTACTATTTAGAGATGGATGTTATCAAACACATTTTACTTTAGAGAAAACTGAGGCATAGCAACTAATTAGAGATTAAAGAATTGTACAAGGCCATACATCTGATGTAGAGAAGGGAAGAAAGGGGACTGGAGGACATATAACGTAGTAACATAGTCTTTCTCCCTGTGGTCACACTTCTAACCAAAATGCCACATTCTAATAGCATGTGTATAAGCGACTTTCATAGGTTGTCTTGTTATAAGCGCTGTTGAGTCGTAGATGACTCATTTTGACCCTATGAACAAAAGATCTGAACAACTGTGTAATTTTCATCGTTTCTCCAAGTTCATAGTTTCCAGAGGCAAGCTCTTTTGGAAGTGGATGCCATTCCTTCTTCCAAGCTTGTTTTAATTGGGAAGCTCCACCACTGTCCACCATGGGTAACCATTATCACATTTGATACAGCAGTGTCACAGTGTTTAGCATCACAGCAACCACGAGTTACCTCTGTACAACAAATGGACAGACCAGTGTTATACCACTTAGAAGAGTGTTTGACCAAAAACAATTAAAACCAGGCCTGAGAGAAGCAGATTAAAGTCACCCTCCTTTGACTTGGAGGCCCACAGAGCTCTATGTTGGTGTTGTACTTTCACAGGTAGATTTTAAATATTTTTATATATGTGAGATTTTTGTTAACCACTTAATTGAGATATTGGTTACAGACTATACAATTTAACTATTTAAACTGTTCCATTCAGTGCCTTTTCGTATATTCACAGAGCTGTACAACTGCTACCACAATTCATTTTAGAGCATTTCCTCATCCAGGAAGGAAGCCTTTCTCTCATAACTGGGTGCATCAGTTGCTTCCCCATTCTGATAGTCTGAGGTCAGGATCTAGGCTTCCCCCACGTGCCTTGTCACACAGGAAGGGTAATGAAAGTCATTTCTTGGAACCTTTACAAAGGCTCTGGTGGCGTATTCCATATTCCATATTCCATGGTGAGGTTCTCTGTTAACCTTTGGCCATGCCTCTCAGGTGGTTTGAATCCACTAGCAGTTCCAGGGGAGAAAGTTGGGCAGTCTCCTCCCATGTACTTCACAGCCTTAGAAAATTGGAGGTTCAGCTATGAGTCAATTCCAACTCCACAGCTTTGAAGGTTTATTCACAAGCTAACTAGATAAACCTTGTGGTCAGCTTTGTGAAGTTTAAGAGCATTTAATGCCCCAATTTTATAAAGTCATTCAGAAGGATGAGAGTCCCACAATTAATTTAAAATCTAGTTTGTTGCAATCCATATTGTACTTAAAAATGGAAAGACTGTTTGTTTTAGTAAAGTGTTGTGTACTTTCTCTGTGTTCATTAGCATGACTGAACACATTCTATTGACTATGTATAATATGTTTACTTAAAATTAGGTCTGCTTAAGCATGTGTAATTAGTGGCTCAATTTCCTACCCTAGTTTGCTGTAGATGGAGGACTGGAGCCAAGAACAGTGTGGCAAAAGCAAGTAAAATACTTTAGGAAAGGTTTTTAATCTCCTACACACTTTGGAAGGCTTGATCTTATCAACTAATAATTTAATTTTTAAAGGTTCAGGGTTACTGTGGATTCCTCCCTTCAGGATACTATCTCTCCCTTATTAGATACAGTGTTTGGGGTCTACATTCAAGACATTATTACTCACAGCTTATAGATCTGATCAAACCTTTAGATCAAAGCTGTAGATATCACACCTGTGGGGAAAAAACCCACAAAGTTTCTGAAACCACTGCCCTCTCAAAAAAAAACAGATTAGAAGTGATATATGATTGAGTATTATGGTTAGCACAGGAATCCAGAATTAAGGTTGCATAGAGAAGTGTACTCGGGCTGGGGGGTGGGGGGAAGGGACGTGGGAATTGTATACTAAGGAAGGAATTTTTTTCTTTTTTTTTTTTCTCTCTTCAGAGAGGGAAGCGAGCTGGTGGGGGGGAGGGTTGGGAAGGGAGAAAATTGCGGCAATGAATGAATGGAAATCCAAAACCTCTGTAAAAAAAAAATTATAAAAAAAACCCTAAAAAAACAAAACAAAACAAAAAACCAACCAACCAGCCAAACAAACAAACAAACAAAAAAACCCACAGAAATTTACTACTACAAATCTCCCTGTCCTCCACGACCCACGACCCAACAATACAATGCCAATGATTTTCATTCCTTTCTGAGGGATCTTCTAACTTTCTCAGTCTACTTTTTTATTTGAATATACTCTTTTCTAAAAAAATAATTTTAATGAACATTTACAGAGAATTTGGATTTCCATTCATTCATTGCTGCACTTCTCTACCCGCCCAGCCCTCTCCCCCCGCCCCCCAGTTCGCTCCTCTCTTTCAAAAGTAAAAGAAAGACTCCCTCCCTGGTACACAATCCCCCCCACACCCCTCGCACCGCCCCAAGTACATTCCACTATGCAACCTTAATTGTGGACTCTTGTGATAACCATAATACCCTATCATACATCGCTTTTAAATTATTCAGTCCCTTGTCTGTTTCAGTGCAGTATACACAAATTACCCAGTTTTCTCAGTCATCCCCTCCCTGATATCAGTCCCATTTTACAGCAGTGGCACTGTGCAATATTTGTCCTTTTGCAACTGAGATATTTCACTCAGCATAATGTCCTCCAGACTCACCCATTTTGAATAATATTGAATGAGTTCCTTGTTTTTCAATGCATAGATAGTATTCCATTGTGTGAATATACCACCTCTTCTCTATCCATTTGTTTGTTGATGGGCACCTGGGTTGTTTCCAACTCCTTGCTATTGTGAACAGAGCTGCGATAAACATCGGTGTGCATATATCTGCTTGGATGTCAGTTATGGTCTCTTTGGGATATATTCTCAGTAGTGGAATTGCTGGGTCAAATGGTATCTCTATTAGCAACTTTTTGAGAAAGTGCCATACCGCCTTCCACAGTGGTTGCACCATTTTACATTCCCACCAACAGTGAATAAGGGTTCCAGTTTCTCCACAACCTCGCCAGCATTTGTTGCTTGCTGTTCTGTTAAATTTTGCTATTCTTATTTATTTGAATATACTCTTGAGTCAGTTGTATTAGCATTTTATGCCCTGCCATATAACCAAAAGTCATGAAAGGCAATGTTGAACACAGACAATACATTGTGGGCTTGAGGCTGGCTTATAATAATGATAATGATAAGAGCACTGAAGGTTATTCTTTATTGAACACTTACTGAGAGGCCTCAGGTGCATAAATAGTTAAGCACTCAGCTATCAACTGAAAGGTTGGTGGTTCCATTCTACCCAGAGGCGCCTCAGACAAAAAGCCTAGTATGCTTCTTCTGGAAATTTATACCCACTAAAAACCCTCTGAAGTACAATTACACCCTAACAGTTCCCCTCTGTAACACATGAGGTCGCCATGAGTGAGAATCGTCAGCAGCAACTAGCCTGGTTCCAGGCATTGGAACAATGTGTGCTGCCACGTTTCGTCCTCCCAGCATATCTGTGGAGCTGGAGTTCATTAACTCCTTTACAGATAATGAAATTGAGGCTCAGTAAAATTAAGCAACTTGCCTAAGGACATAATGTCAAAAAATGGTGAAACTGGAATTTCAACTCAGATCTGTCTGATTCATTTGAATGACTTGACTGCAGGTGATTGAAACTCATGGTTAAAAATACAAAAAAAAGGTTTTGTTGGTCACTGGTGGCAATTGTCATGGAACCACACTGCATTGTTCTAAACCTTGTTGGGAAAAAAAAGAAAAAGAGGTATTTATCCTTCCATTCCTGTGTAAATAGTTTCAAAGAGATCAAATCATTGATGAAGAATAGATTAGGGTTTTTTTTTTTTTAATCAAAGAATTCTAACTTATAGATGCAGAAGGAATGACAGTATTTTCAGATGCTATTTGAATGAATATGTGGATCTGGGCAGCAATCCTAAGGGAATAAGAAAACTACTCTGAGAGGCTGTTGGGCCTCCTTCTAAGCTGAGGAACCGGGCCAGCATTCCCAGAGCCCAGCAGGAATGACCCAAATGGACTCCAGGCCTTGAGATGTGATGTCAAACAAGACACACAGATCACTTGTGAAGTGTTCGTGCCTGAGACAGCTCACCTGAATCTAATCACACCAGTTCACTGTAACAGCCAGTTTACAGGAAATAGAGGGGATGACCCAGTGTCTCCCACCTATCATGGCCCTGAAGAGTAAAGGGAAAGAGGTTGTTACAGAATGAAAGATATTTAAAAAATATAACAACAACAACAAAAATATAGTACAGTCACTTTATATCTTGACCTGGACAGAGCAACAGTAAAATGATATTGTTCAGATATTGAAGGAAAATTGAGTAGAGACTTGTCTGTCTGTTGGGTGGTATTAAAGAATTTTTGTTCATTTTGTTAGTTTTGTTATACTGTTCTCTCTCTACTTTAGGTATGTTTGAAAATTTCTATGATAGAAGTAGAAATGGGGAAATAAAGATCCATGAGTTAAAATGCATGAATACACAGGGTCCCACGTAGTGGTTACTTGAAGCCCTGAGCAGCCAGCAGAGGAGTTTGGTCATGGCTTCCAGAAGTTGGGCCCATGGGCTGGTAGCCAGACTGCTTCTTCTTGGGAGATGCTTGAGCTCCTGGGAGCTCCTTCTTAACAGCAGGTATTTAGAGTGAGGTCTGACTGATATCTGCAGTGGCAGCCTGTCCACTGAGGCCTCAAGGGGCACAGGAGGGCTAGAGCCCAGCACTTCTGATGGTGCTAAGCAACAGGGGAATAGAGGCAGCAAGGAGTTCAGGAGTTAGGTTTTGCCGTCTTTGGAAGGCTCATCCTTGTTCTGTTGTGTTTTTCTTCAGAGGAAGTGGCTTTTAGGAAGAAAAGGCTGTGTATTAAATTTATCCCACGGGATTCAACTGAAGCTGCCATCTGTGACATTCGAATCATGGGCCGGACCAAGCAGGCCCCTCCTCAGTATACCTTTATCGGGTGAGTCTTTTTCTTTTTTTTAATTGGTTTTCATACAATAATTTGTTTACATTGTGTTTCATTCATGTATGTTTTGTTTATACAATCTTAATCACGCAAACGTCATTCACTTCTCTCTCTCCCAAAAATTGTCAGCCAATTCCAGGGACCAAGCCCTCAGAACTTCGACGAGACCCACAAAGCTCTGGTGACCTGCCTCTCATTAGCCTCATGTCACTGCCCTCCCCATTTGTGTTGCAGTCGATGCAACATGCCAGGCTGTTGACTGCCCTGAGCCTTTGCTCATGAGGCCTGCACCTTTCTGCAAAGGACCTTTCCTGCCCCTTGCTCTTCTGAGTATCCTTCAAGCTCCCCTAGAATCTTCTCAAATGCTTCAAAGTCACGTTATTATTTGTTTTCCTCTGTGATAAATAGGCCTCAATTCTCCACATTGTCTATTCACCCACTTAAATCTTATGGGATAGCTGTTATGTCCCATAAGATTTGATGAGATACCTATTATTTCCAGTGAACTGAACACAGTGACTATATTGGTGAAGAAGGCAAACAAGGATCCTCCTCTCATGGAATTTATATTCTTTAAGGGAGAGAGAGGCAAACAATAAATAAAAGATGATATTATTTCATGTAAAAAAAGGAAACAACAGTGGAGTTGGAAGCGCTCTGTAACTGGGATGATCACAAGGTGAAATTTGAGCAGAAACCTAAATATCAAGAAGAAAACAGCCATACAGAAAAACAGGTTGAGAAGAAGAGCAGGTATATAAATGGTAATGAACTTGGCATTGTGTGGGAACAGAAAGCAGACCAATATAGCTGTTGTTGCTATGTGCCATCAAGTCACTTGTGACCCATAGTGACCCTGTGTACAACAACTCTGAACCATGCTTTATCCTGAGCCAACCTTATAGTCTCTGACATACCTACCACTATTACCCTGGTCACTGGGTCTTCCTCTTTTGTGCTATCCCTTCACTCTCCCAAGTATGATGTCCCTCTCTGAGGACTGGTTCCTCCTTGTAACATGCCCAAAGTATGTCAGACGAAGCTTCGGAATCCTTGCCTCAAAGGAGCAACCTGGTTTCACCCTCTCCACGATGAACCTGTTTGTTCTCCATAGTGGTTCATGGTATATTCAGTACTCTTCTCCAGTGCCACAGCTCAAGGACATCAATTTTCCTTTCATCATCCTTAGTCATTGTCCAGCTTTCTGATGCATAGCAAGTAATAATTGTGAAGACAGTGGCCTGAATCAGGTGTACCTTAGTCTCCAGAATGACATCATTGCTCTTCAGTACTCTGGAGAAGTCCCTGACTGCAATTCCCAATGCGATTTGTCTTTTGATTTCCTTTCTGCTAGTACCAATAGTGTTGATTGTGTGGAGCCAAGTAAATGGAATCTGTTCACAATCTCAGTCTCTTCACCATCTATCATGATGCCACCAGTCAGCCCAGAGAAACTTTGTTTTCTTGATGTTGAGCTTCAATCCATATTTAAGGCTGCAGTCGTTGGCCTACAGCATAGCTGTAGTAAGAAAAAAAGATTAATAATAATATCAAGGACTAGGGGATGTCTGTGTGACATGGTAGAAGTTTCCATTTTCTTTTAAATGTGTTAGAAAGGCACTAGGGATTTCTGAGGAAGAAGCACAGATACTACATGATTACATGATAATGGCTTGTACATCTCTTGATCTGATGTTTGTCTTTCCTCATGAGCTGTGAACAGTGAGGACCGGAACCCTGTGTCTCTGGCTCACCCTGTGTACCAATCCTGGAGCCTGAGGCTTCAGTGGCTTCTTTTCAGCATATTTGGAAGAAGATTCAAGCTTCTGACACATCCCAGAAAGGGGATCCCTTGCCCCTGACATTCTGTCCCTTGCTTGCTTGCTTCAAAATAACAAAAACAACTCAGGTTATCATTTTGGGCTTTTTTGTTTGTAAGTGATAAGAAACTCAACCCAGACTGGCTTAAATGTAGGGAAGAATTTGTTACCTGACTTTACTCAATAATTGGGGGTTGGAATGGGGTCAAGATCAGCTCCAGGTCTGGCTAGACTTGGGTATTTGAAAGACATCACCAGAATCTGATTTGAACCCTTCTGTCTCTCTACTGTTATGCCTTTTGATTGACTGCATTCTAAGGCATGTTCTCTCCAGATGTGAGCATGGTGATGTGGTACTGTTGTCTACTTTTAGTGCATGTTCAGGGCCAAAAGGAAAGACCAAGTCTTGATGTTCCTCATAGTTCAGCAACAAGTACTAAAATTCAGTCTCATTGCTCTTGATTGTTCCACCTAGGGCCATGGTCACTGTTGTTTGCAAATGTTATTTTCTGCTCAGCCAAGCCTGAACTGGAATAAAGTCACCTCCAATGGAACTCCTGGATTAAGAGCAAGGGGTAGTTTCCCTCACAATATACTGGGAGGCATAAAAGAAGTTAGAAGCGGGATGAATGGAAACCTGGGCCCAAAAGAAGCAGAGTTCACCAGCCTTAAATTGACATTTTAGTCATATTAACCAGTGTAGAAGTAGGTGAGAATCTTTGACTTCTTCATGTCAAGCTTCAATCCATATTGAAGACTACAGTCCTTGACCTTCTGTAGCAAGAGCTTCAGGTCCTTCTCAGTTTCAGCAAGCAAGGTTGTGTTATCTGCATAATGTAGGTGGTTGATGAATCTTCCTCCAATCCTGATGCCACATTCCTTCTCATAGAGCCCAGCCTCCTGAATGATCTGTTCTACATATGGATTGAAAAAGTAAGGAGACAGGATGCATCTCTCTGATTCACTCCTTTCCTTATTTTGTACCATGCAATGTTTTTTTTCTCTGTTCTGAAGATTGCTTTCTGGTCTGGTATATAGGTTTCACAAGAGCATAATCAAGTGGTCAGGAATTAATTCCCGTTTTCCTCAAAGTTAGCCGCAATTTGCTGTGATCCACACAAGTCAAATGCATCTACATAGTCAATGAAGCATAAAGAGACATTCCTTTGGTACTCTGCTTTCTGCCAAGATCCATCTAACATTGATGATAATGTCTCTAGTGCCACTACCTCTTCAAAACCCACCTTGTATTTCTGGTAGTTCTCTGTCGATATACTGTTCTAGTCATTTTTTGCATATATGTTAAATTAGTGATTGCTGTTGTTGTTGTTGTTATGTGCGGTTGAGTCACTTGCGACTCACAGCAACCCTATACACAACAGCCCTAAACACTGCTCTATCCTGTGCCAATCACACTGCCTCCGACACACCCATCCCAATTACCCCAGTCACTGAATCAATCCACCTCATAGAGGGCCTTCCTCTCCTGCACTGTCCCTCCACCCTTCCAAGCATGATGTCCCTCTCCAAGGACCCGTCCCTCCTTACAACATGTCCAAAGTATGTCAGAAGAAGCCTCAGAATCCTTGCCTCCAAGGAACAGCCCGGTTTAACCCTCTCCAGGATGAATCTGTTTGTTTTCTTAGCAGTCCATGGTACATATATTAGTGATACTGTTTGATAATTTTCACCTTCTGTCAGGTCATCTTATTTTGAAATGGGAACAAATATGGATCTCTTCCGTTCAGTTGGCTAGGTAGTTGTCCTCCAGATTTCTTGGCACAACCTGGTGAGCATGTCCAGGGCAGCATCTGTTTGTCAAAATATGTCAGTATCAAGAAGGCAACAATTTTAACCACTGAGCCAATTGGCAGCACCATGATAGAGAAGAGATTGAGGTTGTTAACAATTACAGCTTGCTCAGCTTCATAATCAACATTCTAGGCATTAGCAGCCAAGAAATCAAAAGATGAATTGCACTGGAAAAATTGGCTGTCAGGGACTTCTCCAGAGTACTAAGCAGCCATGATACAAGTCTAGAGACTAAGGTGCACCAGATCCAGGCCGTGGTCTTCGCATTATCTTTCTATGCATCAGAGAGCTGGACAGTGACTAAGGATTATAGAAGAATTGATGCCTTTGAGTTGTGGTGCTGGAGAAAAGTATTGAACATAACCATGGACCACTAAGAAAACAAATAGGTCTGTCTTGGAGAGGGTGAAACCAAGTTTCTCTTTGGAGGTTAGGATTTTGAAGCTCCATCTCACATTCTTCGGGCACATGGTCAGGAGGGACTGGTCATTGGAGAAGAACATTATATTTGGAACGATGGAGGGATAGTGAAGGAGAGGAAGACCCCAGATGAGATTGATTGATACAGTAACTGGGACAATTGGGGTTGGTGTGTTGGAGTCATTGAGACTGGCTCAGGATAGGGTAGACTTCAGAGCTGACAGGGTCGCTATGAGTCACATATGACTTGATAGCACATAACAGCAGTAGAAGGTGATGCTTTGGTCTCTGTGACCATGTGCCTCTTCCTCAGGTCAGGCTTTCCAGGCATATATTTGTTACTGTGGTTCCCAGGGATGCAGTCTCCTACTTGACTTTGGAGGTCAGCATTCTGGATCTGGTTCATATTGCTTTATTTTTGTTCCAGTGAGCATAGAGCCTCCTTTTTACTCTAGAAGTAAGGGTCTTTCCTCTTATGCCAGATAGGGTTTAGGCAGTGGACAATAGCTATAGGGTTTTCTTGAAGTCATGCAGGCAGAAGTTTGTACTGTAAAGATTATTTTCAGCATGACTTCTGTAGATTTCTTCAGCTATGGAGTCTGAGATTGTGCGGTTCTTAAGAAGAGCTCTGTGATCATTTTCTTTTTTAAATGCTCAAAAAACCTGTTTTCCCATATTGTTTAAGTTAATTATATAAACAGTATTATGAGAGTTGTTGTTAGTTGCTGTCGAGTCAAGTATGATTCATAGCAACCCTATGAACAAAACAGCTGAATTCTGTTCTATCCTGCACCATCCTCATACCTCCTGACACACAAGAGCCCATTGCAGCAGTCACCATGCCAGTCCACATAATGAGGGTCTTGCTCTCCTTCGCTGACTCTCATCTTCCCAGCATCATGTCCTCCAAGGAATAGCCTCTCCTATTGTCCAAAGAATGTGAGGCAAAGCCTCATCATACTTGCCTCCAGAGAGTGCTTCAGCTGCGCCCTTCAAGACATATCTGTTTGTTCTTTTGGCCATTCATGTGATGTTCATTGCTCTTCTCCCACACAACAGTTCAAAGGCATCAATTATTTTTCTGTCATCCTAATTCATTGTCCAGCTCTCAGATGCAAAGCTAGTGATTATAAAGACTATATGGCCTAAATCAGATTCACTTTAGTCCTCAAACTGACATCACTAATCCTCAATAATTTGGAAAGGTCCTTAACTGCAGATTTTCCCAGTACAGTACATCTCCTTATTTCCTGACTGCTAGTGCCAAGGTAGTTAATTGTGGGTCCAAGCAAGATGTAGCTGCTGACAGAAAATAATCGTATTTCCAGCCCCTTAGAAGCAGCTGTTTACATAAAAATAGAAAAAACCAAGTTTAGTTATAAACTTTTAGAGTTTAATTTCAGTTAACAGTTGTATTTTAATTATAAACTGTACTATTTTGAATTATTTAAATAACATTAAAATTAAAAATTGAAATCCAAATAATAGTTTCCCCTCCCCCACATATGTCTGGCTAGTCAGAACTAGAATCTTTTTCTTTTGTATCATTTTGAAAAGATTGCTGAATAAAGTATATTTTATTTGATCTTGGCACAAATATTCTTTTTCAGAGGAAAAAGATTTCAGTGTTATATTTAAGACAAGAGAACTCAGCATTCAGAACTGTAAGGCACTTCTTCGAATGGGCACAATTCCACCTGTTACTTTGTGAGGATTGTAGTAGATCAGCTGGAGGAGACAGAAACCTCAAGATTTGATCTCTTAGAGCCAAGTGAAGACTAAGATACGTGAAGTCAGAGAAGCTGACTGGAATCAGTTTTCTAATAAGACTTAATTGTGGTTTTATTTTAGGATAATTCAAAGCAACTTACTAGATGTATTCACAGAATATTTGTTTTTATATTTTGAAGAAGTTATCTATATCCTTCTAAGATACAAATCTATGGAACAATTGAAAAGTTGAAAACTATAAGTGTGGCTGAAATAACCCTGTTACAGTTCTGAAATATGCACCAGCCCCGTAAACACGTGTGCCTGTGTGGCATAAGGCCAGGCTTGTGGGGCTGTGTGTTCTAAAGAGCCTAGTGTGACATCTGTGAGGCTTTACTATGTATACACTTACTTGAGGTAGTTGGTGAGGCCTGTGCCTAGGGCTTTGTGGTTTGATGATGTTCCCCAAACCTGGCAGAAGCTTTTTCATGGTAAGATGAGGTCAACAATAGGTTTACATCAATCTCAGCTTTAAGGTGTTCCAACCCAAAACAGGAGGCCCATGGATAGCACAAATGGCCTGTACTTGACTTCTGCCCGCTCAGTGGCTGTTTGAGGGAACAGGCTTCATGCTTCTGTAAAGATTCTAGCCAAAAAAAAACCCACTGAGTACTTCTAACCTGTAACATGTGGTGTCAGCATGAGTCAGAGTTAGGTCAATGGTTAATTTGGGTTTTTGCTTTGGATCCTGAAATGTTACAGAGATGTTGTCGCTGTTAGGTGCTTTTGAGTCAGCTCTGACTCAGTGACCCTGTAATAGAATGATTTGCTCTCTGATCCTTTAACATATTCAGTCTCTACTGTGCATGAGCCTGTAACTGCAGCTGCATATGTCACCCCATATTGTTGAGGGTCTGCCTCTAATCTGATGATCCTCAACTTGACCAGCATGATGCCTTTCTCTAGGGACTGACCCTTCCTGACAGCATGCACAAAGTATAGGGGATAAAACTGCCCCATCCTTGCTCTGAAGAAGTGTTCTCAACTGTACTTCTTCCAATATAGGTTTGTTTGTTCTTGTGGAAGCCCATGGTATTTTTCAATATTATTCATAAGCACCACAATTCAGAGACATCATTTCTTTTTTCAGACATCTTTATTAATTGTCCATGTACATTGTCCATGCATTTGAAGTGCTTAAAAATATCATGGCTTTGTTCAGGCATCCCTTTGTCCTCAGAGTGGCATCCAGTGCAAGGAAGGCATAATTTGGTATCTTACCAGTATACATGATAAATATGAAAAAATAGTGCTGCTTTCCTGAATGCTGATTGTGGATTCAAGTAAAATGAAGTCCATGACCACTTCAGCCTTTTCTTACCGTGCTGTTGTTAATTGGTTAAGAGGATCAGGGTGGATCTCATTCTTCTTATGGCTAAAAGCCAGGCATATGTGCCTGCAAGTCCATTTTCTACCTGCCTCATCCTAATTGCACAAAAAAATTTGGAGTGGGTTAGAACACAAATACCTACAATGAAGTGAAAAAGAATTCTTTAAAATGAGAACCAATCAATAGGATCAGGAAGGCAAGCTCTGGGGGTGGATGGAGAAGATGACTGTGTCCTCAAGTCCTGTATGCTTGGGAGACTTGCCCTCATATAAGGCCCTGATCCTTGGCACCTGGAATACAAAGGGAGGTGGTGTTACTGATATTGTACGGGCAGGAATTGATTCCCTGTTTTTTAATCTATGGCTCTTTTAAATGAACTCCTTTACTTTGTCACTTGGGTAACTATTTTAAACAACACCATAATGATTTTTCTTTCCTCCTAAAGGGAATTGAACAACATGGGCATCTGGTATCGAATGGGCAGAGTACCAAGAAATCATGACTCATCTCAACCCACGACGCCTTCCCAGTCATCAGCTGCTTCCACCCCAGCCCCCAACCTTCCCAGGTGAGGCCTCACCAGGAGTGTTCTATGCTATTATTTATGTAACAGCTAAAGTTCGGACCTGTAGAGATTAGAACAGGGTCTGGAGTTCTACTGTGGGTAGCATGTTAAAACATCTTTACACAGTATCTGTACCACATAGCTGAGAAATTGTGGAAGCAATCCATCTTTAGAGGGTATTTTTAAAAGTTCAGGCGAGACATTTGTGTTAAATTAATTGACAGGTCATTCTATATTCTATTTTGGATGTGTTCTGAAGACCCCTGTAATACAGTGTACACCTAAAATTGGCCATTGCAAAGAACTTAGATCTGCACACAGATACTGCACAAAGATGCCTGCTTTGTAGCTATATAGTTGGGATCACAGGGCTTAAGAAGGTGGAATTCCTTTTCTGCCTCAACCAGTAACTCATTTGAAACCCAGAAGGATTGGTAAGTAATTATCTCATTTTCATATTGTTTCTTTTCCCAGTGATCCAGAATCTATTTAAGAAATGGGTGTTTTGGGTATGAGAAAATAGCGAGAAGTTTTGCTGGAGATGTTAGTTTTATAAAGTAATTGTTTCCATACAGGCATTTGGATAAACAAACTAGCTTATCTCTTCAACTGATTTCAGTTATAAAAAAGGTAGTAAGAGTTTCTACATTTTTGCAGAAAGCAGATGGTGAAAAGAATCCTGTCATAAAGAACCTTTTGGTAATAAAGAACCTGTGCATCACCAGGGGTAAATTGAAGACAAAGGAACAGACATCAATGATAGATTAAGTTTAAAAAGAAAATAAGTAAGAGTAGATGAGACAACATCTCTTGGGGGATTGATGAATGAGAATGCATCTGAAAGCTTCCAGGTAGGGGAATAGGAGGAGCAGGCATCAGTGCCCACCTTCTCTGGGTCACACCTGCCACACCCACAAATCCCTCAGGGAGGCAACATCAGGCATGCCACAAGGAGAGCGATAGTTTAGCTGTACACACAGCATCCTCCTCCCAGCCGCCTCCCTCAAAGGAACACCGCGGTAATGAGCCTGCTGCTCAGAGGACTCTGTCCTTTGGGACGCCCTCTGTAAAAACAATCTGGTCCTTCTCAAGACACTTTCAGAAACTGAGAACGGTATTTAAAGTTAACTACCCCCGGAACTGCCCCAAACGTTAGAAGGACTTTCGGTTCCACTCTGGTCTGAAAAGATATGAATTGCTGTGAACCTCCGAGGGATGCGGGTCTGAGCAGCTGCGCCTCTTTGTTGTGCTCAGGGGTGTGAGCACAGCTCCGCTCCACAGTTGCTGGTTCCTTTCTCACTGACAAGAGCACTGTCACAGCTGTGTGCTCAAGAGTGCTGCGGGGGACCACCACCACCTGCGCTCGGGCACAGCCGCACTCCATCACCTGTGTCAGGCCCATCACCTGTGCGGAGGTCAGTGCAGGCCTGTCGTCTGAGCTTCGAGTCAGCTCAGTGCAGAGGCCGGGAAGTCCCCAGGGGACTACTTGGTTCTGAACGTCTGAAAGAGTTTTCGTTGCCTTTAAATAGTTACAGCTGCCCCCTGTTGACCTTATATGATCCTGAATGGCCAGAAGTGGGCACACCTCCCTGGCAGGCTTTGATGTCCTGTTGAGCAGAGAGCAGTGATTCTCCTGGATAAAGCAGCGAGCAGGATGGCCTCAGAAGCTTCCTGTAAGAGGAAGGTCACTTATAACAGAAGGGAAAGGGCCTGAGCACACTAGGTCAGCCAGAGCAGGGCCAGACCTGGAGGGAGCATGTCAGAACGAAGTGTTTATAAGGCTTTATATATTTTATAACCTCTTGTTGTACAGTTTATGGTTTACAATGGCTGCAAGGAAATTGGATCAGTTTTGTTTTACTTGCCAAATAAAACAAATGTCAAAATAGTCAATATAAAATGTATTCTAATTTGGCTGAGTTAAGTCAGCCAGTATGCAGTAGGATAATTGAATGTTACATTAATGTTTCCCAGTAAAAACCTCTTGTCTGTCCCAAGCTCTCCTCTCTCCCTGTGCAGGTGATTTACAGGTAATGTGCACACCTGTGTGAGGCTCCTAGTTCATTGGGGCGCGGGGGGGGGGGGGGGGGGGGGGGGGGGCGGGGCTGTGTATGGTGTGGCATTTTGTGTAAAAAAAAATTCCTATCTGATATCCCTTAGATTTTTTTTTTAAAATGAAATCTGATTACTCACTCAAACTTTCCATTGCAAATGTACAAAATGAAGAGGAGATTATTTTATTCCTTGAAGCTTCAGGTTTCTATGAACTCTCCTGGAGCAGAATCTGACATCTGACACCTCCAGCCCCTCAGTGCTGAGCCCTGAGTGACAGAGTGTTCTGGTTCCTGGGATATGTGGTGGGCCTGGGAGTTCCAAAAGAGCTCCAGTTGCAAATAGTTTGGCCTCCATTCACATCAGTGCATTGCCAGATCCTTGTATTTCGAAAATATGGTCTCTGTCCATCTGCCCCACAAAGCTGAAATGAGAAGTGGATTATAAGAGCATATGAGACAAACAGTTGCAAGAGGGGGTGCATTGGCTGAGTTCTGCTGTGGCCCCACTGCCAGCTCACAGAACAAGCCGCCTCCAGCAATTCTGTGTGTGGGTGGGGCTGCACCTTTTCCCAGGAGTCATCTGTGGAGCGTGCATCTTGTTAGGCCTCTGCACCAGCTGTCCTCAGAGTTTGGCACGTCTTGGGATCTTTGTGCAAACCCAGGAGTCTTTGTGACTCCTGGCAGCCACAGTGGTTTCTTGGGCTGTGTGCACCCTAGCCACCTGTCACAGCAACCAGAGCCAGTCAGCACACCTTTCTGGCCTTCTGCATCCACCTATGGGCCATGCTGTCAGTAGAGCTAAGGTTAAGAGTTCAGTCTCAGGTCAATACTGAGCAGCAGTGGTAGAGGGAGACTTTGATCACAGTTCTAACCTGATGTGTCTTCCTATGAGTGCGGGTCATTTAAGTGACACCTGGGTGTGCTCAGGGCAGAGCACAGGCAGGGCAGTTGCACTTCCTCCACTGAAGTCCACTTTCCCTCTCTCAGGTCTCTGCCCTCTCTGAGCTTGTTACCTTATCTGCAAAGTGAGACTCATCTTCCTTTGCAGAGTTTGCTGTGCGGATTTGATGAGAAAATGGGTCTACTTCACTTTATATCATGTCTGCACACAGCCAAAGCAAACTTTCTTTTGATGTTGTTATTGCTAACAAGTCGAGTATGATTCCTGGCAATCCTATGAACAACAGATCTGAATTCTGTCCTGTCCTGTGCCATCCTCACCATCTCTGATACATCAAGCCCATTGCTGCAGTCATCACACCATTTCATCTCATTGGGGGTCT
This sequence comes from Elephantulus edwardii, assembly GCF_000299155.1. Lineage (NCBI taxonomy): Eukaryota > Metazoa > Chordata > Mammalia > Macroscelidea > Macroscelididae > Elephantulus > Elephantulus edwardii. Next base: position 6,903,246 of record NW_006399866.1, on the reverse strand, counting down.
TCCTGTTTTTCACTGACCCTCCACCCTCCCAAGCATGATATATCATTCCAGGGAATAGCCTTTCCTAGCAACATGTCCGAAATATGTGAGATAAAACTTTGCCATCCTTGCCTCCAAGGAGCACTCCAGCTGTACCTTTTCCAAGATACACCTGTTCGTTCTATTCTCCAACACCATAACTCAAAGGCATCAATTCTTCAGTCATCCTGCTTCATTGTCCAGCTCTCGGATGCATTGCAAGTGATCAAAAAGACCACAGCCTGAATCAGGCACACGTTTAGTCTTCAAACTGACATCATTGGTCTTCATTGTTGTGGAGAGGTGCCTGACAGCAGACTTGCCCAAAGCAGTACATCTCTTGATCTCCAGAATTCTGGTATCAGGAGTGTTGATTGTGGATCCAAGCAAGACAAGATCATTAACAGTTTTAATCCTTTCTCCATCTATCATGATATTGCTCACTGGCCCAGTAGTGAGACCCTTTTCTTTCTTGAGGTTGAGATACAGTCCACACTGAAGGCTGAAATCTTAGATCTTCTGCAACAAGCAATAGATGAGTACAAATCAAGCCTTTTTTTTAAGAGGATGAAATCATGTGGTGAGTGAGATTTTCCTAGAAGTGGGGAAAAATCTACTCTCTTTCAATGTTACCCTTTGGTCTCGGACTCCTCCTCTCACTCCCTCTCAGTGCTCTGCCTCGGGATTAACGAGGAGGACACAGTTGTTTGAGAGGGACAGTTTTCTGATACTCAGGATTGTCTCACTAGGTGGATCGCAGAAACATTCCTTCTGATCTTGTTCACATCCACCTGCCTCCGCCTGGCTACAAGTCTCACCTTAGCCTTCTCCTGCTTAAAAGCCACAGCAACCTCCCATTCTCTCTAGGTTAAAGGCCATACTGCTCAACAGGGCATATCAGGGCTGGATGTTCAACTGCTCTAATTTCCCCTCTCCTCTTCCTCAGCCCCCAACCTCAAAACCCCTGGTGGTGGCTTCCTCTCCCTTTTCTATTCTGTGCTCCCATGTCCTTGCTCACACTGATACTTGTACATCAGATGTGTCCCATATCCTTCCTGACTCAGTCCTGTTCAGCCTTTAGATTTCAGCTCCAAGGATCCTTCTTCCAGGACACCTTCCCTGAAGTCCATGCTGGACTCTCCTCTCTGAACATGTTTCTGCCATGATTCACATTGCATTATGGTCATGTCTCTGTGTCCAGCTCCTCTCCCAAACAGAGAACTCCCTGAAGGCAAACACAATGTCTTGTCCCTTGTATCCCTCCAGTACTTAGTGTGGAAACAGGTGTTTATTCCAGTGGCAACCATGGCTTCTTCAACAGCCGAGCATTCTGTGTTGCAGCTACCCCAGTTTATTCCCAATTCCCTGAGTCTGTCTCTTTCAGATTACAAGAGTAACTCAAGCATACAGAAGATTTGTAAGATACAGAAAATTAAAAGGAAGGAATTCTACTCCTGCTTTGATAAATATTCATAACATGGTTTTATATTTTCACCAAGTCTTTTTATTCCACTGTACACTTTTTAGTGTTGCTGACTGCCTTGAGTCAGCCCGATTCACAGAAACCTCACACACAGTGGAACAAAATTACGTCTGCTGCTGCTGCTGCGTTTTCCCATGACCAGTTGCAGGTCAGACCACTGTGATCTGTAGGACTTCCACTGGCTGATACTTGGAAGTAGATTGCCAGGCCTTTCTTCCTAGTCTTTCTTAGTCTGAAAGCTCCACTGAAGTCTGTTCCGCATCACAGCAATACACAAGCCTCTTCTGACAGATAAGTGGTGATAGCACACGCTGTGCATTAGCTGAGAATTGACCCTAGGTCTCCTGTATGGGAGGAGAGAATTCTGCCACTAAACCACCAATGCCTCACAACGTTCTTTACATAGATGATGATAGGTTGTAATATCAGGTTTGTATTCTGCTGGAATTTTTTTCTTATAATACTAAGCAACAAGCATAAGAAGTACTTCCTAAAATGTGGTCTTTGTGTTGACACAGGGATCAAGTTGCTAAGACCAAGGCTAGAGTGGGAGGGTGGTGATCCAGCGCCCTCTACTGACCAAATTTGGAAGTGGGTGGGAAAGATGGTGTGGTGCTGGAGCCTGAACAAGCCATATTCCCCCAAGTCCCCCAAAATGGCAAAGGACAAGGGAGGCGCGATAGCAGACACTGTTTGCCTTTTTTTAGCCTCTGTCTCAAAAGATAAAAATATGTATCTTGCTTCCATTATTTATATTGCTGTATATATTTCAGATAATTCCTCCGAATTGGAGAGCTATTATTTCTGGTTTTATATTGAACACATGATTTGAAAAGCTATATATAGGCTGTATTATGAAGAATATAGCATCGGGATTGGAGGAAGACTCATCCGCAACCTGCATTATACAGATAGCACAGTCTTTCTTCCAGAAAGTGAAGAGGACTTGAAGCACTTACTTAAGATCAAACTAAAAGTCTAATATTTCAACATCAAGAAAACAAAAATCTTCACCACTTGGACCAACAAGCGACATCACAATAGACATAAAAAAAAGATTGTAGTTGTCAACGACTTCATTTTACTTGGGTCTACAATCATCACATATGGTAGCAGCAGTTAAGAAATCAAAAGGTATGTTCTGTTGGGGAAATCAGCTGTCAGAGACCTCTCTAAAGTGCTAAAGAGCAAGGCTGTCAGCTTAAATATTAAGGTGCCTGATCCAAGACATGTTCTTTCTATGCATTTGGAAGTTGGACAATGAATAAAGAATACTAAAGAAGCGTGAATGTCTTTGAATTGTGGTGTTGGAGATTATGACTGTTGAATGTCCCGTGGAAAGCCAAAAGAACAAACAAGTCTGTCTTGGAGGAAGTGCAAAGTGCTCTTTAGAGATAAGAAGGGTGGGAAATCCCATCACTCTGGGCATGTTGTCAGGAGGGGCAAGTCCTTGGAAGAAGACAGCAGGGTGGGGAAGGGAGCATCAGCAGAAGAGAGCAAGACCTTCAGTGGGGTGGATCACACAGTGACTGCAGTGATGGGCTTGGACATGGCACAGACTGTGAAGACGGGCAGGACAGGGCAAGGTCCAATCTGTTGTTCATGGGGGCATTTGGTGGCCCTTTTGAGAGAAGATAGGTCATGATTTGAGGACTTCATAGACCCAGCAGAACTCTGTAGAGACCGCTACTGCCCTTCCTAATATTGTTGAAAATGCGTGGTAGGACTGGATAAGGCAGTGTCCTTTGGTGTGTGTGTGGGGGGGGTTGTCACACCTCCCATAGCTGGTGAACATAGTGTTTGGGCACCTTGTTTGGAAAACCTCCTAACAGATGGTGGGATAAGATTTGGCAGAGCTCTTTCTCTCTATTCATTGATTCTTTCTCTCTCTCTCTCTCTCTCTCTCTCACACACACACACACACACACACACATCTCATGCACATCCCTTGACAGTTTGTAAGTAAAGAAGGGCTTGTCACCCTTCCCTAGGAGCCTCTGTGCTCCCTCAGGGACAGTGATTTCCACTCCTTCCTCTGCCCATCCCCTTCACTCACAGCCCGCCTGAATCTCCGTCAGCAAGATGGGGCCAGTCTGGTGACTGAGGCACTGCTCCTTCGCCCTGTCCCTCTCCCAGGCTATCTTTGGCTTAAGAAGTCAGCCTTGTATATGTGAGCAGTGTCTGGTGACACTCATCAGGATCGCCTGACTCTGTTCTCTGGAGCAGCCTGGGGACATAGGTGGTGGTAGAGGAAGTCCCTTCCTGGCTTCACCAGAGCAGCCTTTTCATTTCCTTATCATACTTGGTCTCATGTATTATTCTCCTGGGAAAGAAATGTCCCACTGCTGTCAGAACAAAGGCTCTGGAAGGCAAGTGGATTCACAACTGGCCAAGCATCAGTACCCCAGAGTGTGAACAAATGAATGGTGTGTGCCTTCTGGGAGGAGGTTCTTAGTGAACTGATCCCCTGTCTGCTGAACAGTGGAATTGTTGGCTTGATGAAGACATCAGAGGCATGCTTATCAAATTTGCAGATGACACAGAGTCATTAGGGAGAGCTGATGTGCTGAATGACGGAATCAATACTCCACATCTCCTCCACAGGGTAGAATACCCAGCTGGATCCAGAGATGAAAGGTGATGGGTGTATGTTAAAAGAGCCCAACTGAGGTACAAGAAATCAATTGCACAGGAATCAATTGCCCCTTCTTGTTGAGGGGCAGAGACTTAGCAGTGGTTGCTGTAAAATGGGGGGATGATTGTTAATTAGGTTGTGTTCCGTGTAGCAGAGTGTGCATAGTGGGAGGATAGCCCATGAGAGGGTGGGCTACACCTGTCACGTACATTAGGAAGGTTACAACCATTGCCGGCACCCCTCAGAAGAGGTCCCTGAATGGTTTGTTGAATCTGAATGTGTGGAATCATTGAGTTTTGACCTGACACAAACTCATTTCAGATGTTTAAGTGGTCAGCAAGTAGGAGAGAAAAGAGAAATGTTTCAGCGTGGAGTGGTGAGATCACCAGAGACAAGATTAGATCAAATAGATTTAGGTTTAACATTAAGAAAAAATGAATTTTCCCCAAAGATAAAAATCCTGCAGCATTAAAGAAGCTGACATAAAGGGTGACAAACTCCCATGGCTGGAGCTATTTTGACAACATTTGGATTTTTCAGAACTTAAGAGGAGTTGGAGTAGATTAATTCTGCTTCCCAGTCTGATTGCCGTCAAGTTGACCCTGACTCGCCCCAAGTCCTTGGGTGTCAGAGGAGAACTGTGCTCTGTAGGGATTTCAACAGCTGGTTTTTCTTTTTTTTTTTTTTTTTTTTTACTTCTTCTTTTTTTTTCTATAATTATATTTTATTAATTTTCATAAACATTTACAGAGATTTTGAGCTTCCACTCATTCATTGTTGCACTATTCTCTCTACCCTCCTCCCAGTTTGTTCTTGTCCAAATGCCACAGTGCTTGTCAAAGCCAGTTCTGATTAATCTTCTTTGTCAGTGTATCCTTTGCCATTCCCTATCACTCCTCCCTGAGAGAGACTTCACCCTGAGTCATAAGGAAAAGGGGACGGCGTATTCTCTTAGCTACTTCCTGCTGAAAAGGGACGCTGTGGGTTTCAGGGTGAAGATCTTCTCTCACTACTCTAAAGGGCCCCTTTGGCAGTAGGAAACACATAGACTATTATGGAGATTGATTTTGGAATTCAGATGCACTCTTATTGATTGTGCTTGGCTGTACATGTACATATCCTTCAAGATGTATCATGGGGGTGTTGCAACCTAGAAGACACAAATTTGACTAACAAGTTATAAGTACATGAGTCCAAAAATTATGGAAAAGTAAAAGAAAAGATTCTTTCATTGTTTTACAAACCCTCCCCCAGGTCCCCTCCACCATGCAGCCCTCGCTCTAGTCTCCTGTGATGACAGAAATACCCAGTTACATCTCTCTTTTAGACGGTTCTCTCCCTCCTCTGTTTCAGTGCAGTATACATTATTGAACCCATCTTACTCATTCTCTCCCCAACCCCAAGGACAGTCCCATTCTACAACAGTGGCATCATGTAATATTTGTCCTTTTGTGACTGGGATATTTCACTCAGCATAATTCAACAGCTGGTTTTTCAAAGTAGACTATGAGGTTGTTCTTCAGAAGTGCCCATGGCTAGAATTGAACCACTAACCTTTTGGTTAGCAGTTGAGCACAATGATCATTTGCCTCAGTCAGGGGCTCCTTGTTTTAATAATTTTCCATCCCTCAGCTCCCATCTTACATGTTAGGATTCAGGGACTTCCATATTAGGGCTGTGGACACTTTGCCAAGGGTGATTCAGGGTACCCCAGTGGGCAGGGAAGCCAAAGAACAATGGCATTTGCTTGTTCAGGCTAATTTCGGTGCTTTATCTGACTTGTACCTGGTACCTTCTGCCATTCACCAGCTGTGGCATCAAGGAAAGAGGCTTGAGTAGCTGGGGAGGAGTTGCCATGTAATTCTCCCCAGGTGGCAGTAGCAGAAACCCTCCCCCCTTCAGCAGGCCTAGCAGTGCTGACATTGTGTCTGAAGCCCAGCATTTGTGTATGTGATCTGACAACAAATTCCTCCCCTTTCAAAGTCCATCTAAAAGAAACATTATGTACTCTAGAACACGGGAATATCTAAGACATTTATGTTTATGTGGTCACTGGTCTAGGACAAGCCTAGAAAGTGTAAGACCTGGGGTACCAGTAGGAGCTCTGGTGGTGCTGTAGTGAAAACACTCAGCTGCTAAACAAAAAGTTGGCAGTTCAAGCCTACCAGCTGCTCCGTGGGAGAAAGGTGATGGGAGTCGTGGGAACTCCAGAAGTTCCTCTCTGTCCTGTAGGATCACTGTGAGTCAGAACTGATTGAATGGCAATGGGTTTGGCTTTTTGGTTTGGCGGTTCCAGTGGCTGCACTACATCCTTTTTGTCAGTTGCACGTATGGAGTTGTGTGTAGTGTGGTCTCAAGGAAGAAGCCCAAACTGCTTCCCACAGAGGGGCACATGGGCACACCCCTTCACTAGTATAGACCTTCCCTTAGGAGCGAGTGTGTCTTCCCACCCAGAGCCACAGAGCGCAGTGCTCCTTCCCAGCCGCTAATTCCTGGCTGGCTGCAGCCTCCCAGGAGCCTCTTTAGATGTCAGTCAGGGGCCCGAGCTTCCCATATAAGGTGGGATGGTGCGCCTCGGAAATGTTCAGTAATCTTCCGGTGATTTGTCAGCTTCCAGCAAATTGTCAGTCACAGGTTCCAAAGTATGTTTCTTAGTGACAGACATAATTGTACTTAACTTTTTGTGTGGATGTTATCAATCTGTGACAGATACTCTGGGAAATGGGGCATTTTGATTGCAGAAGATCTGTCACATGCATTTAGTCTTCCTCTCAGGGACACTAGGATTCAGTCACAACTTTTGCATGTCGATGTCAGGTTTTGAGAACATAGATCCTTGCTGACCTCAAAAATCGTTCTGTCACTCCAGTCCCAGAGCTGTCATCCCAAAGGTTAATGGCTCTTCCTGAAGGAGAGAAGAATTATGCTGCAGTGGTTGTATGCACCCAACCTCGTCACCCACTGATTGCAGCCATTGTTGGAATTCCAGGAGTACCCTGTTCCCTCCTGGCCTCCCTGACCCTGCTTCCCTGCTAGCCACAGGATCAGCTCTGCTGCTGCTTGATCAACTCTGCAAATAAGTCCATGATGGGCAGTGGAGCCTTAGGTCACAAGCCAGAGTCCCCTTGTCTACACTGACAGTCTTCAGGCTGCCTTCTGTCAGTTTTCAATTATACGATGGCTTTTGTAACATAGATTGCAACTGTCACCTGCCCTGTTGTTGCAAAGCTTGAACGAGGCCCAGAATTGCCCAGTTCAGGAAGGTTGCCTTTTCCCTTTTCTACTCAGCTATTTGCCTCATGTTCTGAGTAAGGCTTGTTGACGAAGGCATTGGCCTGTGAGAAGGTCCAGCAGTTTCTCCTAGGTGATTAATAAGAGAAAGCTGAACCCTGGCACCCACCAAACATCAAGGAGAGAGCAGTACCTGGCAGAAGTCTAAAAGACTGGGGAGAATTCTATTTCAGAGTCAGAAGCTATGACTTAATAGAAGGTTTATTATCTATGAACAAGAATGTGTCTCACAGGGCTGATTCCCATGATGCTTTCATTTTGTTCCAAAAGTTGAGCAAATAGTGACATGGACTTTGAGCTCTGCTTCTTTAGTTGTTGTTGTCATCGTCTTTAAGAGCCTGCCATCAAGCCAAATATAGTTCATAGCGACCCTGTAAATAACAGACCTGATCCTGTCCTGTGCCATCCTTATTATCTCTGGCACATTTGAGATAATTTGAGGTTCTGTGAAAAGGGGACTTGGGTCTTATTACCATGGCCTTTGCCTGTGAGACCTTAAAGCCTCTGCAGGTCACATCCAAGCATAACTGTGGATCTAGCTTTACTTAGAATGATCATATTTTCTTTTACTTCGCAATAAGATCATACCCATTTGTTGTTGAACTCTGAAGAGAGGACACATATTATCTTTTCTCAGTGCACCTCGCTTGTTAAGTGCTTATTTATTTTTCAGAAAGCAGTCTAAGTCAACTGACAATCATTAGCGCTGTGTCACTGAATTTTTCTGCCTATGATACCATGCACCAACACCAGCTGAAAGTACCAGCAACCAGAGGGCATCTCAGAGCAAAGGCCAGAACACAAATTAACATTAGATTAATGGGACATGACCATATTTCCTTCAGATATCTATGCATGTTTTTCTGTGGAGAACTTTTATGTCCTGGGTTGTCTGCCAACCCATTTTTAAGCTTAATAAACTGGGATCAAGAAGGATCTATTACTTGCCCAAGGTCACACCTGTAAGAAGTGTTAAGCCAGACTTTGTACTCAAGCAGCCTGATTCTAGCACCTTTGCCTTTAAATGGTCAACTACTCAGAAACCTAATGCAATTTGCCAAGAGTGTTGATTGGTGGAGCCAAGCAAGCTGTAACTGTTAATAATCTCAATGTCATCCCTATCCATCATAGTGCTGCCAATCGGCCCAGTGGTAAGAGTCGTTGTCTTCTTGATGTTAAGCTTCAATCCATATTGAAGACTATAGTCCTTGACCTTCTGCAGCAATCACTTCAGGTCCACCTACGTTTCAGCAAACAAGGTTGTGTCATCTGAATAATGTAGGTTGTTGATGAGTCTTCCACCAATTCTAATGCCACATTCCTCCTCATAAAGCCCAGCCTCCTGAATGATCTGTTCTGCATATAGATTGAAAAGATATGGAGACAGGATACATTACTGACAATCAAAAGACAAATTGCCTTAGATAAATCTGCCGTCAGGGACCTTTCCAGAGTATTAAGAAGCGATAACGTCAGTCTAGAGACAAAGGTGTCCATGATCTCTGCAATTACTTGCTATGCATCAGAGAGCTGGATAATGACGAAGGATGATAGAAGAATTGATGCCTTTGAGTTGTGGTCCTGGAGATGAGTCTTGAACATACCTTGGACCACCAGGAAAACAAATAGATCTTGGAGAGAGTGAAACCAAGTTTCTCCTCGGTGGCTAGGATTTTGAAGCTCCATCTCACATACTTTGGACATGTGGTTAGGAGGGACTGATCCTTGGAGAGGAACATCATGCTTGGAATGGTGGAGGAACAGCACAGGAGAGAAAGACCCCAGAGGAGCTGGATTGATATAGTGACCAGGGCAAGGGAGTCAGTGAGACTGGCTCAGGACTTCAGAGCTGTTGCACATAGGGTTGCTGTGAATCGCAGGCGTCTCGATGACAAGTAGCAGCAACAGCAACTCAGAAACTGCTCGGAAGCATGTAGCATATAGTATTTGGATCCCTGATTTCTGTGAGCTGTCTTTAACTTGTAGTGGCATGTCTGTTGGTCACAGGTTCAGTGATTATGAGGCATTTCATTGGAGACAAAGCCCACCCAGGAACACCAGCTGTCTTCGCATCCATCTCTCGAAGCTCCCGACCAGCAGCTTAATAGAAAATGACTCCCCAGAGTAGGCATGTATAGATGGGGAAGTGATGGGTGGGAGAGTTTTCCACAGGGTCTTCTGTTTGAAAGCTGCCCGAACAGTCTGCATCCACTCTCTTTCAGGAAAACATGCAAACATTGGCTGGAGTCCAGTCCACTTGAGTTGTAGATAATGGCTAAGGAAAACATGTGGAGACCATACATGCCAGGGTCCCAGAGTCACAGATCTCGAATGGCTTCAAAGCCACTGGTTAAGCAGGGTTACAAGCAGTTTGATTTATTCTGGTGATTATGAGGGTAGTGTGAAGGAGACCTCCAGAGTGAGGTTATTTGAATATCTTCAGAAATGCTTTTGAACAGATCTATGGCTGCTTTTGTCACAGGATCAAACTTAGTTCTGATGTCAGAGTAATTTTGAAGGCGAAATTTCATTAGAATGCAGTTTGGTATTGTTAGATATGAATGATGAGTTTAGGCTGAACAGTACACTTTTTGATATTAATTTTTAATATGGCTTCTTGGGAAGTCAGAGCTTCTATTTAATGAAGGATTGACTATTAGTCAATACAGCTTCTACCGCGGAGCGGGCCTTCCTTGCTTCCACTCTGGCACATCAGATTTTGACGAGGTATTTGCTGCTTATAAATGTGTTATCTTTGTAATTGTTGTGACTTTGTGAGCATCTTATTTTTCTTGGTGGTAAGGTTATGATGGTTCTGTGTGTTCTCTCTCTCTCTCTTTTTTTGTCTTGAGAAGCAGGGTTATAAATGTGAAATTATTTCCTACTATGCCAGGTTCTCAAGTGTATGAGGGCTCTTTGTGCAGTTGGCTTAAGCTCCAGGGCTTGGAGAAAGGCCTTTTTCAGGATTATGAAAATAGTTTTCCGTGTGTCAGAACAGATTTATCAGTTCACTTTAGGGTTGGTTTTGTGAACCAGACCATTTAAAGGAGGATATTTTACCTTTTATCAGAGTGGAAGCTGACAGTCTATTTGGAGGTAGCTCTGTGGAATATTTCATCTTGGTCTTTCAGTGTAAATCTAGTCACCAAACAAAGTAAAAATGAGAGTTAAGCCAGTGATATTTCCTGGGATTTAACTGCACCCCACTCTGTGCTGTTCTATTTCAAGGCAGGGCTTCAATTATTAATTTGGATATTTAATAAAATCCTTTGCTTACTTTAGCTTCTAAAAGGCTTTTTGGGTTTATTTAGGCTGAGGTTTTGCATGTGGATAGGATAGAATTGAACTTGGATATCCTTCTTGAGTAGTAGGTGTTTTATTTCTAGTTGGATAATAATATTAATAATTATTAGACTAAATACAATTATCATCATTAATTCTGCTGCAGTGTTTCTTCACATCTCTGCCAGGCATTGTGTAAACATTATGTAAAATTTATTTATTTATTTATTTAATATTTATATTTTATGTATCACGTGATGAATGAAAGATAGTGCTTTCATTTGAAGAAATGAGAATATTGATGTTTAGAATATTAAATTGAAGGTAGGGAGTTAGAGCACAAGGGTTCAGAGGAGCCAAGACTTAAGCCCAGGTGGCACTGTCATGTCCTTTTGCCTTTGAAGGAGCAAGTACTGGGGCTTTCAGAATTTTAGCACTCTTCACCAAACTGTTGCCAGCAGTCAGTCAGCATGGCCTGGGGTGGGACCAAACAAAGCTATAAACTATTCTATACCATAGCCTACACTGTACCTCCTTATTAGTCATTGCCTCATTTTGCTAAACAAATTGTTTTCCACAGCTTTGGAGATTGATTAGGCAGGAAGGCAAAGAATGTTGCCTTCGGTCCTTTGTTAGGGGGTTTGTTGTTCCTCAGCCCAGAGCCATTCATTCTCTGCTCCGCACTCTCACGCACATAGCCTTTTATGAATCTGACTTTGGCAGCCCTGCTACCCTTGGATTTGGGAAAAGCGGATATTTTAGTAGGCTGGAAGGAGATGAAAAGCTCGCAGTGCTCATATGTTCCTTGTTTTTTAAAAGTAAGGTCAGTGAGGTTTAGAGACGGTTTAAATATTTCAGTTTATAAGATTACACTAGATCATCTGGAACGGAAGTGTGGTACCCTACCCCCCAGACTTTGCTTTTTAGTTCTTTCTTCCTTTTTTTTTTTTTTTTATTATGGGAGGTCGGTGTTTTGCCGTTGCAGGGTCCAAGAGTAATAAAACTTAAATGTGGTGAATAAATACCATAATTTGGAGCATTGCTACGACTATGAAAGTTAGTTTCCTTTCCCCCCCTTCCCCTTTTTCTTTTTAAGTAATCAGTGTCTTGAAAAATAGCAGATTGGTACAAGTATTGTAACTTAAGAAACTGAAAACTCCTAAGCTTTAGAGAAGTATAGTCTGTGGCCTTTTTCTAAGGAAGCATTTTCTTCACTCAATTAAAACTTTCAGAATTGAGATTAGACAGCCATCCTGGAATGTTCATTTGAATAGTTTGAAATTCAACAAAGTGTACATTTTCATTTAAAATAGTATCACATTTACCCTTATGAATGGTAAATCATGTGTTGGTTGGTTGGTTTTGTGGGGTTTTTTTCATTCCAGGATATTTATAGAACTTCAAATGATGAGCCGCTATCTAGGCCAGAAAGAGCTGTAGTGGCATAGTGTGTATAGCATGTTGAGCTGCTAAACAAAAAATCAGCAGTTCAGATCCACCAACCACTCCTTGAGAGGGGGCTTAGGTGGGCAATCTTCTCTACTTAAGGTGGATAGCCTTAAAAACCCAATGGAGGGGCACTGTGAATTGGAACAAGCACAAAAGCTGCAGGTGAGTCTAGGCCAGCCCACGTTTCAGTGAGGGATTTGTTGATGCCCCAGGGAAGGGGTTGGGGAGCTGGGACTTTGTCTCCTCGATTCTCTTTTCAGAGCACTAAATGCTTTACATTTTTCAATGTAAGGAGGGGCAGTAAAGCGTTTTCACTGCCTGGGGCACCTTTGATCATGCATGAACTGCTGGAAGACATCTAAGCAAGGATGCCTATTTGCCACTGCCCTTGAAAAGGACCGAATGTCCACGAACAGGGGTAACACTGACCTTCACTGTTTTCCAAGACTCTACCCTTCTCCCAGGAAGCCCTGGTGGCAGAGTGGTCAAAGTTCTTGACTGTTAACCAAAAGATTGACAGTTTGAACCCTCTCTACAGGAGAAAGATGTAGCAGGTGGCTTCCATAAAGATATACTACCTTGGAAACCCAGTCGGATAGTTCTCTTCTGTCCATGGGGTTGCTGTGAGTTGGAATCGAGTAGATGGAGTGGGTTTGGCTGGGTTTGGCCCTTCTCCTACCACAGAGTGAGCCGAAACTTCCTGCTGGCACTTCCTGTCAGATACTGTTCTCTTTTCATACTTTATTCATTTCTACATTTCAGAAGTAATTTGTCACTTTCAAGGAGGTAGTCATTAATAACCATTATTTAGAACTGTCTCATCTTCCTCTGTGAGTTAAGCATCCAAAAAATTGGCCTTGTTGGTGGCAAACAAAAACCAACCAAACCTACATACTGCCACTGAGCCAATTCGGACTCCTTGAAACCCCATCAGACAGAGTAGTGCTGGCCCATCGTGTTTGCAAGGATATAATCTTTCGAGAGTCTGACTCCCTCACCACGCATGAAGCGTTCAGAATGCCCACCTTACAGCTAGCAGTTGAGCACTTAACCACTGCACCACCAGGACTCCTTTGGTGGCAGATATCGTTGCTGTTGCTTTTGTTGTTGATAGGTGCTGTTGAGTCACATATGACTCATAGTGACGCTAGGAACCACAGATCTGAACCCTGTCTTATTCTACCCCATTCTCACAATCTCCAACACACTGAAGCCCATTGCTGCAGTCACTGCTTCAGTCCACTTTGTTAAGGATCTTCCTCTCTTTTGCCGATCCTCCACCTCTCTAAGCATGATGTCCCTCTCCAGGGAATAACCTCTCCATGTTGACAGATCGAGACCACGCCCACCCCCACCTGCCTTCTCACGTACCCACCCCCACCTGCCTTCTCACGTGCGTCTGTCTTTAATCACTGAGAGGGTGGTGACAGAGTTTGAAGCCTGTCCTCCTGGAATTCATTAATAATTATTACCAAAGGCTGGGTTGTAAATTGTTGATTCTTTTTTTAACTGCATGGGGAGAAGAAAAAAAAAAGTCTCCTTTATGCACTTTCAACCAAAAGAGAAAGAGAGAAAGATTGATTTTCTCATCAAACATTTGAAACAAAGTCATTCAAAAACCTTGATTCCAATCCCATGGGACTTGGGCTCTGAGCTGTTCTAGAATACACTGAAATCGTATCTCCCGGCCCATGGGGTAGGGACGGAGGAAGAAGCCCCAAACCTGGGAAAGAATTGGCATTCACTGATGTTAATGCACGTTGTTATTCTTTAACATTAAAATTCCACTAAAGTACTAATAATTACTGTTAATATCATTCAGTGGAAACTTACAGTAAAGGAGCAGTAGTAGAAACAGTATTTAAGGGAGAGCTGCCGGCATGATAAGAATGCAAATAAGTGTTATTAGCCTAATGATTTTGCCGTCGCCATGGTTGTGCAGCAGCAGTGTTGTGAATATGTCATCCGGCACCCGTGAATTTGGAAAGTGTGTCAAAACACAACTTCAATTAGTTTGCTCTAATTATGGCTCTGGAGAGTTTGTAACTACATCACTCCTCATTAAAAGAGATTTTCTTATATGGATTAATGTAACATACAAAGGAAAGTTTCAAAGTTCCTGACGCCATTTGCTCCCACAGTGAGCAAGCTCAGAGCCGGACTGATGGCTCTGGGTCTCGTCCTGCAGGCAGAGCCGTGGCGGACGGCCGAGGGGGCTGCAGCGGGAGGAGGCTGCACTGCATGGGGTTGCTTTATCCCCTCTGTCCTGTAATCAACTTCCTGATCAAAGTGGCCACAGTAAATGGAGCTTTGACGATTTTCACAAGAGGGTAATTGAACCCATCTCAGGCCTTTAAGAGAAAATTGCTCTTTTCAGACTATGAGGATGTCCTTCATTTTTAGCATCTCAGTGGCCTCTGGAAGCAGGAGTTTTAGACCAACCAGAGCCAATACAGCATGTGAAGTCAGCCTTTGGTACTGTCAGGTTGGCTTTTGGGAATGTTCTAGGTTGGAAATTTTGATATTTGGGACAAGTAGAATTACACACCAGGTATGATGTTATCAATAGAAATCTTTTCATATAGTGAAAAAGCATATCGTAAAGAAGTGTTACCTCTTATCTAAACTAAGGTGTAGTTATCAATGCTATTACTAAGTGGCCTGGTGGTAAGGAGTTGGGCTGCCAACCCAAAAGCATGTGTTCATATCCACCAGCTGCCCCAAGGGAGAAAGATGGACAGTCTCCTTCCATGAGTTTTACTGCCTCTGAAAACCTGCTGGAGGGTCAGCCATGAGTTGGTTCCAACTCCAGGATACACAACAGCAACAACAACGTGGGTCCATGATAACACCAGGCTGTTACCTTTTTAATCAAGGGAAGATTCTTATTTTCTGGTCCTGTTACTGACCCCTCCTGTTGAACATTAGAAATATTTTGCCTTGCCAGCCATTGCAAGGTGCCTGTATGTGAGGTTTTGGTGGCCACATCTTGGATCCAATTGCTGCCTCACCCCGTACCCCAGTTGGCTGAGCAGGCTGACCACAGTGTCATTGAGGCTTCCTGTCTTAGGGAGCTCAGTAGTGTATTTTTGAATGCAGGAATTGAATGCTGGTTGAGGTGTCTCCCAATTCATCTGCACAGTGTAGTGTATCTCTTAAGATACAATTTTAAATAAAGCATAAATTTAAAAATCACATTTTGTCAGAGTATATGTGTGTTTAATGAGAACTTGGACCTTCTTTATACTGCTCCAGGCCACTGTGGCCTTGAGCAAATTATGTCACCCTTTAGCCTCAGTCTTCTCTTCTGTAAATTGGGGATAAGAATAGTTTCTTTGCAGTGTGTCCTGGTGAAAAGTAAATAGAGGAGCATGTGACTGTGTCAGGCTTGGCACCTGGTGGTCTCTTGTGCATGTTGCCTCTCTGGATTTATCCAGGGTCTGTTTCAGAGTTTGGTCTTAGGCCTTTGTGTTGCCACCATTTGGCCTCTTTGTGCCCCATCTGCAACTCCCATCAGCAGCACTAGCCTCTGTGCTCTCACAGAACTGGAGGCAGTGAGAGCCCGCATCTCCCCTGCAGAGTGGGCACAGGAATTGCTGTGCTCACAGGTAAGCAGCTGGTAAGGGGTTAAGGTAGTAATTGTGTAAGTCTTCCAGGCTTTCTCCCAGTTCTGCAATAATTTGATGAAGAACTTCACCCTAATTAAATATTCAAATTAGGAATAAGTGTCAATATGGCTTCCCATTGCTTGGAATGATGATTAATTGTATTCAAAACTCTAGTGGCCCACTGTAATCTAAACCGAACTGTTGTTCTTGATTATTTCTGTACCACACTTGCCATGTTTTTGTTTTAAGATTTAAACTAGTAATTGATTTGCCATATGCTGTAGAGCTGCACATACTTTAAAGCTATGCATTTTGGAACTTGGGGAATTAGGAATTGTGATTTCCTTAGTCTTCCAGTGGCAGCTTTTTCCTCCTCCTTCAATGCAGAGTGATTTGAGAGGGGTGTGTGTGTGTGTGTGTGTGTGTGTGTGTGTGTGTGTAAAATTCATTATATAGTCAGGTTGGTAGATTGAACTTATATTATATTGATCATGGCAAATGGATTGTTTGAATGGAAAATGAACAAGTCTGCATTCAGACTTAACTTTTTGCCTGGCATTTTTTTGTAGTAAAGCAACATAACATTATGGAAAGAACATGAACTCAATCCTAGGCCTTTTGAGTTGTATTACCTTGGACAGGTTCTTTAATCTCTCTGAACCTCCTTTCTCTCATCTACTGAATAATACTCAGCTTGTTAGGTTGTGAAGATTAGAGATGAATGTGAAACGTGAAGAATAGTGGAAGTATCCAAAATGGTGAAGGTCACAGTCACGGATAAGTTATAGAAACGATGTCTGCAGTGCTGTTTCCTCTCCAAAGCTGCCCTTGCCCATATGGGTCAGATGGTCTCCACTCTGCTCTCAGAGCCTTGGTTGATTATATTGCTTCATCACATCTCTTGTGTTATTGTCTTAACTGTTGAATTATTGGTTCATTATTCAAGCTTCTTCCTCCCAACTGCATTCTTTCCTCTTTGCTCCCATGTCCCAGGCAGGATCACAGGAACTAGTAGGATGGCTGGTGTCTAGTAGGTAAATTCTCATCAGATGTTTGTTACTTTGCGGTTCCCTCCCCATTCTGTTGTTTTAAAATTGATGGTTTTTATCTATAGTCCTTTATTTGCATACTTATTATATTTAGAAATTCTCGCGTTGAAAGAGGATTTCTGGAAATGTTTCTATTAACTTGTTGATAAATCCCTAAAGGAAAGAAATCTTAGTGTCATTTGCTTGTTTAATCATTCTCCAGGCCAAGCACAGTGCTTAACATATAATAAGATCACAATTCAATTTGGTAAGCTGAATCGGTCACAACATACTCGTTATTATAACGCTAAATAAAGAGAAGAGTATCCCCAACAAGGTGGATTGACACACTAACTGTAACAGTAGGCTCGAGTACATCAGAGATCATGAGGATGGCACAGGATAGGGCAAGGTTCAGATCTGTTGTTCATAGGATTGCTGGGAGCCATAGGAAGCTCGATGACACCTAATAACAACATTCCTGTTAATGCCACAGCCCATTCTCAGTCTTTGGATATATTTTTAATTAAGTCTTAAGATCTACACAATGAGAATTAATGAGATAGTGATTATCATTGTATAGGAAATAGGCCCATTTTTAGGTTTTATAAAACCTCACTTGTTTCTGCTGTTGTCAGATACAAAAGCAAACCATGTGTCTCATCTGACTTTCAGAAATGGTAGTAAACTTTGTGCCTGGTAATTTCTGAGATTGGATTCAAAAACAAGGGAAGAGAAAAATCACCACACATGTTAAAGCCTAGAGTCATTAAAATAATTGACTCTCTGTTTTAGTGCAACCAAGTTACAAGGAAAAAATTACAGTGCCCTCTTGCATCTCTGGGTTTTCACAGATCTTAATCATAACTCAGAACTTCAGTTTGGAAGCACAAGGGGACCTGGATCAGGAATCCTGGCTGTGTAGCCATTGAGGACGGTGCTGGTGCTAATGAGGCCCTTCCAGCTGAAAATGATTCATTTTAATTATCTTCTACACTGCTCCAATGCCTGAGCATATGGTCCTTAAGAAATAAGATTCCCCAAACTGTCAGCGAGTGTGGGCAATGGTCAGGGACCTCCTTCTGACACTGTTGACCAGCCTTGGAGAGCGGATGCTCTAGAAGGTGCTTATTAAAATGCCAGCAGGTGCAGCAAAGGTCCCCTTGCCTGTGACTCCCTCACCCTGCTTGTGCCAGGTGTTTTATAAGAGCCTTTTTCTTCATTAAATAGCATTCATTAAGCACGTCCTTACACCTGGCACAGAAGCTGTGTGTCACAGATGACTTCTTCCCAATGGTGTTTTGCAGGAATAAAATGGAATTTCATTTACCCATTTGCTGTATTTCTTTCTCCTCCTTGCCCCTCAACTCAGTTATTGTTGCTTTTGCATAATTATTTCTACTTCCTCACCCCTTGTACCAGTGAATTTCCTTTCTGCATTACTTTTGGTCCTTCTCCACCAGAAAACACACTGTGTAGAAAACAATTTCTTTAGCACAAATTATTACATTAGGTGCTTTAACATATATTCTTCCTTCTAATACTTCTAACAACTTTGGAAATACTTATTATGGCTTCTGACAAAAAATAAAGATAAATGTGTGGGGCGGGACAACAAGGGAAGGAAAAGAATCCCACATTTTGACCTGAGAGATTTGACATGCACAGTCTCAAATCCCAGCTCAGGGTCCCCACTGTTGTGATGAGATTCTTTTCTGTACTTTCATTATGTGCATGTATACTCGCAGAAATGTGATGGTTTGCATGGCTGTTTACATATATGTTACGTTCTGCTTTTTTTTTTTTAACTCAACAACCATGTCTTTGACATTTTGGACATGTTAATGTAAAAAACATATGGCTCATTCTTTCTTCTTATTCTGTCTTCTTAACTAAAACAAAACAAACACCCTTCACAAATCCTCATTGCCCTCAAGTCAGAATCAAGAATTCTTCAACAGGTTTTCAGAGGCTATAAATTACGTGGGAGGTTATTTCCCATCTTTCTCCTGCAGAGCAGTTTTTGGCTTCGAACTGCCTGCCTTTGGGTTGGAAATAGACCCTATCTTAATTTGGGAGCATTCAAGCATTCCACATTTTATCTGGATCCTCTTACTGATGGTTAGTGAGACTTGCCTGCAATTTGTTGTTACCAGAAACGCTGCCAAGGATCCAGTTGCCTAGTCTTTCCTTTCAGCAGCTGAATCAGTCCCATCATAAACATCTCCCAGGTCCTTCAAAACTCCTATAAATGGCATTTGATGTCTGTACAACATGACCTTTTAAAATATTATTTATTTCCAATTTTTCAGTAGGATATGATGAGTAAGAACATGAATTTTGTCATATGCTTGGTCAAATTCAAGTCTAACTCTATAGTAAACTGTGTTCTAGCCAATATGTGCCTCTCAGGAAAGTTGCAGAACTTTTCTGAGACCACATGTCAGTTAGGATAATATCGGTACCTACTTCTAGGATCAGAGAAGGAATTAAACGAGCTATTGTTGTTCAGTGATGTCAAGTTGTACTTGACTAATAGCTGATCCTCCAGCAGTTTTTTAGAGGCTATAAATTGCACAGGAGAAGATTTCCCATCATTCTCTTGTGGAGCAGCCAGTGGATTCGAACTGCATGTATTGGGTTGGCAGCACAGATCCTTACTACAAGCCACTGCTTCTATATTTGTTGTTATGTGTCATTGAGTCACTTGTGACCCTATGACAAGAGCTCTGAACCCTGCTCCATCCTGTGCCGACCTCATTCTCTCCGACACACCTACTCCCACTACCCAAATCACTGAATCTGTCCATCTTATCGAGGTTCTTCGTCTCCTGTGATGTCCTTTCACTTTCCCAAACATGATGTCCCTCTCCAAGGACTGGTCCCTCCTTGCAACATGCCCAAAGTATGTCAGACGAAGCTTCAGAATCCTTGATTCCACGGAGGAGCCTGGCTTCACTGTCTCCAGGTCAAACCTGTTTGTTCTCCTAGCAGTCCATGGTGTATTCAACACTCTTCTCCAGCACCACAGCTCAAAGGCATCAATTCTCTTTTCTGTCATCCCTAGTCACTGTCCAGCTCTCTGATGCATAGCATGAAATTTCGAAGTGTATAGCCCAGATCAGGCACACCTTAGTCTCCAGCCCGATGGCATTGCTCTTCAGTAGTCTGGAGAGGTCCCTGACAGCTGACTTTCCCAATGCAATTCATCTGTTGATTTCCTGGCTGATGGTACCAAGAGTGTTGATTTTGGAGCCAAGCAAACGAAAACTTAACACTATCTCAATCTCTTCACCCTTCATACTGATGCTGCCAATTGGTCCAGTGGTGAGAATCATTGTTTTCTTGATGTGTGTGCTTCATTCTGTATTGAGAGCTGCAATCCTTGATGTTCTGCAGCAAGCAAGCTTCAGGTCCTCCTCAGTTTCAGTGAGCAGGGTAGTGTAATATGCATAACGCAGGTTGTTGATGAATCTTCCACCAACCCTGATGCCATATTCCTCCTTGTACAGCCCAGCATCCCGGATGATCTGTTCTGCATACAGATTGAAAAGGTATGGAGACAGAATACATCCCTGCTAGACCCCCTTCCCAATTTTGAACCATGCAGTGTCTCCTTGCACTGTTCTGACTACTGCCCCTTGGTCCAAGTATAGGTTTCGCATAAGCACAGTCAAATATTCTGAGATTCCCATTCTTCTCAGAGTCAGCCACATCTTGTTATGATCCACACAGTCAAAAGACTTTGCATAGTCAATGAAGCACAGATAGACATACCTATAGGACTCTGCTTTCTGCCAAGACTTTCTAAAAGATCAGAAATGGATGTTTCCCCCTCCTCGTTTTACTAAAGTATAATAAATATATAATAAACTACACATATATAAAGTGTATACTTTTT
>NW_006399866.1:6849927-6880317 GCF_000299155.1 Elephantulus edwardii | reverse complement strand
GATAATCTGCTCTGCATACGTGTTGAAAAGGTATGGAGACAGGATGCATCCCTGGCATACACCCTTCCCAATTTTGAACCATGCAGTGTTACCCTGCTCTGTTCTGACTACTGCCTCTTGGTCCAAGTATAGGTTTTACATTAGCACAATTAAATGATACCTTGCCAAATGTACTCTCTTTCACTTTGCTTTTTTTATTCATCATATTTGAGAGAGTTTATTCCTTTTTATTGTTGAGTAGTATTCTGTTATATGGACATACCACAATTTCTTTATCCAGTCACCTGTTAATAAACATTTGAGTTGTTTTATATTTTTAACTATTACAGATTACTGCAGAAAATTTTAAAATCGGGATTTACTTAGCAATAGGTCTCCATTTGTTTTTATTGTAATGTTGAGAATCCCTGTGTCTTCTATGTCTAAGTCTTCTCTTCCTCTTCCCCCCAGTGAGGAAAACTTTAAACTTTGGTTTTGGTCATTCCTTCTCTTTTATTTCTGATTGCTTCCTTTTCTTTCTGATTTCGTCTTCCCCCCCCCCCCCCATACTTACCTGTTTTTTCTCATCATTATTAACAGTATATTCTTTCTTTCTTTACATCCTAGATCCTTTGGGATTTACCCATAATATACTGATTTAGTTTTTCATTTATTAATTTCTGCCCCATATCTAGTGTATGTAACTTTCTGCATCCTTCAGTAAAAATGTTTTGATGGAGTCTGGCTCTTCAGAACCTTCCAGGTACAGTTCTTTTTATCTTGTTGTGTAATATTTTTATAAGCTCACATGAAGCTATGCCTATCTAGTCTGGGCATTGGCCTAAAGATGAGATGAATTACCCTTCTCTTCCCCTCCTCTCACTTGGGTGCTCATTATTAAGTGGATAATATTCTAAATCTTTATTACAGTTCCCTGTGCTCATTAGTTTCTTGTAAAACTTCACTGCCAGGAGGCTGGCTAGAGCCATCACTAACCCTACAATTCATATAGTCTTGGTTTCTTTTTAGGACATGTCATTTCATCCTCCTAATTACAATCTTTTTCAGTCTTTAAACTATTGGTTCTTTATACCAGTGAAAGGAAAAAGTGAACAAGCAAATGTCATTTCCCCTTATGCTCAAAATACCCTATTTAGATATCTAAAGTCATCTCATTCGCCCTTACTTTCTCTCACAGATATGAGTTTGTGTTCTCTATATGTTTCGCCATAGCCAACCAAGAAAAGGGATCTAAATGTTGGGGTAAGGGGTTAGTTTGTAGTGGGCTATATACAGGGAACCAGTCCAGAGCCATCACAGCCAGATAGTGGGCTCTTCTTCATTAACTGGTTTCTCTGGCAGGTATTATTTTCCTGTAATGCTTTCCCATTTAAATCAAGACTCATTTAAATAAAAAGTATCAAATCCTAGGCCTTCCAAGATGTACTAATTTTACCCTTTCCCTTTGTTCTTCTCTAGAATATTTCTGTGGCTCTCTTGGGTCTTATTTATTCCTTTTCTGGTCTTTCTTCCCTTATATGAATTGTCAGTTATTACAGCTCCATCCTTTGCCCTTGTGTGAGTTCAAGGAACTGAATAATAGGTGAAAGCAAAAACCTTCACAAGTCATGTTGTTGTTATATGCCGTCAAGTCGCCTGTGTCTCATAGCGACCCTATGTATAATAGCTCTGACACGTGCTCTGTCCTCAGTCAGTCTCAGTAACTCCAATACACCAATCCCCATTGCCCCATTTACTATATCAATCCATCTTATCAGCGGTCTTCCTCTCATGCACTCTCCCTCCACTCTTCTGAGCTTAATGTCCTTCTCCAAGGACTGGTCCCTCCTGACCACGTGCCCAAAGTCTTAGATTACTTTATTCTTTTTTTTTATTTTTATTACTTTATTCTTAAACTGAGTTCTTAACAATAGTTACTGGCCTGGCCTAACCAAATGAGTAACATTTTTATCTGTCTTCTACTTGTGACAATTTATTGACTTTCTCTTTTTTTTCTTAGGTACCTATTTCTTTAATAACTAACAATATTGTTAAGGCACCCATACTCAGAGTTCAATCCTATGACTGTCGGTTCAGTCTTTTGTCCTAACACAGCAGTTTTCAAAACTTTTGCTCTCGGGACTTTTCTTAAGAATCATTGAGGACTCCAGAGAGTTTTTAATTAATGAGTGTTATATTTATCCATACTTATTTATAATAGAAATTAGAACTGAGTGCACAAACAGATTGTTGTTGTTGTTGTATATTGTTGAGTCAGACCCTCCAGCAGGTTTTCAGAGACAGTAAATGACTCAGGAGTATATTGCCCATCTTTCTCCCACAGAGCATCTAATGGGTTCAAACCATGCACCTTTGCGTTGGCAGCTCAATCCACTGCCACTAAGCCATCAAAACTCCCTATGCAAGTGGATAGCAAAGCCATATTATCATCACCCACCATGTGGCCTATGGAAAATTCTACTGCGTATTTACTTATGAGAAGAGGAGTGAGAAAGACAAATAATGTCTTAGTGTTATTACAAAGACAGTTGTGACCTTGCGAACTCCCTGAATCTTGAGAATTCCACAGGGGATAACTCCTGGTCCCGAAGGTGGGTTTTAGATTTATGTAATACAAACCTGCAGCCCCAGAAAGTGGAATGAGAATTGTAATTTCTTGTCACATAGGGTGTTTTGGTCACATGTGGGGAGGGGAGCATGCAGGGGGAAGATAAAAATTATGTCTGTCTCTGAGCACTTGTCTGGCTGTGCCATGCCTGTCATCATCTCCTTGACGCTGTCCTTTGACAGTCTGAGAGGACAGCAGGTCTTGCTGCTGCCTGGGCAGAGCCATCTTCATTATATGTGGCCACTGGATCCAGAAGATTAATGGTAACATTTTAAAAATTCACACAGACCTGGAATCAGCACTAGAAAATACAGATTTAAATTAACAAGGAAAAGCAGAATCCCATCAAAGGAAATAAATCGTGCTGGCAACTATTGTCACATAATAAAATGTATTCTATAACTGAAGGGCTTTTATATGGAGCTGTCTGCAGCTTAGTGGCCATGTTAATTGAATAAGGTACCGACGACTGACTTGTGGAGAAAAAATGAAATTTCCCTCAGCATCTATTTAGCCAGTGCCGTTGTCGCCAGCATGTGCAATGCTGCCCTATTTGTTACAGAACAAGCCAGTCCCTCCTGCAGCAACAGGGTGATTGCCACCAGAAGCAGCACTGTGTCCCAGCTTGGCAGGGTGCTCCCCTTTTCCTGGATGGAAGGCGGCGGAGGAAAGAACTGTAAAACGCAAGCTCACGTAGGACCCTGGGGCTGTTCTAATTGAGAAGTATCGAATCTGTCAATAATAAATCAGTCCATCAGTTGCCCTCTGATGGCTAGTCCCTTGTTGCAGTAGCCCACCACCTACTGGAGATGGTACAAAAGTCTTCATCTCTAGGTACCTCCCCAAACTAGAAATCATTTCTAGAGTTCTCAAGCTGTTTCTCTTTAGTCCACTGGCAAACTTTAAAAGCTAAAACACACAGGTCTACTTAGGGAGCAATTAATTTTGTTGTTGTTATGTGCCTTCAAGTAAGAACTGACCCATTTTGCCTATCCTTCTCCCTCAGAGCTGCTGGTAGATTCAAACCATGTGCCTTTGGGCTTGCAGTTTCAGCTTCTTACCACTAGGCCATGAGATCCCCCTAAAGATAGAGGTATATCCCAAGACAAAGTTGTGGTATAGTGTTGTGTTGGAACCAACTCATAGCTGACCTTTTGGTGAGTTTTCAGAGGCAGTAGATTGCATAAGAGCAGGTTGCCCATCTTTCTCCCGTGGAGCAGCTGGTGAATTTGAACTACATGCCTTTGCATTGGCAGCAAAACTCCTTACCACTAAGCCACCAGAGCTCCCCAGTTAACTTTAGGGCATCCTAAAATCACTTTTCTGAAATTGCTGTCCATGGAGATACCAGTGTCCATCACTTTCTTGGACCTCCCATTGCTAATGGTATTGATGGCTCCTTTGTGACTTAGGACCTTCAAAAGTGTCCAGCTTGTAGTAAAATCCCTGTTTTCCCCTTTTCCTGTTATGATCCGTGCAGTGAATAGAATATTCCTTCAACTCTCTAAGACTATTAAACTATAGGGGGAAAAAAACTGAAAAATGATGAGTTAATTGATCATAAACACAAGTCTAAAAAAAAAAACCAAACATGTTTTTTCATTAGTCCTCTGTTGTCACAGTTAAGTGCCATTGAGTCAGTTCCAACTCATAGGGACCCTGTGTACAACAGAATGAAACATTGCCCCATCCTGTGATACCACAATTTTTACTGTGTGTGCCCACTTTTGCAGCCATGGTGTCTGTGTCAGTCCATCTCATTGAGAGTTGTCCTCTGTTTTCACTGATCCTTCTGATAATTCTACTCTGGAAACTGACCCCTCCTCATAACCTGCACAGAGGATGCGAGGTGAAGTCTCACTGTCCTTTCTGCTAAAGAACATTCTAGAAGTACTTCTTCCCAGATTGATTTGTTCATTCTTCTGGTCAAAATCACCACTGTAGAGTTGAAGCTGACTTGCAGATGACTCTCCAGCAAGTTTTTGGAGGCTGTCAGTTTCAGGGGAGGGTATTACTTATCTAACACCCAAAAAGCTAATGGTGAATTTGAACTGGCAGAGAGAACCACCTTCGGGTTAGTGGTACAATTCTCTATAGATTACCCCCATTCAGTCTTCTTTACCACCACCATGATTCAACTGTATCAGTTGTGTTGAATATAGTCAATATTCTTCACCAATATCATAATTAAAATGCATCAGTTCTTCCATGGTCTTCCTTATTACTGTCTAGCTTACACATGCACATGAGCAGTGTGTGAATGAGTGAGTGACCAAGTGCATCTAAGTTCTCAGGGTGATTTCTTTGCTTTTTAACATTTTCAAAAAAGGCCTTTAGCTAATTTACCTAATACAATAGTCCCCTTGTAATCTTGACTGCTGCTTCTATGAGCATTGACTGTGGACTATGTAAAAAGAAATTCCTCAAATTTTTATTTCCGTATTGTCTCCACTTAAAATTGGTCCAGTTCTGAGAATTTTGTTTTCATGCTGAGGTGTAATTCATACTGAAACCTATAGTCTTTGGTCTTAATCAGTAAATGCTTGAGGTTCCCATTGCTTTCAACAAGCTTTTATCATCTGCATATTGCATATTAATGAGGTTTTCTCTAATTCTAATGCCTCAGTCGTCTTCATATAGTCCGGCTTCTTGGATTACTTACTGAATATATCCAATCTGTTGTCCATAAGATTGCTGTGAGTTGTAGCTGACTCAATAGTACCTAACAAGAACAGATTGAGTAAGAATAGTGAAAAGATTCAACCCTGATGTGCCATTTTCTTGATTTTAAACCATATATATCCCCTTGTTCTGTTCAAAAGATTGCTTCTAGGTCTATGCTTTCATTTCACATAAGCACAATTAAGTGTTCCAGAATTCCCAATATTATCCATAGTTGCTTATGATTCACACAGGTGAATGCTTTTGTTGTTGTTGATATGTGCCGTCGCGTCGCTTTCAACTCTTAGAGATCCTACGTGCAACCGCTTTGAACCCTACTCTGTCTTAAGTCAACTTTATTGTCTCCAACACACCTCATTACTCCAGTCACTGAGTCAACCCATCTCATCCAGGGTCTTATCTCTTGCATTGTCCCTCTACCTTTCCATATGTAATGTCCCTCTCCAAGGACTGATTCCTCCTGGCAAAAACACAAAGTAAACATCTTTCTGGTATTTTCTGCTTTCAGCTAAGATCCAGCTGACAACAACTATTATATCCATCTTTCTATTATTTATTGATTATGCAGAGGCATTTGATTGTATGAATTATAAAAAAATATTAAATAAATTAAGAAGAATGGGAATCTCAGAACAATCATGCTTGTACGAAACCTAGACCAAGACTATGAAGCAATTGCCCAAACAGAATACGGGAATACTGCATAGCTTAAAATCAAGAAAGATATGGTATGTCAGGGTTGTACTCTTTTACAATATCTATTCAACCTATATACTGAGCAAGTTATTCAAGAAGCTGGACTAGATAAAGAAGAATGTGGCATCAGAATTTGAGGAAGACTCACTTATAACCTGCAGATGACACAACCTTTCTTGCAGAAAGTGAAGAAGACTTGAAGTACTTACTGAAGATCAAAGACTTAGCCTTCACTATGGATTACATCACAAGATCCAGAAAACAAAAATCCTCATCACTGACCAATAGGTAACATCATGATAGATGGAGAAAAGATTGAAATTGTCAACAATTTCCCTTTACTTCAATCCACAATGAACACACCCATGCTAGCAGCAGTCAAGAAATCAAAAGACATGTTCCATTGGGAAAATCTGCTGTTAAGGACCTCCCAAAGTGCCAAAGAGCAAGGATGTCAGTTTAAAGACTAGGATGTGTCTGATCCAAGCCATGGTTCATGGTAATTTTAATTGCTTCATATGCATCCAAAAGTTGGACAGTGAATAAAGAAGACTGAAGAAGAATCAGCACCTTTGGATTGTGGTATTGGCAAAGAGAATTGAATATACCACAGACTGCTGAAAGAACAAACAATCTGTCTTGAAGGAAGTACAACCACATTGCTACTTAGAGGCAAGATGATGAACCTTCATCTCAGTTACTTTGAGCATATTCTCAGGAGGAACCAGTCCTTGTAGAGACATCATTCTGGGAGAGGTGGAGAGTCAGAGACACAGAGGAAGATTCCCAACAAGGTGGATTGACACAGTGACTACCACAGTGGGCGTGACCATGTCAGAGATTGTGAGGATGGTGCACAGTCAGGGAGAGTTTAGACGTGGTGTTCACAGAGTCACTATGAGTTACAGCCAACTCAGCAGCAACAGTGATTATCAACAATGTCCTCTCCTGAGTCTGGTTTGAATTTCTGTTAGTTCCCTTTTGATGTGCAGCTGTATTTATTTTTTTAATTTCCTTATCTTCAGCTAGCAAAATTTACTCTCATGTGATATTAGTAATGTATTTCATAATTTATACTTTCTTTGGGATAGACACAGATATGTATCTTTCCTGCCTACTTAGCCAGATTTCTTTCTGATTTCTCGCCATAGATGGTGAGCAAGTGCTTCCAGCATTGCATGCATTTATTGAAGCTTCTCAATTGGTATTCTGTCAATTCCTGAAGCCTTGTTTTCCAACAATGCCTTCAGTGAAGCCTGGACTTCTTCCTTCAATACCATCAGTTCTTGATCATATCCTACATCCTGAAATGATTGAACATTGGCCAGTTTGTTTTAATTCATTGCCTCTCAATATTCCTTCTATATCCTTATGCTTCCTGCCTTGTTCAGTATTTACCTATGGAGTTTTTCAATTTTGCACCTTAAGGCATGAGTTGTGGTTTCTTTTTTTCATTGAGAAATAAGTGTTATGCATCTTTTCCTCCTTTGGTGTTCTAGCTCTGGGTCTTTGTATATTCCATTATAATATTTTTGCTTTGTCTTTATAAGCTGCCCTTTGAAATCTTTTCAGCTTTCACGTTTCATTTTGGCTTCCCTGTATTCAAGAGCAAGTTTTAAAGTCTGACTGTTGATACTGAGCTTCTCTATCATTTTCCCCCCAAGTATCATAGAATTGATCCCTGTGTATTCCATCTAATAAGGACCACACCTATGGTATCCATTTATGTTGTTGGAGAAAAAGTTCTTTCTTACTAATAAGTCATTGGTCTTACGAAACTCTACTGTATCATCTCTGGCATAGTTGTTGTCTCATCAAGATCATATTTTCCAATTGTTGATATTGTATCTTTGTTTTTTCACATTCTTATCATCAGTAATTATCAGTGCATTTTGATTGCATGTTTAATTATTTTCAGACTGCACAAGTTGGTTAAAAATATTCTTCCATTTCTTTTTATTTAGTATTTATTAATGGTTTGTGTGTAATTTGCATAACAGTCATATTAATTGGTCTTCCATGTAGACATATGGATATATTATCCCATCACTGACAGCATTGTGTTTCAGGATAGATCCTGAAATGTTCTTTTTAACAATGAATTCACTACTATACTTTAATGACTTTAATTAGTCATTCCCAGCAGAGTAGACCATGAAAAAGCTGGTACCGTTGCACTTTAGCATCACTGATGCAAAGAGCTTGGGTGGTGTATTCTGTAGCACGTTGTGCTGCTAACCAAAGGCTACATGTCTCCACCAGTGCCTGCTAAGGTTCAAAGCCTCCTAAGCATGGTGGAGGGTCACTACAGTTAAAATTGACTTGAGGCAGTGAGTGAGTGGATAATACCTAGGAGCAAGGAAGGAGCGCTGCTGATACAGCACGATAAACACTGGGCTGCTAAGCAAAAGATGGGCGTCCGAATGCAGCAGATACTCCATGGAAGAAAGATGAAGCAGTCAGCTTCTGTAAAGATGTACAGCCTGAGGATCCGGTCAGGCAGTTCTGAGCCAGAACCAACTTGACAGCAGTGAACGGGCCTACACTGTAGATCTTTGTCTGTTCCATTTCATTTTATATGGCTTCCAAGTTTACTAGATTTGTACTCTGTGGTCCATGTTCTTATTAATGGATGTTTTCAGCTGTTTCTTCTCATTTTTGAGTCAGGAAAAATGAGCTAATGAAAGTCCTGGAAATTGTAGGCTATTCACATCATCCACTCTACGTTTTGGAGGGAACTCTGATGGCAGAGTGAATTGTATGTTCCTCTGCTAATTGAAAGGCCGGTGGTTCCAATTCACCAACTGCTCTGAGGGAAAAAGATAGGCAGTCTCCTTTCATAAAGATTTACCATTTCCAGTCATTGCACAAGGGAGCTCTGGTCACCCTAGTGGCATGAAGCTGTACTGAAATCCCAAAGACATGCGGTTCTAGGCCACCTGGTGCTCCGAGGGACAAGGATAGGCAATCTCCCCCTGTGCTATTAACTGCCTCTAAAAACCTGCTGGAGGGTCAGCTGTGGTTGGTTCCAACTCAACAGTACACAACAACAACAAACATTACACAACGTGGGGGAGCCTGGAGGGCATTATGCCGAGTGAAATATCTCAGTCACAGAAGGACAAACACAGCATAACACTTCTGGTATAAAATAGAATAGACATAGGGGGATGGGGGAGAGAATGAGAAAAGAATCAATAGATAATGAACACTATTAGAATAGATGAGGGGAAGAACTGGCTGAAAGAAATATATGATTAGGCAATATATGTATGACAACAATCTGAAACAAGGAGTGCATTGCAGGGTGGGGAGAGGGAAGGGAAAAGGGGGAAGAAAATGTTCAACAATGAAAAAAATATTCACCATCTCAGAAATCCAATGCAGGATTCCTAGGAATCAGAAACAACCCAATGGCAGTGAGTTTTTGCTTTCCTACATTGAAGAGCTCCACCCCAGTCAGACTTTGAGGAGCTTCCAACCTGCAGGGTTCATCTTTCAGCATGATTCAGACCATATTCTGCTGTTATTTGTAGGGTTTGCACTGACCATTTTTTAAGAAGTTTATCACCAGGTCTTTAGAAGCTTCACTGAAATCTGTCCACTATTGAGTAGTGGACCCTCCTGGCCCAACCCTGCTGAATATAATTTTCAGCATCACAGAACCATGTAACATATTACAATACAACAAAGTAACAGAAAGATGAGTGGTGGAAAATAGTCTTTGAATAACTGTAAAACATTTTTATTAGACAGTTGTACCATAATTTATTTATCCAACCCCCTGTTGTTTAATATTTAATGGGACTCCATTTTTTGGCTTTACAAACAATGCCATAATGAATCTATTTACAGTTTAGAATTTTAAAAATACATGAATTAGAGTTATATTTTTTCCAAACCATTAACCACCCCAGTCCTCATGGGTCCAGGCATGAGACAGAGATAGACGTTTTTGTAGAAGTTTCCCCAAATTATCTCAGAGTCAGATTCATCCCATCAGCCAACAAGTATCTGATGATTGTATACGTGTCTGTGGAGCATTTTGTAAGTGCCTGCTTTTTCCAGACACTGCTCCGTGTACTGAGATGTGGTGGAGAGGAGACAATATCATGGAAGTCATGATCTCATGATCTGGTGAGCTGTAAACAAATAGGCCAGTTCTGTACAGTGGTGAGAGCTGTGCGGAGTAGTAAGTGGGGTGTTAGGAGAGAGTAACTGAAGGCAGGTGCTTCCTCAGAAGGGTGGTCAGGGAACGTTTCTCTGAGGAGCAGTTTAAATGAAAAAGGACTGGCTTCTGAAGACTTGGTTAAAGAGTATTTCAGGCAGAGGAAACAAGGTGTACAAAGGGAGAAATGAGAGTGAGAGAATCATGTTGTTATGTGCTGTCGAGCCAGCTATGACTCACAGCAACCCTTGCTCTGAACCCTGCCCTATCCTGAGCCAATTTCATCATCTCTGACACAAACAGATTTGTCCTGGAAAGGGTTAAACTGGGTGGCTCCTTGGAGGCAAGGATTCTGAGGCTCCGTCTAACATACTTTGGACATGTTGTGAGGAGAGACCGGTCCTTGGAGAGGGACATCATGCTTGGGAGGGTGGAGGGACAGCGCAGGAGAGGAAGGCCCTCTATGAGATGGATTGATTCAGTGACTGGGATAATTGGGATGGGAGTGTCAGAGACAGTACAATTGGCATAGGACAGAGCGGAGTTTAGGGCTGTTGTACATAGGGTCGCAGGCGACTCGATGGCACATAACAACAACAACAACTGACAAACCTACCCCCAACACCCGAGTCACTGAGTCACTCCATCTCATCCAGGTTCTTTCTATCTTGCACTGTCCCTCCTTCAAAATGCCAATATTACGTCAGATGGAGCTGCAAAATCATCGCCTCCAAGGAACACCCTGGTTTCACCCTCTCCAGAACGGACCTATTTGTTCTCTTAGCAGTCCATGGTATATTCAGAACTCTTCTCCAGCACCACAGCTCAAGGAACTTATTCTTCTTCCTATCATCCTTGGTCATTGTCCAGCTCTCTGCTGAATAGCAAGTAATTGTAAAGACCATTGCCTGGATCAGGCACATCTTGGTCTCTAGACATCATTGCTTGTCAGTTCTCTGGAGAGGTCCCTGACAGTAGATTTTTTCAATGCAATTTGTCTTTTGATTTCCTGGATGCTGGTACCAAGAGTGTTGATTGTGGAGTCAAGCAAGATGAAGCTGTTAACAATCTCAATTTCTTCACTGTCTATTATGATGCTGCCATTTTGACCCAATGGTGAGAATCTTTGTTTTTCTGATACTGAGCTTCAGTCAATATTAAAGACTGTAGTCTTTGACCTACAGTAAATGGCTCAGAGCTTCCTCAGTTTCAGCAAACAAGGTTGTGTTATCTGTATAACGTAGGCTGTTGAATCTTCCTCCAATCCTGATGCCACATTCCTCCTCACAGAGCCCAGCCTTCCAGATGATCTGTTCCACATATATATTGAAAAAGTATGGAGATAGAGGCATCCCTTGTGTACCCTTTTCCTGATTTTGAACCATTCAGTGTTTCCTTCCTCTGATCTGACGACTGCCTCCTGGTCCAAGGATAGAAGAACCAAGATGTACTAAGATTGGAGGATGTGGATGTGAGAGCAACCAAGGGGCAATTTGCATTTCATTCTAAATGCAGAGGGAAAGCATTGGTAGGTTTTGTAACAGTGTGCCCTCATGAGCAGAGATGACAAGAATGGGAAGAATCATAATAGCAATCACTGCTAAGGCACTTACTGTGTGCTTATTTGTCACCCAACTCTCTGATGACTGCTCTGTATGCATTGTGGTGAAGTGTGCACTGGGAGGCAGCATGCCCAGCTAGACGCCACCCGGCTACTAGGTAGTGTCACTGGGATTTGTCTTTTTTTTTTTTTATTTTTTTTAAAGATTTTTTTTAAAAAATTTTTATTTTATTATTTTTGTGTGCGTGTACCGTCAAATCAGATCTGACTGGTACAGGAGGAGATTGTCCCTCCTTACCCGGCAGAGCATCTGGTGGATTCGAACCATGCGCCTCTGGGATTGTAGTTGCAGCTCCTTGCCACTAGGCCACCAGAGCTCCCCTTGGGATTTGTCTTGAGTCCACTGGAGTCTAGAGCCAGCCAGTACTGCTACCCACTACAACTGATCTGCCTCATGTGGTACATGATTGGGCCATTCTTTATTCAAATCTGTGTATTGCTTTCACCTTTCTGGTAGCAGAGCCCAGAATGAGTTGCATTACTACCCCAGAGTCTGTGCTTCTCTGGGAGTTTGAATCCACCATCAGCTCCTTGGGACAAAGATGGATAGTTTCCTCCCATTGTCACTAAAAGCCACCGAAACGCAATGGAGGGTCAGTATGAGTCAAAATGAATTTGAAGGCAGCAAATGAGAGTTGAATTTATCAGAGGGACCATAACCTGCCAGGGCTGCAGAGCCAGCAGTGGCAGAGACATGGAGTCCCTCCAGCACTGGAAAGGTCTCTGGGTTGACATTGCATTCTTGATTGAGTAACCTCACTCTACCTGACAGCCAAAATGATCTGTCAGGGTAACAATAATAACGTCCCATGTACATGAAGAGTAAGCTTTTTATTCATTCTTCACTTTCTCTTTGTTGATTTTAATTCTCAGAGCCTGTTTCCTCTTCTCGTAAACAGAGATAATTATTTCCACCTAAAACTCTTGCTGAGTGGATCAGGCAGGGTGATTTGTGTGCACACACACCCAGCCCTGAGCTTGGTACGTGAGCCTCCACCAGGGGCCGTGGAGCTAGGATATCTTTTGCACTGAGACTCAGCCGACTCTAGAGTCATTCCTCGTCAGTCTGTCACTTTCAGGCTAATCTGACACAGAGCACTCCTGGGCCACTTCTCCTCCAGCAAGTGACTTCTTTATTCAGTCTAACCACAGGTGATCTGTCCCCTTGGCCCAAACTGTACATTCTCATTAACACATAGCCTTGATGTGCCTTTTTGTCCTCATGTCCCCTGCTTCCTTTGTCCAGAAATAGCAGAAGCAAAAATGCAGAGAAGCTGCTTAGAGCACAGGGAACCCTCCTTTCCAAATACTTTCTCTCGGCAGGGGACCTTGCTGCCCCACACTCACTCTTGTACCAACTACTTTTTTAGTTAGAGTTTGAGGTAACTTGATTTCAGCTCAACAGATTCCTATGAAGCAGATAGATACTCTGTAAAACTGTAGTCAGGTCTTCAATTTAAAATTCCCTTCCAATTTCCTGTTTACTGTATGAGCTGCATACTGTCTTAGTGTGCTATCAGAAAGTTTATGCTTAGTCACCATTTCATTTTCCTTAAAAATTGCTGTTGCTTCCACATGTGATCTCTTTTTATATCATTACCTGTTTTCTTTCATAGGCAGAAGTTGGAATCATAATACAGAGACCCCTTGAGGCTGATTGGGAAAGCATGCACATGTAGATATGAAAGATGAGAGGCTAATAGCAGTCCTGATTTAGAAAACCTAGGAGTTTTAGTAGACTAAGTTAAACACTTGATTTGGCAAACAAATGTATACAACCTGTTGTAATTGTCTACTCTATGGAACAGTTTTACAAGATGGGGTAAAACATTAATAAAATTTAGCCCCACTGTTAGGGAGGACAAGGTTAAGGAGATAGTCTTGAATAAAAAAGTGAAGATATATTTTGATAACTGGAATAGGAGACAGTATGAAGATACTTAAATCCAGACATCAAAACTAAAGCCCAAGTAGCACCCAGGAAGGCCTTAAAAGCAATTGCGCAGGGGAACTGGAACTCGGGGCTTCTTCCCTTGCCACCTTCCTACTGAGGGAGAAAGTCTCCACATGTGGAATTTTCTGGAGAATAAACGCTCTTGTATTTAAAAAAAAAAACAACACCAAAAACTAAAGCCTAGGGAAAGTGTTACCAAAGAGCAGATGCTAGGAGAGAGCCTTGAAGGATGAATAGGAAGGAGTTTAGGGACTAGGTGAGGAAGAAGTGGAGTCCTGAGAACAAGGAGCAACACAGGCAAAGGTTCGTTCAGACAGAAGGTTTTTTTTTAACTGCACATTCAGAGATTTTTTTAAGACTTTTTGTCTTTCTGGTGGAGGAAGAGGTAGCCAATGACAAGAGAAGAGATTGAAGAAGTGAAGTGGTCTGTGAGAACTGATGAAACTGGGGGCAGAGGGAGGGATTAGGTTGCACAGGAAAGTGTGTGAAGTGGAAGAGGGTTAAGCCCAACCCTTTGAAAAGAGCAATCCTTGAAAGATCAGAGGAATCAGAGCCAGAAAGAACTATCTGTGAGACAGAGGACAAGCAGGCCGCAGGAGGGAGAGTTCCTGGGTGTGGGCAACCAGGCAGAATTCCGTGCCCTGGAGAAGCAAGAGTGCAAAACTGGGATGTCCAGATTGAGTGGAGCTGCTGAGAGGTCAGACCCCTTGATTTCTCTATTACTGATTCACTTCTTGTTAAGTGCTATGTGCCACAGTGTTTTCCTGAAATAGAGGTCTGCATTTTCTCCATAGGGCAGGTCCTCTGGACAGAAATTGTGAGGAGTCTGCACACGGTAGATGCCCAGTAATAATTGGTTGCTGGTTCATGATAATCTCCACCATCATTTGCTCCTATCATTCCCACCCACCATGATGGGTCAGTTTTATTTCCTTTCTTTTTCACAGGCAGGAAAAATTGTCAGGACAGAGTTGGAACTCAGGCTGAGCCTGAGCCCTCTGTTCACCCACACTCTGTTCCTGGCTTTTCCAGGCTCTAGTGACATGGGCCTCTCTCCAGATCTTCCCATTGGTCAGGCTTCCTCTTACTTAGGAGCCTCCCTCCTCCCCACCACACTTGTCATCACTTCCCTCTTCAGGGAATTCTTCTACAGAGCCTCTCGCCTATACACCTCATATCACTTAGTCCATTGCTTTCTGCACATGACCTTATTTGTAAGCAAGAGTTTGTCTAACACTGGACATCCTCATGCCTCCCTCTTGTGAGGCACTCTATGTGCCCTTCCACTCTAGCGTCCTCACAGGTCAGTACACATGTGGGCAGGAGTTCGTCTCTTTGGCCACCAGATGGTGGAGCTTGCCCCATGTGCACCTCTGGCTCCTGGCTCACCCACTTGCTGTCTCTTCAGGTTTGCCAGTCTCCAGAAAGACTACTATTGCACCACCTTCTCCATGAGCCTTCTTGCATGCCCCTAGACCCTGCAAAACTGCCACTCAGGTAGTCTGTCCTAATTGAATGCACCCTTTTTAGGATTTTAAGGCTTAGGAATCTTAAAAGTTTGGCAGGCCAAAGCACAGTTCATCCTCTAGCAACCAGAAAAATTCCTTTTCAGCTCAATGTGATGATAGTATCTTTTATGGACCATCTTCATGGATGAGCAAACCATATGATCATACACTCAGAGGGGTCTCACACTGAGAAGGGCCTTGCACAAGGCTTGAGGTTCTGCTATAGCTGTCTTGAAATTCTTAATAATTTTTTTGGGAAAACATCTTTCCAGTTTGCACTAAGCCTCACAAACTGTGCAGCTGGCCTTGAACCTGCCTTTCAGGGGTGTTGTGAAAAGCAGAGAACACATGAGCTGTGCCTGAGCCCGGGCCAGGTGTATGCCAGGCACTCTCTCCTGTCGTCATTTGGGTTCTGCTCAACCACAGCTACAGTCAATAATTCATCCCTCTTTTGCTCAGCTTCATTGCCTAAGTGCTGTGGTCAGAGAAATTGATCAACTGCTTAAATCCCTTCTGCAGCTGCTCCTCCCCCTCTCAGCAATCCCCAAACCTGGCTGGTCTTCAGAATTATGGTTGGGCTCTGGGCTGTGTTCCAAACCGCTGAACCAGACTCCCCAAGTGGGAGTCCACGAGTCTATGTAGTTAACAGGTCCCTACATGGTTCTAATGACTTTACTTATGCCATAATCTGGGGAATATGGCTTGGGAACCTTCTCCCTACGGTTCCACTAAGACTTCACCTGAGACCTCTGAGTGGCATTTGGTGTCCTTTCCATCCTGTCCCTATATGTATCCTAATCCTCCACCGAAATGTTGGCTCTCCCCAGCTACCTGATGAGTGCCTTTGACTCCCTTAGCATTTATGCCCTCTTCTGAGAAAGGGTCACAAGAAGATCTATCCCTTTTTAACAGAACATGTTATTCCTGCCTTTAACCTTTGTCCCACTCTCACCCCCAGTTTATAGTTTACTTTCAGCACATATCCCATTGCACAGGGATTTGTTCCTGCACTTCTGTCCCTTGAGAGCTCACCCCATATTCTTAGTCAGCATTAGTAGTGAGTGCACAGTGTAGATTCACAGTACACCTCAGAGTACCAAATGGGCATATACCTCCAAGCGTTGGCCCCTGGCCCCCAGCCCTTAGCGCACAGCCAGTGCTTAGGAAAGCCCCACTGATTGAGTCTACCTGGCTGTTGGTGGCACAGTTGTTCACCAGCAAATCTTACTCGACCTCCTGGCAAACCAAATGCCTTCTTGGTCCTCAGAGCTCATCTTGTCCCTGGGAGGTTCCCTTAACTTGCAGCTCAACCCTGGCTCTGGGAACTGCTCCTACCAAAGAGAGAGCCTTTCCTCCTAGGAGTCCTGACACCTAAGAATCATTCCAGAAGACCATGTATTTGTTGTGTAGGGAAAAATAACTTGTCAATTAAAGCTTTCTTTATGTAGTAAGTCCATCTCCCTTTATCCTCTTTCCTTTGAGAGTAGTTTGGGCCACTGAACTGTTACAACCCAGCCCCAGATTACACTAGCAAGTAGATGGTGGCCCATTTTCTTCAGAATTGTTAGATTCTAAATGTTTTCTTGTGTTAATCTTACTTTCCACTAGCTGATAACCATGTGAAATGGATTATTTACTTTTAATTAAATGCTTGCCGGTGCTGTGTTTTCTTTGTGAGTCTTACTGGCCGGTGGCTATGCCATGAAAGGTAGCAGTGGATCGATGAAGTTGCTTTCCTAAGCTGCGTGTTCTTGGCTGACGGGAACATGAAGTCATACTGTGTGTTCTGCAGTCATAGGCATTCAGAGGAACAAAGCTCCCAACTTTCAATGGTTGTTAGTTTTCCAAACTCCTCTTGAATGAAAACCATTTAATGGATAATGAA
This sequence comes from Elephantulus edwardii, assembly GCF_000299155.1. Lineage (NCBI taxonomy): Eukaryota > Metazoa > Chordata > Mammalia > Macroscelidea > Macroscelididae > Elephantulus > Elephantulus edwardii. The sequence goes on along the minus strand of NW_006399866.1, from coordinate 6,863,195 downwards.
ACCAAGATTGCAGAACAAGTGGAGACTTTTGCTCAGAGTCTAGGAATTTTGGTTCCATTGGCATATTTGGTTCAATAGGGAAAAAGAATTAATTAAACTCCCCCTTTTTGGAGCACCTTGGGCATGCCATAAGACTTGGGGAGCCTTTTTCTTCCTCTTGGATGTCCATCTTAATATGAGAAAAGGGGGATGCTTGAATATTGCTGACTTCCCTGGGAAGAGTAGAGGATGATGAGGAGGTCATACTTGGGGCATCCACTTCCTGTTCATTGTCATCTGGTTCTTGATGGCGTCGGTCAGTTGCCTTCTCAATCTAGGAAACCTCACCATACACCCTGTAACCTCCCTTTCTCCTCTGTCTCCTTCTCAGGCACATCTCCTTAACGCTACCTGCTACCTTCAGAGGCAGGAACAGCACCCGGACTGACTATGAGTACCAGCACTCCAATTTGTATGCCATATCAGGTATGTAGGAGCCACTGCTGGTGGCTAGCCTCTGCAGCCGCGTCTTGGAAGCACCCCCCACCCCGGCATCTGTCTGTCTTAGCTTTCTTTTCCTGCTTGCAGGGGACCTGTGAGAACAGGAAAGGCCTGGCCTCTTCCCTTTCCTTTGTGTCACCACAGCACTTTGAGAAGGGCCAGATACTCAGCATGTTTTAAAACTAATGATGAAAAACAATGTGTGGATTTCATGAAGTTGAAGTGAGGTTTCCAGAGAATAGTCACCACATTGTTCACCTGCCAGATTGCAGGCAGGTTTCCCACGGGGCCCTGGGAGCAGCACAGGGCTGAATGCTGATCTGCCTGCCCTCTCATATCCAGATCTGTCCTCGCCTCTCATTTCTCAAAGCCCGGTTTGTGGCCAGGGGGTACTCTAGTGGTCTCCCACACACACACCCTCGTGGTAAGAGTCTGTGATTTCTGAACTTGCCTTGAAATTGATAGTATTACGTTGGCAGGAACTTCATCAGTCCTTGTTTTCCTTTTCACCTACACCTAGGGAGGGGAAAACTTACAAGCCTTATTACAGAATTGAGATTCATTAGGTGCTCAGCAGTGCAGGTGACTTGCTAAGAGCTGAGGAAACCCACAAACTCGCCTCCGATTATCCTGGGCTGCCAGTCAGGGGTGTCTGTATGTAAGGGGGAAGTGGCAAATCAGTGCCATTTACGAGCGCACACCCTTAATGGTGAGTGACACTTGGAACATGGGAACATGGCATTCATTCATGTATCATAATGAATCGGTTATTTAAAAGGTAATCTTTTTTCCTAAAAATTGCAACTTCAGGTTAGATGAAATAGAACAATGGCATAATTTGTGTCAGTACTAGTTTTACTTGTTATGATCACTCCCTAATAGATTTGGAAGCATAAGCAAAAGCCAGACATTCTGTTTCTGGGCTACATTCCTCATGAGGAAGGGGAAGAACGGGGATGGTCTTAAACCCTCACCCCTGGCCCCCTCCAGCAGCCAGGCTTTCAAAGGGTAGTAGAAGGGAACATGTTTGTCTAAGGAAAGTATCTCCAGGGAGAATTTCTTTTGTGCTATGGCTATTTCAGCAGAGTCGACATGGAGCATAACAAATGTGGAAAGATGACCTATTTTGTAGAAAAGCTGAATATTTCCCCAGATACTTAGTGGCAGAACCGTGCACAACACGCCTGTGAAATCCAGCAGGGCATCCCTGTTCAGAATGCACATAAGGAAAACACACAGTCATGTAAGATGACTTCTTTCTCCAGCTTGCAAATCCTTTTCCAGCCACAGTGCTCAGCTACACCCACTTTACCTCTCCTCTCTGATAGCTTTCCCAGCTGTTGAACAATTATGCAGGAAAAAAGAGACCCACTGAATGAAATCGCCCTGGTTTGGCAGGAAGGTTCTTGTCTGCCGCAGGACCACTGCCTCCTCACTCTGCAGCTTTGATGAGGTGTTGTCTAAGTTCATTTCAGCTGTGAGTTTAGCAATACCGAGGTAACAGCCTTAAGACCCAGGGGAAGTCATTCAGAAACTTCCTGCCACATTTCTAGAAGTGGCAGTCAATTGGATTTTATCTTCCAAACAGAGGTTGTTGATACTGCAGCCCAGTGCAGCAGGAAGCTCTGGCCTCCTCAGCTGTTGCCTGCACCGAATTGTTCTGCCAGGGTCCAGGGTGCTTCATTGTGATGCTGCCAGGAATACCCTGCAGGACCCATTGGCACCATCAGGCCTGCAAGCTCAGCACTGGGCAAGTATGGTGAAACTGGGAAACCTGCCCACCCCCCCACCGGCAGCCTGCCTGTGAGTCATTCTGGCTAGAAAGGAGTAGAGATTACTCCTCTCCTCATACCCCATGTGGACACAGTTTGGCACTGAATGGCATGTTTCCGTGTAGCATTGCAAAATTGGGATTTTCAATGGTGTGTTCCAGAAACAGTTAAGGCAAAGTGCGCCCCAGGCCCTCACCTTTGCTCAACACCCAATGACCACGATTGCTGGAGTTCAGATAATAAAATGAATCATGAAGCTGTTCTGTGTCCACACTGACTCTGGCCCGTGTTGACTGTGTATCTCGGGCCTAAGTCTTTGGTGCCAATGCCTGGTATATGTCTGCGTCACTCGTGGAAACATCTAGTTACTGTTCCGTTAGTTAACAGTTCCTTTCAAAAGAGAAGTAGACCTTAAAACAGCGTCATTGGAGATTTGAAAAGCAACCTCCATTTAACTTGCATGTACACCTACTCTTCACTCATCTGCTATCTTGTTACTTAATGTTTCTCGTTTATAGCAATAGTGAAAAGTCTACTATTAAGCCATTTTGTGCACTAATGTTGCACATCTGGTAGTGAGTGCCAAGGTGTGAAGTGAGTGGCAGGGTGTGCAGTGGGAGCCAAGGCTATAATGGCTAAGGTCCTGGGAGTGCCAGAAGAGAAGATAGTGACTGACAGAAAGTAGGGGTCGGGGGATGCTGTCACTGTGGCCTGGAGGCCTGGAGGACCACAGGTAATCCAGTGTGTAGCCAGAAGGCTTCAGGACATAGAGGGTGAGAAGGAGGAGGTAGAGGTACTAGACTAGAGATGAGAGATGGGGCACGGAGGAGAAGATAGGGACACAGAAAGGCAAATTCTGGAAGTTGGACAAGGTATTGAGTTGTCATCAGTCTTCAGCACAGGCCCAGCTAAGCCACTTGCCTGGCACCCCCCTTTTATCCAGAGCAGCTGCCAAGGCACCACAGCTTGGATCCTTGCCCCTCTAACCACACTCCAACTCTACCATGTAGATATGTACAATTGAAGACTCATGGGGCTGTAAAGTTGTCACAGGCTCTGAAGTCTTATGTCCTGGCCATACCAACAGGCCTGGAAGATAGAGCTTACATGTGAACTCTTAATGTCTTGATTGGACCTGGGCTGCTATAATTTTTGCATAATGTGATTTTCATGTAATGACCTGGCCGTGGAGACCTAAGTTAAATGAAGAGTGAATATTAAAGTAATATTTATTTTAAAATGTTTTCTCAAGACCATACATGTTAATGTATCACTTTTCCTGTACTTTTCACTAAGGCAGTTCATCTTCTTCACATATACATAGGAAGAGACAGAACTCAACTTGCCAGAAAAACTAGCAGAGATCATGTGAAGCTCCGTGTTAGCATGCAGAGGTAGTGGAGACATGTGGAAGGATGGAAGGAAGAAAGGAAGGAGGGAAGGGAACAAAGAATGTACTCCGTGTCTACTCTGAGCAGGATTACCCTCTGCAACTTCTTGGGCAGGTGATCATCTGATCTAGCACTTGAATGCTTCTAATGTCTGGGGCTCCACTGTCCCTAAGCAACCCATTCTGTCTCTGTGACTTCTTAGCTTGTTGACTTGGGCTCTATCTTCCTGTATGTACTCTTAGAAATTTGAGGATAACAGTGCATTCTGTCAGCCCAAATTTGACAGCTGTTATATGTTGTCCAGACAGTGTTTGTCTTGCCCACAAAAATGAGACAAGTCTTTTATTGACTCAGTGCTGAAGTCCTGAGAAACTCTGTACCTTTTTGGACATGTAGCATGCTAATCAAAGTGGCTAGGAAACAAACCTTTGATCTGCCTACACATCTTTATATTTCTTCACCAGGCCAAGCATTCCTGGTTTTGTTTTAAATAGCAAAAAAAAAAAAAAAAAAAGACATTGGTAGGACAAATTTCTTAAATGTACAGAAATAGGCAAGTAGTTAAATTATGCAGCATCCATACCATGGACTTCACTTTTCAACCATCAGTAAACAACAATAATTTATACAAAAATCTGTGCATGGGTATTAAGTAAAACAAGCTGGTGACGAATCCAAATGCACAATGCATCTCATTTACGAAAGGCATAGCAAAAGTCCAGAAAAATCATCTGTGCAGTGCAGATAGTTTGCACTTGACTGCTAACCTGCACACTTGGTTGAGCTGCAGAAGAATGGACTGGCAATCTGCTTCCAGTAGATGACAACCAAGAACATTCTACAGAGCAGTTCTCATCTGTAACATGTGAGACTGCCATAAATTGGAATCAGTGACGACTAGTTTGATTTTTAGCTTAAGAGTCTAATAAGATGCATGCTAAGGTGTTTTCAGTGGATTTTCTTTCTCTCTCTCTTGCTTATTATAGTTTTTCATTTTTCTGTAATAACATGTATTATTTCTGTAATAATAAAACTACACAAGACAGGTTGTTTGTTTGTGGTGTTCTTGATAAGCTATGCTGGCCCAGGTGATCACATCACATTTTGTCTGAATTCTCACAAACTACCAACCCCAGACTAGGGGTAAGAAACTGTGCTGCAGTCTCGAAGGCCCACAGTTCAAATCCACCCGCCGCTCTGTAGAAGAAGAATGGGTAATCTCCTCCCATGTGATTTACTGCCTCTGAAAACCCTCTGGAGGGTCAGCCATGAGTTGGCTCTGACTCAGTGGCACACAACCACAACAACAACCTGTCCTATGATATTCTTTAAAATTTTATTGACAATCACAACAAGGTCATAGCTCAGTAACTTTTATTTTAATGTATGATTGTATTCTCTTCTCCAGCGCCTAAAACCTTCTATTTCCTAAAGTTCCTCAGAGATCACCGATTGCGATTGCCGCATCATCTCTAACCATTTCTCTTACAGTCTTAGGCTACACTTGAAATCACTGGTATCTTAGACTGTCCCCCCACTTTGCTTGTTCTTCAAATTCCTCATTTCCTGATTCTACCTTTCAAGGTCCAAAAAGGTTGTTTTTGATGAGGTGTTAGAAATAAAATGGCAGTTACCTGGTTCAACATATTGTCTGTTATCCATCTATGTTGGGCCCGCAAACCACAGCTCATGACATTGTTCAGACAGTGTATTTATGGCATAGGAACTAAAAAAGCTTTAAATTTTTTTAATGGCCGAAAAAAATCCAAGGAATATTTTTTTTGTCATGTGAAATTAATATAAAATTCAAATTTTAGTATCTATGAATAAAGTTTTACTAGATCATGGCCATATTCTTTCCTCTACATATTATCTATACCATCTTTCACACTACACAGGAGAGCTAATTGGGTGTAACAGAAATTACAGGTCTGCAAACCTGAAATAGCTACTATTTGGCTATTTCTAGGAAAAGATTGCCAACCCCAGGATGACTGTCAGTCCTAACCAGTGAGTACTGCCCATTCTTCCTCTTCTTCTCTAAACATAATCCTTAAAAACCATTGTGTTTGCTGTTGCTTTGTAAGTTGTGGCCCCTGCTTAGCTGCATGTTGCTCCTCAGCGTGTGCCTTGGTTCTGTAGAACAAGCTTTTAAGATCTTACCTTCTCTTCAGAGTTGTGTTTGTTTTTCTAGATTCTCCCTCCCACTCTCCTACCACTCTTCATGATTTTTTATTTAAAAAAAAAAAGAAAAGATGAAAACGACGGCCACATAATTTCAGTAGGTTATTGAAGGGTGGGGCCAGACTGAGATCAGAGGATGATGGACAGAGATGTAGGGTCAGCTGAGAGGAGATTGAACTCCACCACAGCACACAAGTAGAGCAGCCAGTAAGCATCTTGTTCCCGTTCCCCAGCTGTAACCATTGTCTGCTCCCACACAGGCTTGCTCATCTGTACCACCACTCACCCTTCCCATCTTTTCTGATTCCAAACACTACAGCATGTCATCTGTACGTCCTTATTTTTTAAAAAAGCTTTTCCCCCCATTCATTCATTGTAGTATTTTCCTCCCTGCCCACCCTTAACCCCCAGTTCACTTTTCTCTTTGAAAAAAAGAAAAATATTATTTTATTGTTATATAATCCCTCCCCGAATCCACTGTGCTATGCAGCTCTTAATTCTGGACTCTTGTCATACAAATAATACCTAATCATATATTCCTTTTAAATAGTTTTCTCCCTCATCTATTTCTTTTTTTAAAATTATTATTAAATTTTATTAGCTTTAATGAACATTTACAGAGATTTTGGGTTTTCATTCATTCATTGTTGCACTTCCCTCACCTATTTCAATGCAGTGTACATCATTTATCCCCTTTCTTAGTTTCCCCCAACCCCAATGTCAGTCCTGTTTTTTAACAGTGGCATTATGCAGTATTTGTCCTCTTGTGACTGAGATATTTCACTTAGCATAATGTTTTCCAGGGTCATCCATTTTGTATAATATTTCATTAGTTCCTTGTTTTTCAGTGCTGCATAGTATTCCATTATGTGAATATACCAGAGCTTCTATATCCTTTCATTTGTTTATGGGCACTTGGGTTATTTCCAGCTCTTTGCTATCGTGAACAAAGCAGCAATAAGCATGGACATGCATATATCTGCTTGAGTGGCAGTTCTGAGTTTTTTAGGGTATATTCCCAGTAGTGGAATTTCTGGGTCAAATGATATCTCTATTTCCAACTTTTTGAGAAAGCGCCATACTGCCTTCCATAGTGGTTGCACCATTTTATACTCCCACCAACAGTGAATAAGGGTTCCAGTTTCTCCACAACCTCACCAGTGTTTGTTATTTGCTGCTCTGTTGTATTTTGCTATTCTTACTGAGGTGAGATGATGTCTCGTAGTTGTTTTTATTTGCATCTCTCTTAGAGCTAGGAATTTTGAACATTCTTCCAAGCATCCTGAAAAACCTACAACCAGGAAAGGATAAAATAGATGAATGGGACCTTCAAAGAATCAAATCCCTATGCACTTCGAAAAACTTCTTCAATAGGGTAAAAAGGAAAAAAAAACATTTGGTAATGACATGTCTGATAAGGGACTTATGTCTAGAATTTATAGAATATTCAGGCACCACAACAAGATAAACAACCCAATTGCAAAATGAGCACAGGATATGAGCAGACACTTTACCAAAGAAGACATTCAGATGACAAACAAACATATGAAGAAATGTTCATCAGGATTTTTAATGGCGATTTCTTTCTAAGAATTTCTTTATTTTCTTGGAAAGTCTTTTCTTTCAGTTTCATATTGCGGCATTCTACCTTTTTTATGTTAGAATCTTTTTTAAAAAAATTTTTCAGTATACAACTATTTTATGTATAGTCCATGTATTCAAATAGAATTTCAGGTAACTTAAGATATACATGTAAAAAATTAAAATGGAAGTGAGGACATCAAGGTGAAAGAGAAACTAAGACAGAAAAGTAGTGGGTGGCTGTGGTTAAGGTTTTACAGGAAGAGGATTTTTTTTTTAATAAATTTTTTCTTTTATACCGGTTTGCTTACAAAGTCTGTGTAATTTGTTTTTTCACACCAGATCTTTCCCATTTTCTTTACCCACTCCTCCCTCTACCCATCAAATTTTGTGACCCTGTGATTACCCCTCTGCTCCCACCCCTTTAAAGGCTTGAAGGTCCTTGGATCCTCATACACGTTTTACTAGTTATCTTTCTATTTCTATAATAATGATCTTACACAGTATTTGTCCTTATAGGACTGAGTTAGTTTACTAAGCATAATGCTCTCCAGTCCATCCCAAGTTATACAGTAATTTTCTAAAGCCTTGATCTTGTATGCTATATATTATTCCTTCATGTGAATATACCACAGTTTCTCAATCCATTCGATTGTGGTTGGGCATGTGGGCTGTTTCCATGTTCTTGTGTTAGTGAATAATTCTGCTGTGAACATTGGTGTACAAATCTCTGTGTCTCAGTTCTAATTTTCTTGCGGTATATTCCAGCCAGTGGAATAGCTGGGTCATATTCGGAGAAACAGGAACTTGGAAACACTGTTGTTTGGATTGTAAAATGGTACAACCACTCTGGAATGCAGTTTGGTGTTTCCTCAGGAAGCGGATATTTTAATTCATTTTGAGCCAGAGAATAATTTCCATATCAGTAAGCTAAAAATAAGCTAGTTTCTCAGGAAAAACCCAACTTCTTTTTAGAATACAAAGGAAGGTCCTTCTCATAAAGAGGACCCTGTATAATGCTATGGATAGTGTAACAACACTTTCTCACTCTTTGTAGCCATGAATTGTCCATAAGGACTTGTACTGCTACTTGAAGACCACACCCTCTGACAGTTCTAATCTACCAGTGACTCTATGAGAAAAGGATGGGCAGTCTCCTCCTGTGTCATTTACAACCTTGGAAACCCAAGGGAAAGTCAGCTATGGTCAGTTGTGGCTTGATGGCAATCAGTTGAACTTGATATATGTTTGGGACGACTATTTTACTAGGTCTGAGCCCTTAAAATGCTTGGAAGTTGCTCGAGCTGATTCTAAAGTATCTTTGAAGTAGCCATCATGCACCTTCTTAGAGATCTCAGGAGATGTAAATAAAGTAATATCTTCTCCAGTCTGTCCAGACTTCATGCAATGATATGTGTCAAGTCTTTCTTTAAGGAAGGACTCAGTCAAGATGAGCTAAATTTTGAGTTTTCCTAACCTAGAAATGGTTCTTGGCATTTCCCTGGCAGATTTTGCTTTAAGAGCAGGTAATTATAGATCTAGAAAAACATGCTGTACTGTTCTTTTGCTGTTGTTGATATAAACTCAAAAGGCAAAATTTTTTACCAAACAATTCTTATTTTTCCCTTTTGAAGAAGCTTCTGAAATTGAAATCGCAATGTGATATTATGAAATTGTTGTTGTTGTAGTTGTTGAGTACCATCAAGTCAGAACAACCCATAGCTGACCTTCTGGAGGGTTTTCAAAGGTGGTTAATCACATGGAAGGAAATTGCCCATCCTATAGAGCAGATAGTGCATTCAAACCTCATGCCTTCAGGATTGCAGCACACTTTCTTACCACTCAGCCACCAGAGCTCCCTATTATGAAATTAAGCAAATATATATTAAAAGTAGCATTAAGAAAACAAAACAAAATCTGAAGCACCTCATCATTTCAGGATGAATCACAGGGCAGAAATGCTGGGAAGCATCACAGACAGAGAATGACTCTCACTTAGGTGGGCAAATTACTTGACTGATGTCTTCATTTACCCATCAGCACTAGGATGACCATGTCACTTATTTATGTCATCACTTCTTTTTGTTTAATGGTGAGAAAAATTTGTATTTAGAATTAGCTAGCTGCACTCAGTTTAGACCAAACGTCAAGGACTCTCCTTCATAGGGTCACTATGAGTCACCTGCGACTTGACGGCACTTAACAACAACAACTCAGTTTAGATGATCCCAATTTTGTTGGCAACATCCAAAGCATCATAGTCAGGAGCAAGCCAAACATAGGCTTTCTTCTCTCCATTAGGCCTAATCAAATTGTTGACCTTGGCCACATCAATTTCATAGAACTTGTTTAATTTGGTACTTGTTGGCCTTGACATCCACAATGAACACAAGTGTGTTGTTATCTTCCTTCTCATAGCAGACTCAGTGGCCAGGAGAAACTTGATGATGGCATAGTGGTCAAGCTTATTTCTCATGGGGGCGCTCTTCCAGGGGTATTTAGTTTGCCTGCAGAGTCTCAGCATCTTAGACCACCAGAAGGTGGGTGATGTGCTGATCTTTTTTTTTTTTTTTTTTTTTTGTGGCTATGGATACCCTTTTTTGCGATGGGAAAGTCTATGGTTAGGGACCTCTCCAAAATACTCAAGAGCAACAGTGTCTCTCTGGAGACTAAGGTGCGCCTGATACAGGCCATGGTCTTTGCAATCACTTGTTATGTATCAGAGAGTTCGACAATGACTAGGGAGGATAGAAGGAGAATTGATGCCTTTGAGCTGTGGTGCTGGAGAAGAGTATTGAATGTGCCATGGACTGCCAAGAAAACAAACAGATTCATCGTAGAGAGGATTAAACCAGGCTGCTCCTTGGAGGCAAGGATTCTGGGGCTTCGTCTGACATACTTTGGACATGTTGTAAGGAGAGACAGGTCTTTAGAGAGGGACATCATGCTGGGTAGAGTAGAGGGACAGCGCAGGAGGGGAAGATTGATTCAGTGACAGGGATAATCGGGATGGGTGTGTCAGGGGCAATGAGATTGGCACAGGATAGAGCATGGTTTAGGGCTGTTGTACATAGGGTCGCTATGAGTCGCAAATGACTCGACAGCACATAACAACAACAATAACAACAATGGACACCCTTCAAGACTGCCTTCTTGGCCTTTAATGCTTTTGCTTTGGCTTCAGTTTTGGGAGGTGCAGGGGCTTCCTTCTTCGCTTTCAGTGCCATCTCAGTAGAAAGGGCTTAGGTCCTCACTTCTGAGCCTTACCTGGAATTGTTCCTGTTCCTGGCAAACAGAGTTGTAACCCTAGCTTTAGTGGGGTTTTTTAAATATCATTTTTAGATTTTGTTTTCTCTTTTGTGCCTGGAAAAAGACATACTAATACCCTCCATAGCTGTTCCTTCTTAAAAACTAGTTCCCTTTCAAGATGCTGAACACCAAGAAAGGTGTGAGGATGACCAAGTGCAAGTACTTCATCTTATCAGTCTGACTTAGGAGGCACATATAGACAAGAGTGGATTTTATCTGTAAGACATAGCTGTGCATGAGCCTGTAATTCTGACATCAGACTAGGAAAGCACAAAGCAATTAAAAATAATTAATGATTTTGGAATATCAGCTTTCTCCATGCAGTTTTAATCTAGTTCTCATTTAAGTTGGAAGATGGACATTTAATTATCAGTATTATGAAATTCATGATTTATATATTTCATCCAATTGGATAAAATTTCTGCTACTAGCTCTTCATCTTATTATATATATATAAAAATTCTATGTATGTCACAGCGTAATCATTTAAAAGCTCATCTGAAGCATACCAATTACAGATATATTTTCCTTAAAGTAATTACATTATTTCTACCTTTAAATTAGAAAATAAATAAATAAATATGCTCACTTGGGAAATCTGACATAAACTTAATTCTTGAATGATTTATAAAGGACTTTGCAGGGCTGGAAATGGAAGGCCAGAAGATTGAAACAATAGAGTATTGCATTTTTCTGTGTAAGTTGTTCTAGCCAGCAGCTGCTCTGTCACGTAATGTTTATGGTGTTATGCTATAGAACATGGATCTCCATTCTGGGTGTCTGTGTTCCTGGGCTACTTCTCCCATCTATCTGAGTATGTGTCAGCGTATGCAGGGTGTGAAGCACTCACTGTCTTCTTATGGGAGCCCCTAGTAATGTTCGTCACCCTCTGCATTGTCAGCATCCCCCATGGCTTTCATCTTTAACGGGCACATTCTTGACTTGTGTGGCATGGTGGACAGTGTTCGGTGGAGCTCCCCATTTAAAACAAGCTTGGAAGCAGAGTGGCATCCACTTCCGAAATAGCTTGCCTACGGAAACCCTATGAACTTGGAGAAACGATGAAGGTTATACAAGTTTATATAGTTATACAGGTCTTTCATTCATAGGGTTGCTATGAGTCATCTATAACTCAACAGCACTTAACAACAACTCTCTCTCTATATATGATGTTGGTGTGTATGTGTACATACACACACACTCACTCTTACACACACACACACACACATATATATATATATATACATACATATACATATACATCATAGTGGCAAGAAGCTGTACTGCAGTCCCAAAGACACACAGTTCTAATCCACCATCTGTTGCATAGGAGAAGGATAGGCAGTCTCCTCCTGCATGATTAACTGCCTCTGAAACCCCACCAGCTATGGGTTGGTTCCAATTTGACAGTACACAACAATTGTGTGTGTGTGTGTGTGTGTGTGTGTGTGTGTGTAAAATAACATAAATAGAAATAATAGCACTCAAAGCAAGGCAGAAATAGTCATTTTAAAGTCTTGTATATGTTTATCTTCCCATGTAAACAGCCATGCATTCCTTGTCTCTCTCTCTGTTCTTGCCCTGGCTGACAATAAAATCTTACATAAAGAAAAAGAAGAAAGGGAAGAAATAAATGGGAGCGGATGGGGAATTGATCGCATGGTGTATTTGTATATCCTGATGTAAAAGGTGCGGTTGACAGGTGGCCAGGTTTGCTCTGTACACAACCATGTGTGTGCTGTCAGGCGCACACACGCTGCCTTGTTTCGATTGATGAATTGCCTGCTTTCTTGATTAAACCTTCCGTCACTTAAGAAACAAAAAGCCTGTGTTTAGATGGCAGAGTGGGACATGTCAAAAAAATCTGTCTCCTTTACCTTTGTGCAGATGTTGGGCACAGACTGTAACATGTATTATTAAAATGAATGTGGCATTTACTGTGCATTATTCCTTTCCTGGGAGAAAGGACTGTAAATTATATGCTAATAATAAGCTTTAACCCTTTCGAAATGCAAAAGATTTAAGAGTGCAAATATTCATGTAGGCCTGACTAATTGGATGTGCTTTTATACATCCACCGTGGTAGCTGTGTCACTGAAGTTAATGAACACCGTGTACAGGCAAACACGCAGTGACACTTGGGGAACACTCACCTCCTGGAGGTGTTCTGTGATATAAGTGCTGCCTCTAGGGTTTCACAGAGAGCAAGACTCCCCCAAATTAGACCCTGGGTCATCTTGTCACAAATTAAACCCTTAGCTATACCCCAGTCCACCCACAAAGCCTCTGCAGCTGAGTGTTTGGAGGTGGGAGAGTCCTTTCTTCACTGATTCTGCATTCCCATTTACAGGACTCTACCTAAAGAGCACAGAGGTTAGCTGGCTAACTGGCTGGCTGGCGAGCTGGACGTGGGCCTGGCAGGGATCAAGCTTTGGTACCTAGCACTTACTTAGGTTTCTGCATTGACCAGATTTTCTATCCTCAGTCCAGCTACCCAGGTGGCCAGACTCATTACCCCAAAGCACAGCTTGGCAGTCTCAAATTTTTTTTC
>NW_006399866.1:6821987-6843534 GCF_000299155.1 Elephantulus edwardii | reverse complement strand
CGCGCTGCGTCGCCCTCACGCTGCGTCGCCCTCCAGCAGTCTCAAATTGAACCTTCACATACCTGCCTTTAACCCACCCTGCTACCTGTTCCAATAATTCCGACTTCACCTGGCAGGATTTGAGGGAGTCCATGGCCACCATGGCCTCACCACACTTCTGCTGTTCCTCTTCACCTGTGTCCCACCTGCCTGGGTCATTTCCTTTGTCCCTTCGTGCATTCGTTCCTTCTCTCCTCCTCTGTTTGTCTTCCTCCCAAGCCATCTTTGAAGACCCAGCCTCAAACTGCCTCTTCCAGGAAGCTTTTCTGATTCCCTTTCGACTGTGGATGCCCTCTTTCTGGTTGCCCCTCTCTACCTCTGTTTTGTACTTTTCTTTCTCTGGGCACTAAAATAATCTACTTTGTGTTAGAAGGATTTCACCTCTTGAGTACAGATTAAACACCTTAAGAGGACAGAGACTAGATCTAGAGAGGAAGAGGATGCCTGAAAATAATTTTTAATTAAAGAGGATATGAGTTATAAAGACAAAGGAAATAGATTGCTCACTCCATTCATTCAGCAGACACTGAGGGCTGCTGTGTTTCAGATCCTGTGCTGCCATTGGCAATAGAATCCAGTGGAAGATGGCTCAGCAGAAGGTGGGACTGCTGGCACATTTGAGGTCAGACATATGCGTTCAGAAGCTTGACTCTGATTTGGTCATCACACAAAGCCACTATGAATGACTGACTGCACAGATTATGTCCTATCCAACTTATGTTAATGGTGTCCCTGGAACTGGGCAAGGGCCAGTGCATTATGTTACCCTACTTAAGTAACTTAACTGCTGAATGTTACTTATTATTCATACGCGACCACATGTTTCCCTTATAGGAGTGCCGTGAGGAACTACACTATGTTGTAAACTGAAAAGCAACCCAGAGCTAACTTCAACAAATGGGTCAGAACCCACTCAATATCAGTGGGTTGGATTTGGTTTTGCTTTGCAGGGTTGTGGTCAGAGCAGGCCCAAAGATTTGTTGAGAATTATCATCCAGGAAACACTTAAGACCCATGCCCAGTGCTTCTTTGTGAAGTTTTGATATATGAGATTATTTTTCTGAGTGTGCCAAGATTTCTTCCTCAATCCAGGGGAATTTGCAATAAAAGGTTCTCTGGCATGGCTCAGCCCGGCACCCCTGGAAGCCCAGACATTCTGTCACGCATCGTCACTTAGCATTGAGGCTGTTTTCCATGGCAAGAGCCCACCAGCCCCTTCACAGGAAGGTAACTGAGCAGTGACTTGGGGGTGGGAAGGAGAGAGTGCTTGGCAGAGGGAACTGGCAACCTCTATAAAATCTTCCAGTGTGCATTTTGTTTTTCTGGAGGAAAAGTGCCTGGAGGGTGCTTTCTGCTCCAGCCTCTCATTTGTGCTTTTCCTGTGGTCTATGGGTAAGAAAAATGAAGCCATTTTCCAGTTTCATCATCATGAAAAAGAAAAATATTATTAGGTAATAGATACTTTAGCACTCTTAAAAGGGCGACCACCTTCTTGCTGTGCTCTTATTCTCTATTTAGTTGTTAAACGTCTCAGAGGATGGACGCAGTGGCTTAATGGGCCACATCTACTCCTTAAATCCTGGGGTGAGCAGGGGCAGAGAAAAGAAACAGGCTGGAGCCAGGAGAGAGAAATTCAAGCACTCCTTCTCCTACCAACAAGTTGCTGTCAGACACAGCACTGACCCTTTCTGGATCTCAGTTCCTTCATCTCAATCATAATAACTGTATCAACGATTTTTAAATAACATGGTCTAGCTAACTTTTACAGGAGGCTTCCTTTGTATCAGGCACTTTTTAGTATCTTCCTCCAAGGGCTGAGGATATGTAGGAAGGAGCCCTGGGATGTGTACAATTTTGCTTAAAAATGTGTGGTTATTGCACCTGAACATACAGACATACCATCCAAACATGGTCCTACTTTTTATATTCCTGAGAACACAAGAGGAAGTCCAGCTTTCTGTTATATATCATTGAGTTGGAACAACTCAGAGCTGACCCTCCAGTGGGTTTTCAGAGGCTCTAAATCCCATCCTTCTCCCATGGAACAGCTGGTGGGTCCAAACCGTTGACCTCTGGGTCAGCAGCTCAATTCTATACCACTTAGCCATGAGAGCTCCTTAAAACCAACTTTCTGATAGCCCTTTTAAGCCTTATCTTTTGTGTGTCATTTTTTTAAGAGGAAAAAGATCTCTTATTTCCCATCATAACTCCCTTTCCAAGTTGGCACAATGGCTGTAGACCAGCAGCAGGAACCTTTCTGAAGACAGGGCCAGAGAAATGCTAAAAACTCATTAATCCCAGCTCTTCGTGTGTTCTTATCACTTCTTCAAAGGCTGGGGTAAATGAAGTAGTTTAGTTTGCCAAACACTCCTGCCTTGGGGCAGCCTATATCAAATTAGCTTATGTTTCTCTATCTCTATTGCTCTTGCAATAATAACCTATCAGCTGAGAGGGAAAAGTGATATAATTAAGGAAACTTCTTTAATTTACCCACATTTAGGAGGCTGAAATTGTTTTGCCTTTATTAAAATGGATTAAATTAATTTATTTTAATAATACCTAACTTTCCTTGAGCTATTACTGTGTAAAAGACTCTGTAATAAGCACTTTCTATGGACTTGGTCATTAATCTTAACAAATCCTTACAAGAATATCTTAAGAACCACTCTTTAAGTACGGTTGTTATTATCCCTACTTTACAGATGAAAAAACTGAGGTTTTGAGTGATTATGCCTTAGCTCATAGATACACTGCTAGAAAGCACCAGAACTAAGATTTGAACGTAAGGCCCTATGACTCCAGACCCTGAGCCCTAAACTAGTGTGCTGAGATACTTCTTAAGTTCCGGTGTGTGCAACAACTTCTCTCCCTTTGTCAGATTCAAAGTTGAAAATGGCACCCACCCTACACCCCTTAAAGTGAAACACATGCCCAGAGAGTAAATCATGCTGCAACTAAATCAGTAAATGGGATTCAGACATTACTGAAATCTCAGATGATTCCCTGGATGATCATACATGGGACCTCATCAGAGTGAGGCCTTTGGTACTTGTCTGGTGATGATCACCAAGTCCAAAGGCTACCATGACTGTAGATGTGGTTCTTGTGGGCTCTGTGACATAGTGAATCATATTGCTTCTTCAACCTGAGTTTGGATCATGACTCCTTCATTTAATACCTCTGTGACCTCCAGCAAGGAATTCAACTTTTCTGTGCCTCAGTTTCCTTCTCTGTAGAATGGGATTGGCAAGAACTTGTGGGAAGTTTAGAACTACATCTGATACAATGAAAATGCTGTAAATGTGTTACTAGCATAATTGTTCTGCAGCCCTGTCCTTCCAAATCCTTCCATCAACTACTTTTCTGTCCAGGAAAAGGAGTATATACTGGGGACCTCAAGGGATCTACTTAGTAAATAGGTGGCACTAACACTGGGTTTCCTATTATAGACCTTGGTCTAGAGGCAAGGGGCCTGGCACTTGCCATTCTTTGCTGTGATCTTCTCTTAGCCCCAGTGTAATTGTGAGTAGCCTAAATTCACAATGTCATTTATTAGGTCTGAATCATAGTGGTCCTCTCACCTTACCTGAGTTCTTCTGCATGCCCTCCTATACCCTGCCAATAGACCAGGTGCTTTTTTGAACTGTCACCTTAATACTACCTCAGATTTCCTACTTTCAAGCTATGTTTGCTAAATTGAGCCTCCTAAATGGCACCCATGGCTAAAACCAAGGCCAGGATTGCTAAGCGGCCATTCTGGAACATGCACATTCCTTCCCAGCCCTTTAGAATGGCCAGGGACTGTTACCTGTTCCCAACCCCAGCTTTCTTCAGTGCCTGCCTCCACCTCCCTGTATTCTCCAGCTTTCATGCTCCAGCCGGGCTGAGCTATGACAATAGTAATGGGAGATTAGATCCCAGGTTAACATTTAAATACCAGATGGCTTAACTGTGTAAAGCTGTGGGCACTAGGAGAATGTGGGGAGATCTTGGGCAGACACATTGTACTTAGTGATGAGATCCAAATTATCTTTTGGTTTATAATGCCATGAGTATCCTCTTCATTTATTAGAATGAATATCCTTGACTGTTAGCATTGTTGTTTTTGTGCACCATTGAGTCAGAACTGATTCTTAGTTCACCCTCCTGACTCATAGAAGGTTTTCACAGACAGTAAATCACACAGGAGTAGATTGTCCATCCTTCTCCTGCAAAGAAGCTAGTGGATTTGAACCACGTGCCTTTGAGTTGTCAGCACAGCTCCTTACCACAAGATCACCAGGCTTGTTAACATTAGAACAAAAGAAATTCCAGTCAGTTTTAGAACAGTGAAGCCACTTTTCCTATGGACAGGGTGCCAGCATCCATCTATTGTCACACATTTATTTGGTGTTTGCATTCCAAAATACCAAGTGGTTTCTTCTCCCTATTTTTATTAATGGCCAATGACACTCCTAAACCGTTTATGTTGAGTGTTTTTGGTTTTTTTTTGGGGGGAGGGGGATCTGCAGTGCTACAGCCTGGAGTTTGGATGGAATATATTTATCACATATCCTAGAGAAAAGCACTCCTTATTTCTCAGATTTCTCTTGCTGTTGTTTCTAAGACAATGAATGATGCAGAACTCTCACCCAAGGTTGAGATCTTTTGTTAGAGAGTGGCTTCTCATGCCTGACTTGTTTTATAGCGTGAACGATCTCATGATCCACTGGCAAGGCAACATCCATAATTCTGAATGAGCGAGTAAAGCTTGCCTCGTTGGCCCTAAGCATTGCTTCTGGTGACACACTTAGAAGTACTTAATCACTTGCTACCTAGAGGCAATAAACACACCCATCTTTTTGTTCCATTGCCTTGTGTGTTTACCTTAAATATGCCCTGTGAGAACAAAACTGCCAGCCTCACTCCTGTCAGAAGGTTCCTTGGCTCGTGAATTACAGAGCCCTCCTTCACTCTTACTCTGGTAAAGGTGGATTGTACCATATGCAGGCCCATGACGGGCCGCTTCTTTGGCTAGGAAGCATCATGGGTAGTTAGGATTCTTTAAAAACTGTCTACATGATTGGTTTCTCAAGTGTAAGAAAGTAGCTCCACTTTTGGTTCTAACATCTTGTTCAGTGCTCAGCTCCTCTGCTGACATTCTGTCAGCTCCAGGGCGGGAGGATGATGACATCTTATTCACTAGTGTTGCCTAACGCCGAGCCCAGGGCCTACCACACAGGAGGCGTTCAGTTGTAGGAGTTATTGGATTTATTCTTGAGAGGGACTAGGATTTTCTTAACCAATCCACCTTATTATATCAGAACTTTCTAGCTATATGACTTTGGATCATGTCTGTAACATCTCAGTCTTTTTCTCCCCTCATCTATAGAGTTAATATTGCTGCTTTGAGAATTATGTGCACAAAATGCCTTACAAAGGAAGCACCCCAGAAAGAATGTCTGCTGTGATTGTCACAGTTACTGCTATTGGTCCAGTGTTGTTGTTATGGAGTCAACTATGACTCTGAACCTTGACTTATCCTGAGCCAACTTCACCTTCTCTGACTGGCTTTCTTCACCCTGTAGAATGAGCCTGTCCCCACCCCCACCCCAGGATGCCTCTAGCTGCTAGATTGCAGTCAGGGGAAGGGGCAGTTCTGGTCAAGCAGCAATCAGAAGGAAGGACCTCACACCTTCAGGGGATGTCTTGGCAAGGCAAGGCAAACCCTCCATTCTAATGCAGGTATCAGTAATTGCTTATGATGTTAGTTTACTGAAAGGTAAAACATTTTTAAAGTGGACACATCAACAATAAATCAACTTCAGATATTCTTTTTTCCTTTTCATGGAGTCAGCTCTGATTTGAGAAAAGGCCTTATCTGTGCCCAGCCCCTGAACCATGGGAGTCTTGATTACCTTTTTTCTTGTTCCCTTTGGTTTGCTACTCTTCCTTCCTCCATTTTTTCCCCCTCCCAGGACCCTTTAGCATGAAAGAAAGAAAAATAAAAAGGCCACTTACCTTGCATTGGAATCCTTCTCTAACTGGGAGCCAGAGCTTAGCTTAAGGGTACAAGAAAACGCCACCACCCATGAAGTGTAGGTTTAGCAATGCCCTGTTTCCCAGCTGGCTGCCAGGTTCACGGCCACCGAAGGTGGCAGGTCAGCACCACAGCCACAAGGGTAACCACACATTGCAGGCATCTCATATACTCTCCTGTGGGTTTGAGAGGCTAAGTCACACAACTTTCCCTAATGTTCCGGTCTCAGTCTCATGGAAAGCCACTTCCACTGTAGGGTGTAAGGCTGGCGATGCTGCGGGACAGTCCCTTTTCCTGAGCTGCATTTTTTAAAACAGTGTACCTTTTATTTGGATTTAATGAGGACATTTTAATCAGAGGTTAGTCATTTATTTTTGCAAACGATTGTTTTGATTCATCATTTTTGCAGATAATTAAATGGTTCAGTTGGCACAGTGTGTCTACTTTATTAAAACAGGTAATTTGGGGGGGGGAGATGCTATTTTTTGGATCACTGCACAAGAATTGCTTTTATCTTCATCTTTGAGCATAGTTTCTGGTGGTTTTGCCAGAAGGCTCCCTTGCCTGCATACATGTAGTGTTGTCCTCTCTGGATAGGAAGGGACCCCCCCTCTGATGGTTGGGGTGTTAGCCATTACACCCTTTGAAATGGAAGATCAAGAGTAAATTCTGTGCCATTACCTTTTAGAAAGTCCTATAGGTTTTAATTGGATTGGGGAAAAGAGCCTACAAGTTATGAACTTTGCAGAGCAGCGGTTCTTAAGCTAAAAACAGATTAATTGTAGCCCTCACAGTGGGTGGAGTTTAAAAGTCAATTACTGCTTGTCCTATTATAATTTACACACCGAGGATTTGAAAAAGTCTGTCACTTAGTATAAAAATGAAAAGGTTACGTGTGCTCATGTGAGTATACCTATGACTTTTCATTTGTAAATGCTTTAGCTACATGTATTTGTATGTATGCAACTTGTAGCTGCAGAGCTATAATATAACAATATCTGGGAGCAAGCTTCCTTACAAAGAGTAACCTTTAAGAGTTAGTTCTTTTAAGTACATAATGGCATAGAATATTGTCCTTTGTCTGGTAGTTTCAATCCACTTGTAGGTACTGTATCCCTGCAAAGCCCAAGTTACACTCCATTCATGGGTTGTGAACCAGAAAGGGAATGGCTCTTTGGGGGTCAATTTTTTAAAAACAAATTGCTTACAACATTTGCTTTCTTTGATTTTTTCTGTGTTTGTGTCCTGAATCGGTTAATTCACTCATTAAAAGGATTTATTTTAGATGGACCAATTAAAACTTTGGAAGCTAATTTTTTTTGCTGAGCCGTGCAAACCTCTGAAAACACAATTTATAACACGGCTTCTGCCCTTTTCCACAGAGAGCTGTCTGATAGTGCTGTAACCTCTGGTGCTCTTAAGAAGTAAAAAATTGCTATTCTTTGTCCTTCAGCTCTGGGGCTAAGCTGCCATGTGGGTGGGTTTCTCCTAGGCATCCTATTGTCTTAAGGTGAATTGTTGAGTCTGAAAAGTCCAGCCCAGCCCAGCCCAGGAGTGGCATGCTGTATTTGTTTGCTTGCATAAACCCATAGTTTAATTTTTTTTAATAGGAAGCTGCTGTGTAGTTTGGATATTTAAACAGTTATTAACCGAATGACAATTAACAGATTGCATAGACAGATTTTCTTTTGAAAACCTCTGAAATTGAGTACAGTTTGCAAAACTATCACGGCATAGTAATGACAATGAATTTTGATTTCCCGGAACTGATATTAGACTCCTTATTAAACTATGTGCATCTGCTTTTAATTTACTCCAAATAATTGGAAAATGCAATGAAGCTTTCCAATTAAAGCACGGCTTTATGCTGTTTAATAATACCCCCATAATATTATAGCTTATGAAGTGACAGGTGAGTTGGTGTATGAATAAAACATAAAGGCAGCAATAAGGGACAGAAAACCGGAGACAGTTGTGGGGATTTTAAATGCTGGATGTAATTTGCATATATTAATCTCTTCTTTTCAGCCTTATCAGGCGTTCTTCAGTATTTGAAGTTAAAATAGCGTTGACAGGCGGGAGTACGCTTAGTTTTTTCAAGGATTTATTACTTGTATAATTTCTGATCTTTAATAAGCAGATATGACTGATCCTCATAGTTCTATAGAAATCGGTTAATTGTTCCAGATGGCGTGTACTGATTATGCAAAATTACTTTTCACACCATTTTTTTTGTGATGGAGTTTGGAGTAAAATTAAATTTTTTATAGCCTTCTTATCATGCTGTTTTACAGTGGTTTTTCCACAGAAGTTGAATTTAATCTACTATATTACATTGACCAGCACAGTTATTCTAATGTAGCATTTTGTGATTTGACAAAGAATAATAGAACACATTGCTCATTGTTCATTACTGTGTCCCTAATAAAAAGGAGCTCCTGTGTATAGAACATAGCTGTTATTTATGAAGAATGCCTAATTCACACAGTTAAAAATGCAAAATTGTACTGTGAAGTAGTTCCTTTTGGGGAAAGAATATCTGGGAAGAGCAAATGGAAATGGGCTTGTTGCTACCAATTTTACACACTAAAGGAGGAGTCTTCTTTTAATGATTAGTGTGTTTAAATTGTGCTACTTTTTTCTTCCTTGGGGGAAAAAAAAGAACCTAGATAATCTCATTCTATTAAAGGAGGTGTCACTGGTTGACTTGTCTTGATTTACATAATCCCAGAAGAAGACTTTTATAATTGAATAGCATTTATAAAAGGTAGTTACACTTTGGTATAAAGTATCAAGCTGCTAAAAAGGAAAAAAAGAGGGAAGAAAAAAGGTCTAAAGGGCTTTAATGATAATTCATCCTTAACAGTTTCTAAAGTGTCAATTTATTGCAGAGTACCTTGTGCCAGTGTCACATCCAAGCCCAGGTTGTGTCTGTTCCCAGGGTGACATTAATCTCAGCTTATCCTTGTCCAGGTTCTCAGATAACATTCTCTCACAGTTCAGCTACTAGTGGAATATGAAGTACTGAACAGATTCACCCCAAAATGGGATTGTAGGGCTGTTATCTTGATCCCCCAGGTAGAAGACATCCTTTTACTTTGGAAGGACTCCTACTCCCCATACCAGCAGCCGGAGTAGGGGTAAGGGTGTGGGCCTGGAGAAGTATAAGGGACTGGACATAGGTTTTTCTGTTGCGCCAAAGACCCTGCTTGGGTACTTAGTATTTTAAACTAAGGGAGAGTTTTTGTATGTATATAGTCTAAAGTTAGAATTGCTTTCAAAAGAAACAACTGTACATTAAGTCTTATTAGGATTTTTATAGACTCAGGGTCTGTATTTTTATTTTAAATAGAATCTCATATGCAGAGAGACTCACATAATTTTGTAGCCCAGAACGTCATTCCAGGTCTTCCCAGTGCTCAGTAGCATCAGCATCACCTTCCCAGCACAGCTGGTGTACATCAGGCCTCAAGAGTGCTGCCTTATTTAACGGACTTGGGAGAATCCAGCTCAACCCCGCTCACTGCGACCTGACTCAGAGAGACCCCCCCCCAGTGAGTTTTCAAGGCTGTAAATTGCACAAGAGAAAATTGCCCAGCTTTTTTTCCAGGAAGTTGATGGTGGATTAGAATCTGTTTAAAGGATTCTATCCTCTCCCCAATCAAACATTTTTTTTTAACTGCTGGATCTGACTGGTACAGGAGGAAATTGTCCTTCCTTCTCCATCAGAGAATTTGGTGGATTCGAACCACGTACCTCTGGGATTGCAGTGCAGCTTCTTTGCCACTAGGCCACCAGAGCTCCCTCAAACTTTCTTTTTTAACCCTCTTTCCCAGCAGCACTGATTGTCTCCTAGAGTGGGCATAACGTCATTGACACCCCTGTGGCAGTCCCTGGGGGCAGAGCACAAGAGAAGGTGTCAGATCCCCCAGAGCAGGGCATGCCTGTCTATCTGTATCAGTTGGTAGTGTGGCAGAGGAGTGGCAGAGGTGGGGTGCAGGAGCTGTTCTCTGGGGGTGTGAGAGTTCCTAGGGACCTATGAGCAGATTCTGTTAGATGTCCACACTTTTCCACTGCCAGCGTCTAGAAATTGTGCTATATGCATTACATTATATTCTAGTCTTTAGAGCATTTTTGGTTAAATTCTACCTCTAGTCTGATCATTAAGAAAATTTAATAGTGAGGTAAATCCTTTGTGTTTCCTTATAATAGTAAAACTCATTCATACTGAGTTGTTTCGACTCCTAGCAACCCTGTAGAGCAGAGCAGAGCTGCCCCTTGGGTTTCCAAGGTTGTAATTGTTCACAGGAATAGATGGCCACATCTTCCTTCTGTAGAGACTTGGGGTAAATTCAAACTGCTTACTTTTCCATTAGTGACTGAGCACTTTAACATCTGTCCCACCAGAGCACCCTTCTATATTACTGGGATGACTAATTAAACCAAACATAAAGAAATATAACTCAGTACCCGAAACAGTGCCAGCTAATCTTTATGTTTGCTTTACAGAGTACTTCAAATCCTTGGAACTTTTCACTTACCCTCTTTTGTAAACTCAAAATAGACTTTTGTGAAAGTGAAAATTACATGGAAAAGGATGCATAAATCAGACATGATTAAAAATATTTGTTCTAATGCAGTAATAATTTGGTAGTAATGCTTTCATCAGTATAGCTTAAGGCTACATTAAGTGGACAGACTTTATATGGATTCTCTAATTTTAATCTTCAAAATGCTATCTAATGTCTCATTAAGACTTCCATATAATGTATCTTAAGTACAGTCATTAAATATAGTTTAGGGAGATTTATGTTCAGATATTGCTTAAAGATGTTTTAATAGGCCCATTTACTCTGATGATATTAATGAGCTCTTAATACAGACTAAGCTTCTGAAACTAGTGGTAAAGACTCCTAGCCTGAACACAACAACTTGGAATTAGAGCTTGGTTTGGACAAGTGCCCAGGGGTTAGTTCTGCCGACCCTGCTGGGTCAGCAAAAGCCCCTCAGTGGCATTTCTAGAAGTCAGCTGTCACTTGGTCTGGATGCTGACCCCAGAGGACTTCGTTCTTCTGCCAGGCCAAACACCATTCTTTATTCTCGCTCCCCTCACACCCCCAACTGTGCGCAGAACAAGTGCTAACTTGGGCCAAACTGTGTGTGTCCAAGGTCGTTTGAGACACGTTTGCACTCTTGGCGGTGTCACTGGGGCACATGAGGGGTTAAAGGAGGCTGTTGCTGTGCTTCCCACTGAAGCATCTGCCAGGTAAGGTGTGCACAGTCTGGCGTCGTTATGTGAACAGCTTCGATCTGCCATGAGTGAACTGTAAAAGGTCACATGGGTGTACTTTCATCTTTCAGGAATTCGAAGTGACTGAAATATATGCAATAAAGGAGTCCTGCTAATTCAAAATTGGAAAGGAAAAAAAATGCCCACCAGGAATCTCTTCACACCCCCCACACACACGTGCACAGTTGCTCCCCAGGCCCCACTTTTAAAGATGTAGTGAGAATCTGTGTTGGTATTTCCTTTTCTTTCAGCAAGAAATATTGAGAAGCATATTTTTGGGTTTCAATTATTTTAAAGAAGGGGGGGAAGAACCTGTGAGTTCAGAGACTTTTCTAATTACTAAATTGGTTTGTTATAAAAAGATAATAGCAAATTTCTTCTTTTCATAATTGGACATTTCTTCCCTGTAGGCTAATGCATGCACAGCCCGTGCATGCACAATAAGTTGTGCATTTGAAAAGCCATAACTAGCTAATAACAGCTACAGTGTCATCAGAGAGTAATGGTGTGCTGATTAGCATAATTAATGACAAATGGTGGTGTGGAATTGGTGGATTGGTTTAGCGGATGATGAATGTGGTGAGGCCTGGGTTGGGGCCTGCCAACGAGGCCTCACTGGCTGTCAGCCCTTCTGTTCTCGCCGAGGCAGCCCTCATTAGTCACGATGGGAGGTGCCAGTTTGTATTCTGTTTGAAGCACAGAAAACTTAATAATCCAAGCAAATGTAGCTTTCCCTTTTTCTTCCGTATTTACTCACAAAAATCTCTTCTCCCTTGTTCCCTTGTGGCTGAACCATTAAGACAGAGCTCCTCCCAGGTTCCTCTGAGTTGGCTGAAGGGGAAACAAAAGGTAATCGAGAGATGGCTGCTCTGTGAGCTTTCCTCCCACCACGGATGCATTCGTCCCAAAGGAAAGGCTTCCACCTTGTAAACTGTTTATCTGTATATTTATAAGGAGGAAAAGAGATGAACTCAGTAAGCCATACATTTTGTCCTGAAATAAGGCCAGCACATTTATCTTTGACTTGATTAATCAGACTCATTTGCATTCGCAAATGAGACTGATAAAAATGGATTTACCTTTTAACCTTTAGAAGGGGGAAAGTATTTCTCTGCAAGATTTCTGAGGCTATCTTTCCTTAACCGATAAGAAGCAACTCCTTTATCAATAAAGATGAAAATCCTTAATTTGCTTTAGTGAATGAGACCAATTATTATATAGTTAATTAGCATCTGGAAATGAGGATTATCTTAATTACAAAGCACAATTTCCCTAATAGCTACAAAACTGTAAGTTTGATCCGTGTGGAAACTGGTAACTATTATTATGTAATTAGTGATAACATTAATAGTACAAAGTATTTAAACACAATTTACATATGCAAATATAATTTACCTGAGCCAAACAAATGGACCCTTAATGCTTAGGGTATGACAGAGCTGAATGAAGTTCTAGGTAGTTGGATGGTACCCCTTATGCCATGACTCAGAATTCTATACTGATGTAGTCGGCAAGGGCCTTTTAATATTTAAGAGGTCAAGGTGAGGTTTAAAAAGAATTTGCAACTAGGTAATTAAACAGTGAAGATCATTGCTTAGGGAAATAGCCACATAGACACTTTTTGTCCTTTATTTATCCATGTTTTTCAGTATTCCTGGAAATGTAGATGTATGTGCTGTATGTATTTTAATACTTTTGCCGTTTTTGTCTTCTATTTGAAAGCAGCAGCATACATACACATAGGCACAATTATGAAATTGATGTTGCTACTTATACTTTTGGGAGGATGATTTTTTTGAGAGAGCCTTCTAAGTTTCATCCATGTGGCCTAGGGGCCTCGGGGTTGTTTGTCTTAATCTACTCTGGTACCCATCTGCTTCCTCCCTTGGGATGTAGCTATGTTTCCCAAAGGAAAGATTTGTAACTAAGGGGATGTAATAACTTTCGAGCAGACATAGATGGCCTTTTATATTTTTCATTTCATCCATAAGAACATATCAAAGGAAACCATTGCTTATAATGATATTGTAAAGTTTAACTGCCCTAACAGTCTCCAGAATCTTAATGGCTTAATACTTAATGACAGTATCTCCACTTTGTGTGTCACTCAAGGTACAAGATTGGTGACGGAGGTTGGCTGTGGCTGTACCCTATATGTTTTCTCCTTCTATGGCCCAGGCTGCAGGAGCTGCCCCTACCTGCCATACACTGTTCTTAAGGCAAAGGGAAGATGCAGGAGACCAGGAAGAAGCACCCAATGGCTCCTTTAGATCCTGGCATGTGGCCAGGCCCAACAGCTATGGGCCAGGATGTATCCTCACTTCCAGGAGACAGTGAGCAGGGAAAGTCAGGTTTTAACAAGGACCTGAGGAGCTAGTGCGAGAGCTCTGGTGAAGAAGTTCACAGAGTGTTACACTGCTCATCCAGAGGTGCTGTGTCCGTGGTGGTTTGAATCCACCAGTGACTCCTCAGAAGGAAAGTTAGCAATCACTTCTTGTGCAGTTTATACCTCAGAACCCCACTGGAGGCTCAGCAGTGCATCAGTTCAGACTCAACGCCAGTGAGTTTGAGTTTGCTTAATTTGGGAAGCCAGCATTCAGGAATGGTAAAACTATGGACCAATGGTAGATATTCTGAATTTTTAAAAGTGAGTTTTGATTATAAATAAAAACAAAAGCTTAATAACTGTGTTGGGAAAAGAAATGAAACTTGAGCTGAAGTTCTGTTTCCGAAGTTCTGGAAAACATTAACCGTTAGTGTCTGTTGATTTTCCATGTGCAGACGTTTAATGTTAACTTATCAAAAACTTTAAGTTTCTTAGGATAGTTAGCTCTAGCTCAGGAATTTTTTCATGGTTATTACAATATAGAGGAAATAACACTGTCTCTGGGGTTTAAAATTTGTTTTGACCATCTCTACGTTGAGAAAGTTCCATTCCTGGGGCTGTTTTCCCTGCTACAAAACCAAGAACACATCCCTGTTCCAGGTACTGGCAGGGACTGGAGCAGAGGCACTGCAGCGAGTCCTGCCTCTGGCTGGTAGGGCTCTGTGGCTCTGGTTGAGCTTGAGCCTGCCTGTCCTCGCCTGTACTTGCTCGATCACTAGTTTGTTCACTCACTCACTCAACTCACTCACTCACTCACTCATCACTCACTCACTGTTACTGAGTTCCATTGGAGTTCTGAGGTTGTAAATTATAATGGGAGGAGCCTGCCCATTTTTCTTTTGTGGAGTTGCTGGTAGATTTGAATCACT
This sequence comes from Elephantulus edwardii, assembly GCF_000299155.1. Taxonomy (NCBI): domain Eukaryota; kingdom Metazoa; phylum Chordata; class Mammalia; order Macroscelidea; family Macroscelididae; genus Elephantulus; species Elephantulus edwardii. The sequence goes on along the minus strand of NW_006399866.1, from coordinate 6,828,931 downwards.
GGAGACATATGGCCTTTTGGGTTAGTTACCAAAGCTGGAGTGGCATTCACTTCCTAAACAACATGACTCTGGAGACTATGAACTTTGATAAACAACATTAGTTATAGAAAGGCTTCAGGCCTTTTGTTCATAGGGTCGCTATGAATCATGCTCGACTCAATGGCAATCAACAACAACAACAACAACACTGACTACACCAGCAGAGCTCTCTGTTGTTGTTGTTGTTGTTGTTGTTGTTGTTGTTGTTGTTGTTATTGTTATGTACCATGGAGTGGAAATCAACCCATAGGTGACCTTTGGGCAGATTTTTAGAGGTGGTTAATTGCAAGGAAGGAGATTGTCCATCTTTCTCCTGCAGAGCAGTTGGTGGCCTCAAACTGCGTTTCTTGGGGATTGCAATGCAGGTTATTGACAGTAGGCCACCAGAGCTCCCTAGCACAGCTCCCTAGCGTTGTCTAATTGTCTGTAAGAACCTAGTAAGAGGCTTAGTGATAGAAAAGCAGTTTATACCAGTCCTTGGAGAAGGACATCATGCTTGGAGGGGTAGAGGGTAAGGGCAGGAAAGAAGACCCCAGATGAGAAGGATGGACACAGTGACTGTGGCAGTGGGGCAGGTGTGTCAAAGACGATGAGATTGTTTCAGAATAGGGTAAGTTGGAGGCTGTTGTTCATAGGGCCACTATGTGTTGTGGGTGACTTGACAGCACATAACAACAACAACAAATACTTAGGTATATATTTTACCAAAAGAGACTTTTTCTCTCAAAAAGTCTCTATAAAACATATTTTTATTCCTAAAGTAATGTATTCCTGTGAAAAAGTTGGAAAATATAAGAAAACAAATATCAATCATAAATATATTATCCAGTAAAAACAGCATTTTGTAGTATATACTTTAAAAAATTTTATATCATATATATTTATATGTAAAAGTCTGTTTCTACCTAGTTATCTATTCTGGTTTTTTTAATTAAACTTGTTGAGATATAATTTACATAAAAAATTTTTACCGTTTTATGTATTCACTTTAATGGATTTGACAAATGCATTTGGTCTTGTAACCATCATTACAAGGAAGAGGTAGACTATTTTTATCACCCCAAGATGTTCTGTTGTTCTGTTTCAGGTCAGTCCCTTCCTTGTATTCATTCTCTAACATCTACTGATTCTTAATATCATCATTTTGCCTTTTCTGTAATATTACATGAGTGGAATCATAAAGTATGTATCTGTTTGTGTCACTTAGCTCTATGTTTTTGAGATTCATCCATGCTCTTGAAGATATTGGTAGGTTGTTTCTGTTGTTGAGAATGTCCAGCCTGATTTGAGACCTCTGTGGGATGTGGTTTGTTTGCTTGTTTGTTTTTGAGAGTGGAGTGGCAGCTTAGGATAGCATCAAGTTGATTACAACTCATAGCAATAATAGCTCTGCACCTTACTCTGTTCTGAGCCAGTTTCACTGTCTCTGACACATCTACTCTCATAAGCCCAGTTATTGTGTCAATCAATCACATCCAGGATCTTTCTTTCCTGTTCTGTCCTTCCATCCTATGAAGCATGATGTCTTTCTCTAAGGAATGGTCTGTCCTGGCCACATGCTCAAAGTATGTGAGATGAAGCCTCAAAAGTTTTGCCTCAAGGAGCAGCTTGGTTTCCACTCTCTCTAGGACAGACCTGTTCTCTTGGCTGTCTATGGTATATTCTGTACTCTTCTTCAGCACCACAGCTCAAAGGCATTAATTCTTCCATCATCTTGATCATTGCCCAGCTCTCTGATGAATACCAAGTAATTACAAAGATCATGACCTGGATCAGGCACACCTTTGTCTCTAGACTGACACTGTTGCTCTTCAGCACACTGGAGAAATCCCTGACAGCAGATTTTCCTAATGTAATTGTCTTTTGATATCCTGACTGCTGGTACCAAGAGTGTTGATTGTGGACACGAGCAAGCTGAAATTGTTAACAACCTCAATCTCATTACCATCTATCATGGTCCTGCCAATTGGCCCAGTGGTGAGAATCTTTGATTATTTCTTGATGTTGAGCTTCGTCTGTATTGCAGACTAGTCTTTGATCTTCTGCAACAAAGGGTTGATAGTAAGTTCTTTTAAAAAATTTTTTTTAAAAAATTATATATATATATATTTTTTTTTAAAAGCCATTTACTGATATTAGTTACTTTAGCCATGTTGTGTAACCAACACCACTGTCCAATTCTAAGGTTTTTTATCCCCAACCAAAAACCTGGTACTCCTTGGTACCCTAATCTCACTCCCAAACAAAGAAAACTCCACTGCTGTTGAATTGACTCTGACTCATACAGTAACCTTCCATCTGTTTCTGGGGCTGTGAATCTCTGTGTGAGGAGACTGCCCATCTTTCTCCCTCAGAGTGGCTATTGGATTCAAACAGTGGAACTTTAGTTAGCAGCCTGTTAAAGTTTGTTAACAGTAGCCTGCTAACTGTTAGCATACCACTACCAGCACTCCTCAATTCCCAAGTAAATCACTGGTAATCAGTCACTTTTGGTTCTATACATTTGCCTATTCTAGATGATTCAAAGAATCATACAATATTTGTCCTTTCCTAACTGGTTTATTTCACTCAGTATCATTTTTAAGATTCATCCAAGTTCTAGTATATGTTAGAACTTCGTTTCTCCAAATGACTGAATATACTACATTTTGTTTATTCATTCACCTACCTGGGTTCTTTATACTTTTTTGGATGTCATGGATCATTTTGTAGTGAACATGGGTTTATAAGTATCTACTTGAACCTCAAAGTGGCTTCGATGGCTACATAATACTTCATAATGTGGCTACAGTGTACCAGAATATATTAACTTTTTAAATTCACACATCTAAAAGTAGTACTTTGATGACCATTCCTTTAGATAAGCCTTTATTCATTATGACTAGTGTGCATTTTTAAGCAATTTGATACATAATGGTTTGATTTCTTTCTATTTTGACATGTATGAGAGGTTTCTTCTCCCACTCTGAAGCTTTGCTAGCTAGCTTTTACTCCCTAAAATTCTTACCAGTTTGAAAGGTAAGATGGCATCTTGTTTTAATTTGCATTTCCTTGATTACTAATAAGGCTGCACATACTTCCTCTGCTGACTGGCAGTTTTCATTCCTCCAGTTCTTTACCTGTTCTTCCATATAGGTTGTTTTTGTTTGTTTGTTTTTTCACAGAAGCCTTTTTTTTTTTTTTGCCTTGTGGGGTACTTGGTTTCCTTTTCTAAAAGCACCCGAAAAGTTGACCCCCCATGTGGTTTTTTTAAGTCTTTACTTTTACTTTTACTTATTGAGTTGTAGGAGCTCCTTATGTGACAAGGCCTTTTTTTTCTTGACTCACGTTGCTAGTGTATTTTTCCAGATTGTGGTTTCTCTTTTGGATTGCTTTTCTTTTATATTTCATGCCTTGGCTCTCACATTTTAGAAAAGACTTAGTGTTCTGATGCTTCATTTTTAAGAAATATTTAAATCTATAATTCATCTAGTGGGCTTCCGATGGCCTAGTGGTGATAAGTTATGCTGCCAATCCAAAAGCATGCAGTTCAAATTCAGGCAACTTCCTCTCATGAAATTTACCGTCTCTGAAAATCCACTGGCGGGTCAGCTGTTAGTCGGTTCTGACTCAAAGGCACACAACAACCACAAAATTCATCTGTAATTTCATTTGTTGTGTGATGAAGAATAAGGATGTGGGTTTTTACTAATTGTCACTGCCCTTGCACCATTTTTTCACATAACTTTCATTTTTTAGCAACTCATTTGAAAAAAGAAAATTTCATAAAACTTTTATCATCTATACTGTAATAGTTTTATGGCTTTGGCTTGTCCTAGTGACTTGTGAAAGGATAACACTTTTAATTATTATATTTAATTTTGGTATCCATATTATTATTATTACATTTTTTAAAAAGTGTCTGTGGTAATTCTAGTTCAAGTTTGTTTGTTTAACCAGTTGACATATACAATTCCTCCTTTTTTTAAGTTACAAGGGAAAAGTTGAGATTTTAATTGAAAAAAACTTTGAAATTACAAATTAGTTATCTTTTAAATGCTTGATTTTTTTCCATTTATAGAAATATAAGTCTTCATTTATTCAAATTTGCTTTTATATCACCCACTAAATTTTTAATGTTTTCTTCACCTTCTGTTTATCTAATTCATCTATCCTTTTGCCCATTATGTTTGTGTGGCAATATCATCTACAAATATAGGTAATTTTGTTTGATTAGTACATTTATGCCTCATTTCCTTTTTCTTGCCTTATATTGTTGGTTGTAATGGTAGTGGCATAGGTTGTCTTCTTATCTTGTCCCTAATTTTAATGGGATATCTCTAGTGATTCCCTGACAAGTGTGATATTGGCTTTTAATCTGAGAAAATGTGCTCATATTTAGTAGTTTTATTCTTGTTTTCCTAGGAGGTTTTTGTTTTTATTTTTTAATTAAGTTCAGGCACTAATTTGAATTTCATGTAAACTACTTCAGACTTTATTAATATTGGTTTTTATCATTTAACCTATACAATTATATCTTGATTTAACATTTAGAAAATTATATTTCTGAAATAAATCCTACTTTATTATTGTCTATTTTCATTTTGAATGAAGTACTAGGTTTGAGCTGCTATTGTTTAATTCACATTTTTACATTTCTTAAAGTGATATTTAGCCTAGTGTTTACCAAAATATTCTTTTTGAGTGATCTTAGGATTACTCATACTCCATGGCTGTTTAGTCAATTCCAACTCATAGCAACCCTAGAGTCTTCAGTGCTGCAATTATTAGGGAAGCTGTCAAAGAACCTCTAGGTGGGTTCAAACTATCAACCTTTCCATCAACAGCCAAGAACTTAACCATTTTTCAGTTCAATGCTCCCATTTAGGAGTTCGAGTTAGTTTTTTTCCTATTTTGAAATTGTGTTTTGAATATTGTAATAGCTTTTCCTTATAAAGGAAAAAAAACACTTCTGTAAAAATTAAATGCAGCTAGAAACATTTGGGGCTTCTGCAAGAGAGGCCAGTATGGAACGCTCGAGCGCTTGTGGCTTTCTTTTTGCCACAAGTGGGTGTGAGCAGAGTGGACTTGCCAGATGAACTGGGGGTCTCTGGCCCAGAGGTCACAAGCATTTGGGCGTGCCAGAATGGTAAAATACTGAAGGCATTGTTTTTGTTCAAACATTCCTCTAGGTCATATAGCACTGGTGTGTCCACTTGCCGTACAGAGGTAACTTGTGGTTGTTGTGAAGCTGAACACTGTGACACTAATGTGTCAAATGTGATAATGGTTACCCTTGGTGGACAGTGTTTAGTGGAGCTTCCGATTAAAACAAACTTTGAAGCAGGAGTGGCATCCACTTCTGTAATAGCTTGCCCCTGGAAACCTATGAACATGGTGAAAGGACGAAAGTCACAAAAGTGTTGAGAACTTTTGTTCATAGGGTCACTATGAGTTGCCTACGACTCGACGGCACTTAACAACAACAACAGAAACATTTGGAGTAAACTAGGGACTTTTGGGAAAATTGGACAAATTATCAGTTTCTTTTACAATTACTGATTTCCCCCCTAAACTCTCTACATTTTTAGCCAGTTTTATCATTTATGTCAGACATTTTACCTGGATTTTTAGGTTTACTATATAAAATTATCCCTACCAATTTTTCTCCTCTTTTTTTTTATGAACACATTTCTTTCTTATTGTGATGTAAATGAAAATTTACAGAGCAGATTGGTATACTTTTTTAATAAAATGTCTATTTTATACTGGTTACAAAGTTTGTGTACATTGTTTTTCACACTAGTTCTTTCCCATTTCCTTTACTCAACCCTCCCTCCACCCATCGAACCAATTTCTTTTGATGGTAAAATCAATATACTGGTGGTCTAGTGGTTAAAACTTTCACCTGCTAACCAAAACGTTAGTAGTTGTTTTGAACCCAGTGGTCATTTGTTTCACAAGAGAAAGATGTGGCAGTCTGTGCAGTAACAATGATAGTTTCAGAAACCCTGGGGGGAGTTCTGTGTTCTTGTGTTTTAGGGTTTTTTTAAATTAAATTTTAAACTTACCAAGTTTGTATACATTCACACTGAATCTTTCCCATTTCCTTTACCCACCCATCAAATTGTGCGACCCTATAATTTTTAATCCCCTACCCCTGTCCGGCCTCCCCCTATCCTTGCATCCTTGTATACATTGTACCATAATGGTCTTATACAGTATTTGTCCTTATGGGACTGAATTAGTTCGCTTAGCATAATGCTCTCCGGTTCCTCTAAGTTAGGTAATAATTTACAAAACCATTGCTCCTGCATGCTGCATAGTCTTCCATTGTGTACCATAATTTTTCAGTTCATTAGGTTGTCGTTGGACTTTTGGGCTATTTCCATGTTCTTGTGTTAGTAGATAACATTGCTATGAACATTGAGTACAAGTCTCTGTTTGTGCCTCAGTTTTCATTCTCTTGGGGTGAAATAGCAGGGTCATGTGGAATTTCGGTGTTCAGATTTTTGAGGAAATGCCATACTGCCGTCTAGAGTACCATTTTACAATCCCACCAGCAATGTATAAGAGTTCCTATCTCTCCACATCCTCTCCAACATGTATTACTTGCCGTCCTGTTAAACTTTGCCACTGCTACTGGAATGAGATGGTATCTCATTGTGTTTTCAGTTTGCATCTCTCTTGCCAGTAATTCATGTATCTGTTGGCCATCCAAATGACTTCCTTTGTGAAAAGTCTTTCCATGTCTTTTGCCCATTTTGTGATTAGGTTATTAGTCTTTTTCTTCTGGAGGCCCAGGAGTATTCTGTAAACTTTTGATATGAAACTTTTGTCTGAGATGGTATATTGCCAAATGTTTATTCCCAGTTAGTAGGTTGTCTTTTCACCCTGTTGAGAAAATATTTTGATAATCACAGAGA
>NW_006399866.1:6794853-6816727 GCF_000299155.1 Elephantulus edwardii | reverse complement strand
GTTTATGCAGCAGCACCCTGTGTGTTAAGGGTCACACAGGTGCGGGTTGCAGGGGGGTCACACAGTGTCGGGTAGTCCTCGTTCCTCTGGGGTCTCACAGTCTTAGCTCCTCTGGAGCTCCACGGCAGGTGGCTGGCTGTTGTTCTTCCCTGGCCCCTCTCGCGGTGGAACCCTGTCTGGCGGCGGCGTTCTCCCGTCTGGCAGTGGCGTTCTCGGCTGCGTTGCTCTCGCTGGCGCTGCATCGCTTTCGCTCAGTAAATGTTCTATGCACACTTAAAATGGTGCCTTCTTTTAGTAAGCCAGTGTTTGAAATATATACACACATAATGTCATTGTTACGTGCTTTCAAGTCACCCACAACTCATAGTGATCCTATGAACAATAGCTTTGAACCCTGTCCTATCTTGAACCAATCTCAGTCTCTGTCACACTTGCCCCCATATGTACATGACCAAAGAATGATAGCTCTTGGCTTTTATAATTTTGTAAATTTCTTCTTCTCTCATTGTTATTTCTTAGTGTAATTAATAACAATAAAAAATTAAACCCACCACTGTCAAGTTAATTCTAACTCATAGTGGCCCTGTAGGCCTAACACACAGTTTCTAAGACAAGCAAGGGTTTAACCACTGTAACACCAGGATCCATTTTTCTAACATACATATTGTTTCATATGTTTCAATGTGATAGTATTTGGACTGTGGAGCTTTAGGAATATTAAAGGTCCATTGTGCTCACTCCTGCCTCCAGGAAGGTGAGGCTCTTCCTCGGAGAGTTGTCCATGGGCCTTTGTCGTGGTGTTCTTAACCCCAAAGAGCCTTCCTGTTCCCAGTCCACATTCTTACCAGCCTCCAACCTGAACTCTAGCTCTTGCTCATTCAGGAAGCTGTCCCTATGAGCCAGCCCCGCAGGCCCCTCAGGCCCCTTGGCCCTTGGCCATGAGCACACATCTCTTGAGAGCCTGGGCTCAGTTTTGTCTGTTTCTTCTGGGCATGAAGGAGCTTTGTTTCCCTCAGCACAGAACCAAGCACGTGGTACCATGTCCAGCCCTGCTTTGTCCTTCTTAATCAAATAATTGTCTTTCTGTTAACATAGAATGTTGTTGCTACTAGACTATTCAGTTTTTTAATTTCATCAAGAGGTGCCAACTAATTATTTTTTTAAATGTTACTCCATGAATCTTTTCCCAGAGCTTTGATTAGCGAAGTGCTTATTTAAAACCTCCCCCCATTCTCCCTTGATATTCCAGGATCTGCCCAAGAAAATGGAACGGCGTGGTACAGAGGAGAGAGCAGGGATTTGCAGACTGGTCTTCCAGGTTGAGCATGAGCCCAGTCACTTTTTGGTGATTTTTTTTGAAACTCTTTGCCGTCCTGTTCAGAGGTGGGCTCATTGCATCAGCTCACAAGGGAGCTGTGAAAACTACCCAAGGACGTCCATTCTTTCAGCAAGTAGTTACTGAGAAACTCAGCTGTGTCCAGTCAGGTTGATAATGGGCAGGGAGCCTCAGAGATCTGAGGTTTGCCCAAACACAAGCTTGATATAAGCTGCAGGCACCACAAAAATTCAGAAACAATTATGGAAATCACCTGTGCACCTTGGTCTGTGGAGGTGAAACATTGGAAAAGGCTTGGTTGTCGGAGCATAAAATATGATATTGCACAGAGTGATCCTGGCCAATGAGGAAGGGGCAACAGAGACACACAGTTCTTTTAGCCTAAGCTGTCTGTCTGACTGACAGGCCCTGCCTCCCTGATTCTCTGTCATTAACATGGTTTCAGATGAGAGTAAATATGCCCACAGCACCTCTAGCTAAGGCTCATTTCCAGGGGAAGGCAGAGAGTCATTCTTCATGGTTAAAAGTAAGGACAGCCTGTAATTTGGGAAAATTTAGCTACCTCCTACTTTTCCTGCCCAGAGTCCAAGAAGTCTTTCTGAACCTGGACAGAACTGACCTTAGACCAGCAAGTGCTGAGAGCCCTGAGCCAGCTGTGCTCAGCTGAGGACAACTGTGTGTCATTACACTTGATAGCAGGACAGGATTTCACTTCTTTTTTTTTTATTTCACTTCTCTTGACCAGCCTTACCGTGTAGAAGCAAGTGACATGTGTCTGTTCAGTGTCAGGAATGAGTCAGTATTTATGGTGCTAAGTCCCTTTCATGTATGAGCTCAGGGGATCTCACAGCTTCCCTGTAAAGCATGTGGTAGGTACTACTGTGACCCCTCCATACCACGAAGGAAGAATTGGGGTTCAGAAGTCAAGGAGCTTGACCACAGCCCCACAGCTACTAATCCACAGCAGGATTCCCACGATGCCTTCATCACACTCTCCAGAGAATACCAGCTGGTGCTTCATGCTCTTCTGCTCTTAGATTTAAATGCCTGCCTAGTGAGTATGCACTTCATGAAGGGGGCATTTGGCCTTGTTAACCTTGCACCCCCAGCATCAGAGTTGACGATGAAGATGCTGAAGCCATGGTCACAATGCTCTCTGGTCAACAGTGGGACCTGGGCTCACCATGGTGCTGCTGCCGCTGCAGAACAGCCCAGGCAGGAGGCCTCAGGGGTGATGAGTGCGGCTGGTTGCCCTCCTTGTATAGAGCAGAGACCCCAGCCTCCCAGCGAAGGTAGGGCCAGCTCCCTGGGCAGCAGTGGACAAATTCCATTTTCTCTCATTAGGTGCCTAACTGATGGCCAGCTGAGCTTGCAGATCTGTCAGGGGACTAGTGGACCTTCCTGCCTGCTCCCAGAGCAGTCTGGGAAGCCGGCACTGTCGGGGTGGCACAGATGGCAAGCCCAAACGAAAAAGTAAACTCCAATATGTCTCAGAAACATTGTCAGTCTGCAGCTTATTTGTCATGTCACAGCAACCTCGTGGATCAGAGAGCCGTCCCTCTCCCAGGGTGAGGATTATTCACAGAAAAGTGCTTTCTAAAGGGCAAAGAGGGCATAAGGGTGGGGCAGAGCAGACACTGGTCATTCTCTGCTGTTTAGAACAGGAATAATAACAATAACAAACTCTTCCTAACATTTACAGAGTGCCAACTCCTGTGCTGCCTACCTTCCACACATGGTCCCTTTCACCCTGGTAACAACCCTAATAGACATAGGTGTTACCATTCATCTCAACAGGTGCAAAAAGTAGGGCACAGAGAAGTTAGGTAATTTCCCCACAGCCACACAGCTGATAAAGAGCAAGCTGAGATTCCAGCTCAGACAGGCTCCTGGCATCCAGCTCATAGTCTCCACTCTCTGCCACCCAGTCTAGTGGAACTTCTTGCTCAGATCTGTGTGTCCAGCAGGCCGACCAAGCAGGAGAAATGGAAGCTGTAATCAAGCCCACTGCAGCATCTACAGGAGCCCAAGGGTGCCTTGTAGACCCTAAAGGAGCAGACTGACTGTGCTGTTCAGACCGAAAGAGCCATTAAGGCAGGGGGATCTGGACTGCTTGTCCTTTCTCCCCTGGTGACAGGGCCCCTGTGTCAGAGGCTGTGACAGTGGCGGATAGGAACGCCTGTAAGGCCCTTTATTAGGGAGGGCCCCATGCCAGGAAGGGTAGCGGGGGGCTGGAAGAGCCAGGTTCCTCCAGCTGGACCTTTCATGCCAAAAGCTCTGAAACAAGACATTTCACATTTGAGCTTCCGTTCCCCCTAAGGTCAGGAGAAATGGGGGCAAGAAAAGCCAAATCTTAAGACTGTGGTGAAATGAATTAATGGGAGGCATGAGAATGGACCTGAGGGATACAGGGATAAGGAGGCTTCTTTGAAGCAGCCCTGTTCCATCAGGATATAGATGAGCACTCAGTAGGTGGTGAGTGATCCTGAAAAGTGTGCCCGGTGCATCCTCTGGTGCTCTGAGAAGTCATGGAGACACCATAGGAAGACCCAGGAAAGCAGCTGAAGCCATAGCCTGGTCTGGCAAGTCATTGGAGCTCAAGTGCACAGCAGGAAGGTGGGTAGATGCTAGAACAGGAGAGAGGCTGGCGGGAGCTCTGACAGGCCTGCTCTTGTCCCTTGACTGCCTGCAACAGGTGGGAAGAAAGGCGGCTTACAGGCCCTGGGCTGGCTTCCCAGGGCACATATCATTTGGAAAGGATTTATTTATCTTTGTGATCTAGCATTAAAAGTGCCATGGAACTCACAGCCTCTGGTCACAGGTAAGCAATAAAAAGCCAGATGGGTATGCTCCAAGCAGATTAGATTAGCCGTAGGACTGATCCTGAGCTGTTTGCAGAGTGGCTGTGTAAATGCCATGTAGCTTGGTTGATTGGGGGCACCAGGAATGCCAAGGGCTTGGCTCTTCTGAAAGTCACAGTTTCATTCTTCAGTCCCTCTTACTGGTTTGGAGCAAATTGTACAATAAAACCTCGTTCCTAGTGCCCCTGTCAAAGCAGTGGCCTTGTTCAGACATTTGAAGTGTCAGCGATAAGCTGAGGCATTGCCACCTTTTTCTCGGATGGATGAAAAAAGGAAAGGTATCACCTACAGAGTGCCCAGAACCATCTTCATTTTGTGTTACACACGCATACAACCAGGGCCCCTCAGAAGAAGAAACGGGTCTAGACATCCCCGAGAGAATTTACATTTTTAAAAATAGGCACAGTGTAGTTCCTGGCATTCGGACGTGGGCCTTACAGCCAGTAATTTATTAAACAGTGAGGCCCTGCATCATGCGAAGCACCCTGCTTAATGCTGAGGGCGCAGAGGGAAAGAAGACATGCTGTGATCTTGGCCCTGGAGGCATGTTCCCTCTGGAGTCAACTTGGACTGGCACTGCCAGCTGAACGGGCCCCACGGCTTGGCCCAGGAGCTGGGGAAGTGGAGCCTCTGCTAAAGCCAGTCCATTTGGTGACTTGGAGGTAGCCGGCCTAATGCCTAACACATTCCATGGGGCCTCCAAGTTGTTTGGCTGTACTAGAAATTGATTCTCTTCTGAGGATTGTTGGAAATAACAAGGCAACTACTCTGTGTGTCTCTGCGCTCCATTAATAAATGAGAAGTATTTCAGCTCAGCAGAGGAAATGCCAGTGCCCATGCCTCCCATTCCTTCAATCTCTTGCCCAGGTGTGGGTGTTTGAGGGGTACTGATGGGGGGGGAATTTGGGAGAGTTTTTTGGCTGAAATAATTGAGATTTATTAGAGGGGAAGGGAGAAAAGAGAATTTCAAAGGTAATTGCTGCCTGCTGCAGAAATAAGACAACTGAGATATGCTTAGCAACTTTTTGGATCTCCTTTATCCAAGCCATTCCTGCCACTCAGTTCTTTCTGTGGGATAAGCCGTTTGCAGATATGGGTTTAGGGAGTGGTGGACAATGGTTTAATTTTAAAAGCCGTCCACTTAGGGAGCTCTGGTGGCCTAATGGCAAGAAGCTGTGCTGCAGTCCTAAAAGCGTGCTGTTTGAATCTACCGGGTGCTCTGCTGGAGAAGAAGGGGAAATCTCCATCTGTGCCAGTCGGATCTGATTCGACAGTACACAGCAATAAAAGAAGAAAAAGAGAAGGAGGGAAAAGCCATACACTTGAATCTCAGTTCTTCATCTAAGCTACTGATGTTTTTAAACAGTAGGTCAGTCTTGTGTCAAATGGGATAAATGCTGGCCTCCAGGAATATGGTGAGGATTAATTCATAGAAAACTCAAATTCATTGTTTTTTAGTCAGCACTGACTAGTAGCTCACCCTTTTAGAGGGTTTACAGAGGCTGTAAGTTACAACGGGAGATTGCCTGTTTTTCTCCTGCAGAGCAGCTAGTGGATTCAAACCTCCTGGCTTTGGGTTGGCAGCACAAATCCCTACTGATAAGACCATCTGCTGTGTTCTCAAGTTTAGAGTTTCATGTTCACCCCTGAGGTTGGAAATTCTAGTGACTCGTTTGCCCATGAAAACTGAGAAGACACTCCAGTCACATCCCTGCCAGCCCTCCTCATTGCCTGGTACTTGGAGAAAGAGCTGTTACTCACATAGGTTTCATTGGCCTCTGCTCTGCAGTGAGGCTCATGCAGTTTCTTGCTTCTTATCTTGCTCCCCTCCCTGCACACATGCATGCACACACAGACAAATGGGGTCTCTTTTACGTGTGACATACACACCCCTGGCTGCTTACCTCGGGACCAGCCATATAAACACACAATTTATCTTTCAGTCACTGTTCACCACCTCCTGACAGGCTACCAAAAGACAGTGAGAGAGAGAGCAGGAAGGTCTGATGTCCCATCAGGGTGAAAACCCCAGCAAACAGATGCAGGAAAACATCAAGAATCAGGCATGCAAGATACAGACCTCAAAGTCAATGTAATTTCCCACCCCTTAGCACCTTCCTATGGTCCCTTCAGCAGTTAAAAACCATCCTTCTGTGCTGGAAAATAGCCTTCCTGCTTTTATTTTCAAGCTTCAAAGATTACATTTGAAAAAAAGTTTTTCAGATGAAATTCCAAAGGTTTTACACATGTGTGAAAGGAGGAGTTTGACTTTTAAAACGTGTTTGCTCTGCCCCCTTGGTCCTGTTAACTACAAAAGTTTCACAACTGCCTTGACTTTGTTCTTTCAAATATTACATCAGCCCGCTTACCACCATATTTTGAGTTGTTCCAGCCTTTCTCCTTCATCCCCCAGTCTAATTTTTGTTCATCTGGAGACAGGTCAGGTAAAATTTATTTTTTCACTATAGGCATTACTTAAAGAAATCATTTCTGTTAGGCTCTGTTTCTCAGTCTTTCAGCTGCTTCCTCAATATGTGTGACAGCTACCAGCGGGTCTCAGGCTACAGGAGAGAGAGGCTGTCCCCTAGTCACAGGCCAAGGATCTTACTATTTAAGAGTGAAGATAGTTTGCAAGTGACGGGGAACATGGGCATTGTTGTTAGTCCCTGTAAGTTTTCAGGCCCACAGAGACCCAGCTGTGTAACTTGGGGTGTGAATTGTTGAGCCTCTAACTCTCCATGTTATATATTTGCTCTAGAAGATTGTAGGAATAAAGTTCTGATAGCTAAACCATCTTGAACATCTTTTCCCAATAAAATAATTAGACTCTTAAGTGTTTTTGCAGGATACTTCTCTTAAGATTTCAAATCCCCAAATTTAAAAACACCTCTTTAGCACGTAATTTCTCCTACCAAAAAAAAAAAAGTAAACTGAAAGTGAAACGCTTTGGTTAAGTGTTAGAATTAATGATTCTGATTAAAAAAAAAAAATCCTGAAGTTAGTTATATAAATTTGACCATAAAATAAATTCCTCTATATATTACATCATTGCTAATAATATTTTTAACTGTAAATTTTCTTTATGCAAAAAGAATTGTGCCAAGACTGAAGGTTTTTGGGGGAGGGATTTTTTAAATTGAGTTGTCAGTATACTCAGCCAGGGTTCCCGTCCTGCTCCAGCCTCAGGATGTTAAATTAAAAATGTTGACTAAGCCTGGAGGAATCGTGCAGGGGTAGGGAAGCAAAGGCCAGTGTGTCATTTTGGCCACCATAAATTCAGAAGCTCCCTTCTCCCACTAGAATGTTAGATTTGAGGAGGTCATTTCTTCTGTCAGAGGCACTTTCCTGTACATTGAACACTTGTTCTGTCCAATAACTGTCTTCATCTAGGAGTACCTGAAGCCAGGGTAATAATTGCTTTACCAGTTGCAGTCAGCTAATGGACCACTTCTTATAACCTTAGTTTATACAAAGGTGGGGGGTGGGGAGGAGCAAAGATAAAGACTTAAATTCTTACTCCACTTTCATTCTGGAAGTATTTATGTGGGCTCCTGGCATTCTCCTGAGTTGTGATTCCCTAAGAATCTTGCATTTTCTGGGCGTACCCTCATACCACAAGTTAACCAGCTCCTCAACTTTCACTCAAGTTTTATCCCTTCCTAGATGAACAGTTTCCAAATTCCCAGAAGCCTTTGCTGCAAGAGGCTCACAAATCTCCTTATTTCCATGTCTCGTGTGTGGTAGGCTTATTTCCTCTTCAGTCCAAGCTGAGCCGTGGCCTTGTGCAGCATTCTACTCTTTAATTGCAGCCAGACTTCTTTCCTCACCTTCCACCCACGCAGATTCCCTTTATTTTCTTAGACCTTTTTTACTCCATCGTCACTCCCATCACTGCCTCTAGTTGGCTTGCTGATGAGAGCCACTTCTGAAAACAAACAAGCTGTCATTCATGAACATTACTGCTTTTGCAGGAGGAAAGAGAGGTGTATCCTTGGCTGAAGTTCAGTGCTAAGGGCTTGATTGAGCTTACTCACTGACCAAGCACCTCACTCAGGTATACGTACCTCATGGTGCAGTTCTGTGCTATAGAGTCAGAACCAACTCACAGCTGACCGTCCAGGGGGTTTGTAGAGACAGTTGATCACATAGGAGGAGATTCCTCTTCTTTATCCTGAAAAAGCAGCTGGTGGGTCTGATCCACATGCCTTTGGGTTAGCAGCACAGCTCCTTACTTCTAGGCCACCAGAGCTCCCTTTTGCCAAGAGTAGGAACCATGAATGTATATTTTCAAATACTAAAGAAAAGCCATGTTGCAAGTGTAAGGGCACACACAGCTCCCTTGACTTCTTCTTTTTCTGAATTTTATCATATCTTGTGACAGTCTTCAGATTGAAAGTTAATGGGAATAGGGAATATGTCGCATCTCATTCTAAAGCAGAGAAAAAGGGCCATGTGCATGGACTAGCACCCCTCTCTACTGGCCATTTGGGATTTTACAACAAGAATATTTACAGCCACAGTGTGTTTTCACAGCCTGAGACATAAATGAAATCATGGTTTGGTGCTTGTCCAGCAGCTAAAAACTTGTGCTTTGAAAGTTATGTCTCAAAAGATGGTTTGGGAACTCTTTGACGAACAAGCCCGGAACAGAAAGTTAATGGCCAAATTCCCAGTGTCCTGAGTGCCTGGAGCTCACTGCCTTGCACATTCTTCAGCTAAGTAGGGTCCCTTCCAGGCCTTTGATCAGATTGGTTTTCCGCTTACCCCAGTGAAGGATTATGTAGTGATCAGGAGACCCATATTCAACACCCTGTTCTGTTACTGCTCCACTGAGTGGCATTAAGCGGGCAGTAAACCTCTCTGTGCTTAGGTGTCGTCATGGCAAAACTGGAACAGGATCAACCTTGTGAAGCTCAGGGAGAAGTAAGATGATGGGCGTGCCACCCCCAAACTAAGTTCCAAGGCCCTGCAGGTGTTCACTACCTGGTTCTCATTACTGTGCCTGCCTCTGAGTCAGCTCCAGGGGCCTCTGGGCTGATACCCCAGGGGGATTCTCTGACCTCTACCTCAGTTTGGCCACCCTCATTCCACATTCACTTTTAGCTTTGCTCGTATAGAGTGTTTCTTTTTCCTCTTTTTCCCCGGGCAAGGAGTGGTCTTTTCGATTAATGTGCATATTTCCCCCTTTCCCTTACATTTTACTTGGATCCATAATCATCAATAACCCTTAGGACTAGCAGTAAGGAGATCAGGAGATGTATTGCTTTGGGCAAGTCTGCTGTGAGGGACCTCTCCAAAATACTGAAGAGTCCTGATGTGTCTTTGAAGACTAAGATGTGCCTGATTCAGACCGTGGTCTTTTCAATCACTTGCTGTGCATCTGAGAGTTGGCCAATGACTAAAGCTTACAGAAGATTTGATGCCTTTTAGTTGTGGTGTTGGGGAAGAGTACTGAATATCCCAAGGACTGCCAAAATAACAGGATAGGACAGGGTTCTAATCAGTTGTTCAAAGGGTCACTATGAGTTGTACTCATCTCAAAGGCACCTAATAACAACAACAACCAAAAAAATGAACAAGTATGTCTTGGAAAAGGTGCAGTCAGAATGTCGCTTAGAGGAAAAAATGGCGAAGCTTTATCTCTCATAATTTGGATGTGTGGCTCAGAGACGCTATTCCTTGGGAAGGGATATCATGCTTGGAAAGGTGGAGGGTCAGCGAAAGAGAGGAAGACCCCCTATGGGATGGATTGATGTGATGTCTGCGGCAGTGTGCACCAGAGATGGTGAGAAGAGGACAGGGTTCAGATGTGTTGTTCATAGGGTCACTATTAACTGGACTTGGCTCGATGGCACCTAACAACAACAACAACATCTTTCCCTGGGTCTTTCAAGAAAATCTAAGAACAAGTGCTAGTGTCAACCTTCCATGGTGATTTCCCTGTCCCTGTCTTCAAGCCTATCCTACCCATGGCCACAGTGGTCCTGGAAACCTTGTGATGGAGAAACCACTTAGGTGTGTTTGCTAAGCTGTTTGGTTCCATTGAACTGCATCCTTTAACACTTGGTTCTGACCAAATGATTCCATCAAGGTTTCAGGGCAGGTCTTCAGTTGGCTGAAAATAACTACTTAAGGAAGCTCAGTAAAGACTGTGCAGGAAGCTTAAGAATCCAGTACAAGCTCTAAATATTTTGTGTGAGAATGATGAGCTCAGTTGGAAAGTTAGGGAAAATGGGGTTGAGAGGAGCCTTCTGTCTGGATTTCAGAAAAGACTATCTCAAGCCATCTGAATTTATTCTTCCACACCCCACACCCACCATCTGTGTAACGTGGCTATGCCATTATTCTTAGCAGTTTAATAGATATTTTGTGATCATTCTCCATTTTGGTGTCTGCTGTGACAGTCAGTTGAAAGGGGTTTCCTTGAGGGTTGTGACTCATTTCTGTCACCAACAAAACTTATGCTCGCTTCATCTTGCATCTAATTCGTCATCTTCTGACCTCCAGTTCTTGGGATGTGACCCAGCAGCTGTGTGCCAGCTTAGCTGCCAGTTCTGGGTGTGTCAACCTCTGCAGCCAAGTGAGTCAGGAGAAACCTTCATTCATTCTGACGCCTGACTCCTGTACCTGTGACTTGCCAACCTCCACTATTGTCTGAGCGATTTTCTTAAACTTAATCTTGCTTTCTGGTAGTATAGTGTGTTATGTGTTGCTCTACAAACCAAAAAGTCAGTAGTTCAAATACTTCACCTGCTCCTTGGGAGAAAGATGGGCAGTCTCCTCCCCAAAAGATTTAGAATCTTAGAAAACCAACACAAATCACTATGAATTGAAATTGACTCACTGGCAGTTGGGGCTGTATAAACTGATACACAGCCCAATTTAAGGTCAAAGAAATATAAAAGCTAAGAACTCAGAAAACTTAACATGAAAGTAAGAACAAGATAAGCTGAAGACCTTTCTGGATTTCTTTCTTCCTATAAGTTTTAGACGCTCAGTCCATGAAAAACTTAAAGCTAAGAAAGAAAAAGCCAAAGTTAGGCTATGTAACCAGCTGCCACAAAGTAAATGTATACACATGGTGACTTTCCATTAAATTTCCACGTCTATAAATCTTTTAACAGGAGGGCACTGCCAGTCTTTCTTCCATGGAACAAATGGTGGATTTGAACTGCCAGTCTTTTGATTAGCAGCCAGGCACATAATGCACTCTGCCACCAGGGCTCTTTAGGTTATGTTGTTGTTATGTACTGTCAAGTCCAAACCAACCCATAGCTGACCCTCCAGCAGGGTTTCAGAGGCTGTAAATCGCACAGGTGGCAAGTGCCCATCTTCTTCCTATGGAACATCTGGTAGATTTGAATCATATACCTTTGGGTTGGCAGTGCAGTCCCTTACCACTAAGCCACCAGAACTCCCAGGCTGTGCAGTAAGTGATAAATAATCCATTACCAAGTAGTGAACCCATGTGTACTTCAGCAACAGTATTTCTTGAACTTTTAAATGATGTAGGCATGTAAAGCTCCTGGCTTTCTGAGCTTGTCAGAAACAGGTACAAGTGTTAGCCTCTGCTTTCACTCACAGCATGGCTCCCGCACCCGTTGGCCACAGAATGGGCAGTCCTATGAGCTTTGCAGGGTGAAACCCATGGAAAGTGTGTAGCACAATGCTTGGCACAAAATGGAAGGCTTCTGTGGAACAACAGCTGTGACTGGTGCTATCGTCCTGATGCCTCTTACTTCCGTGGTTGGCCCTTCTGGGTAACAGAGAGCCTCCTGCTTGAGTAGAAAGCAGACCCATTTTTGCTCTGCTGGATGGTACTTGTGAGACCTCCTGCAGCTGTTGGGACCATGAGAGCTTTGCTCAAGCACCATGCCCACATCGAGCCCAGAGCAGTGTGAAGATTGAGGCCAGGGCTTTGCATTTTTAACAAGCATCCCACCTTCTTCTAGCTGTTTGTCCTCAGAATTTTAACATCCTTATTTCATCTTGTATCCAGTTGTGCCTACATGAGCCCCAAACTCTCTGCTATAGCTGTTCTTTCCAACTATGATGGCAGCTTTTGCTTAGACCCAGTTTTTACACATCTCCTGCTTTGGTGATGTGGAGCCAGGAGTATCTGAGCTGGAAGGGTTGTGAGGTGGTGACTTTAGACCAGAGCACAATTGGAAGATGGATGCTGAGGGCCTCGGTGTAGGGAGGAGGGCTGCGACCCTGAGGAATCGCCAGGTGGAATTGAGGTGCACCCTGGGGGAGTGTGGTGGGGAAGAGCTGGGGCTGGAGTCAGCTCCGTGAGTTAACCTTGCTCTGCCTCCTACCAGCCTTTTGCACTTGCATACGTTACTTAACTGGTTTTGTCTGAGTGCCTTCCTCAAAAAAATGAAAACTATAGTAGTCATCCTAATCATAAGCCTGTGAGGGAGCTCTGGTGTCCCAGTGGTAAGGAGCTGTGATTTTATCCGAAAGGCACACAGTTCAAATTCACCAGCTGCTCCACAGGAGAGAAATGGGCATTCTCTTCTGGTTCAATTTCTAGTCTCAGAAAACCTGCTGGAGAGTCAGCTATGGATGAGAGCCAGTGCCAACTTGACTGCACATAACAACGACAATATGCTTCCATTCTATCTGCCTGTGTACACACCTCATAGAGCTACTATTAATGATTAAATTAGTGCAGTGAGCTCCTTGACTGGAGCTTGTCAGAGAATGAGGATGTGATAACTCGAGGCTGGCACCACTGTGATCATCGTTGGGAGTTCAAAGAAGGGCTTTGATCTAAATTCCAAAATCAATCTCCATAATAGTCTATGTGTTTCCTACTGCCAAAGGGGCCCTTTAGAGTAGTGAGAGAAGATCTTCACCCTGAAACCCACAGTGTCCCTTTTCAGCAGGAAGTAGCTAAGAGAATACGCCGTCCCCTTTTCCTTATGACTCAGGGTGAAGTCTCTCTCAGGGAGGAGTGATAGGGAATGGCAAAGGACACACTGACAAAGAAGATTAATCAGAACTGGCTTTGACAAGCACTGTGGCATTTGGACAAGAACAAACTGGGAGGAGGGTAGAGAGAATAGTGCAACAATGAATGAATGGAAACCCAAAATCTCTGTAAATGTTTATGAAAATTAATAAAATATAGAAAAAAAAACAAAGAAGGGCTTTGTGGCTGGTGTGATGTGGTGACTAGATCTAGTCCCAGGAGCCTGGACTGGACAGCTAAGTGGGCTCAAGATCTATTCTCTTGGTTTAGGGAAACAGAAACAACACATTCTCTGTCAGGAAATGTAAGCCCCCCTGGGGTCTGTATCCTGGGAGGAAGAACCAGGAGAACAGTGCTTGCTGCCCATCCCATTGTTTTATGCCATGGGCCTGCTGGCGAAGAGGGGTCCTGAGTGCACCCCCACTCACTCAGCTGTCTGCCTTCCTGCAGGCTGGACGCACTTCAGGGATTGCTGTCTATTGTCTTTGAATCACACTGCTTGTGAGGAGTTTGCATAGATTCCCAAGTTTGTAATTAAAACCATTGAGAAACAATTTTCACTGTGGGGGGTAAAAAAAAGAATAGCTGAACAGGAAGTCTCTTTTAAGCAGATGTTGTGCTGTGAGCCATGTAGAAATATTATTTTATCATCAACCCAGCCCGGTTATCTCAAGGCTTGAAAGAAGCAAAGGGAGCATCTTTTCTCCTAACCCAGCGTTTTTTAGCTCCTAATATCATTTCACATTTAAAGGTGACAGCAATATCTTTAACGTTTCTCTATTGGATTAATAACGTTTAATGTTCAAAGCAATAAAGTGAAATGTTTTCGTGAGGGTGCTTTATATCACTTGTGGAAAATTCAAGTAAGGAGAGACCACACACACAAAGTAATAGAAGTCGGGCACTATAAACTCAAAACAGGAACCTGGGTGTGGAGGTGGTCTCTGGAGCCAGGGGCTATGCAGGACCCGCATCCAGCTGGGCCCCTCACCCCAGGAGAGGGATTAGTGCTCATGGCAGGGAGTGCAGGAGCCCTCGCCCACTCTGCCAGCCATTCATCTCCACCCAGCAGCGGAATATGACAATGTTAGCATTTTTCATTTCCCTGACGTTACCATTAATAAAGCAATGATCCAAAAGGGGCTTTGCTGAGTCTGTTCTTTATGCTCCCATCACTCACGACTAGATAATTTCACACAGGATCGTTTTAAAATTAAATGACGATAAAAACGCTCTGCTGTTCTGTGTTCACCAGTTCATAGAAGTCTATCAAGTCATTAATGTGTCATGACAAACTGCTCGATGGATACAAGAGTAATTAATTATTTGAATAAATAACAAGTTGAACTTGGGGCTTTGAACCACAATGACATATGCATCCCATTAAGAGTGTCTTGGAACCTTTTCAGGGCACTGGTATGAAGAGTTAAAATGCAGGCCAGAGGATTGGAGATGATGAAACACAATTTAGTAAACACAGGGTAAATATTTTACAGTCAGAAAGCCGAAGTGTCACATTTCTGTGCCCACATGGAGTTGGTGTTAAAAGTTCCCTGGCAGTGGCCATTTCAAGACACTATTTGATCAGTGATGATTTCAGAGAACAATTATACAGATTTTCATAATCACCATTAATCTCTGCATATTTTTCAAGATAATTACAGCAATTATTATTTAGATTTCTCTTTTATATGCCCATTGTAGAAAGGAACAAGTGCTTATTATATTGGATAGTTCAAAGAACCTTGGATTAAAATTCTTTGTCATCTCTGCACTCATTATTTCAACTCATGTTGCTTCTGAAAGTTCATCAGCTCTAGAAATTAGAGTAATGCTAGCAGGCTCTGTTATTAAATCGTAAGGGTGCGCTTAGAGCGCCGTTAGAGTGGATGGCTGAATTGTTCGTTCGTCGGACTGCTGGGTTCAGTTGGAATTACTGTCAGGTGGCAGGAGATGTACATGACAGGTCCAGTCAGAGATGGGTGGCAGCCTTATACCTATTTTCCCTGATAGACGTACAAAGTGAGCTAACAACCAATATTTAGAGAATACATTTTTGTGACATGCCCTTTAAAGGTTAACATTAAATCTGAAATCTGGGTAATTTATGGCCTCGTGCTTCATAGACACCGCAACGAGATAAAGGAAGCACTCTCCCTGGTAGTTCCAAATCAGAGAGGATGCCAGGTCACCCCTCAGCTCTGTCCCCACTGACTGCTTATCCTTCACATCACCTCTCCAGTGGGGAGCTAGTACATTGGCGGGGAGTTTAGGAGGGTGACTAGAGTTGGTAGTGTTTTCAAAAGAAGCCATTTCCCAGGAGACAATTTCTTGAGCATTCTGCTGAGTGAGAACACAACTCTTCTTTCTGTATCTGGTGCAGACTTTTCTGTTGTTGTTTGCCACTGAATCTATTTTGACTCATGGAGATACCATGTGACACAACAGAACTGGCCCAGGCCATCTTCTAAGCTAGAATATTTGCAGGAGCAGACAGCCAAGTCTTCACTCTGTGGAGCCAGCTTCTGGGTAGATTCCAACTGCCAACCTCTCAGTTAGCAGCCATGTGCTTAACTGCTATCCCGCCAGTGCTCCTTGCAGACTCTTCTTTCCATGCCAAGTGCAGGCTTAATTCTGTATTCTCCTGCCATTTCAACTCCATACTGTGGGGACCTTCAAAGTTTCTCTACTTAAGCTGGATGCTGTGAGCCTAGCGACACAAGAGCTCTCAGGGCCCAGTATTTGGTCTTGAACTGAGATACCAGTATAAGAACTTTATAAAGGTGGAGAATAAAATCAAAAGTAGAACTTTTTTTGTTGTATACCACTGAGTCAGAACCAACTCTCATAGCTGACCCTCCAGCAGGTTTTCAGAGGCAGTAAATCACATGGGAGGAGATTGCACAGAGCAGGTGGTGGATTCTAACTGCGTGCCTTTGACTTTGTGATGCGACTCCTTGCCACGGAACCACCAGAGCTTGCAAGCTGTGTCATTAAGTTATGATCTTGTTTGTACACAAGCAGCACAAGCTCATGTCTACCGTAAGGTGTGATTTAGTTGGCTTTCAGACTCCTGTAGCAGTTGTCTATTTGGCTCATACCTGTCTCATTGTGCCTGGCCTTTTGAAGCCACCTGGCAGCTTGAGATAGAGAGCACAGCTGCCACACTGCCAGGAGCTTCGCTGAGGGAGGCAGGCTTCAGGACAGCTCACCCCTCACCCCCAGGCGCAGAGCTTAACTCTGAGGCCTCCATCCTGATTCTCTCCATTCACTCAGGACAGCCCAGGTCCTAGGGGAAGCTCAGCTCACTAGTCAAGATCCAGTGGTCTCTGTGCTTTGTGGCACCAAAGTTACATTTGTATCTTTTTTAAAAATCTGTAGGCAGACCCAAATTGACTTTCAAATCATAAATAAAGTTTATGCTGGGGTTATACCTTTCTATAATGAGCAAATATGTCAGTTTCAAGATTCAGGTGCATATGAATGACTCAAGTCATGGTATTTTCCATTGTTTAGTGTACATGTGAAAGTTGGGTGATAAAGAAGAATGAAGAATTGATGCTTTTCAGTGTGGTGTAGACTAAGGGTATTGAATATCCCACGCACTCCCAAAAGAACAAATAAATCTGCCTTGGAAGGATGTGTAACCTGAATGCTCCTTAGAGGAAAGGATGATGAGATTTTACCTCGTACACTTTTGAACATGTTGTTGGGCATCACTGGTCTTGGGAAATCATGCTTAGAAAAGGTAGGGGTTAGTGAAAGAGAGGAAGACCCTTAGTGATGTGGGTTAACACAGTGACTACAGTGGTGTACGTGAGCACAACAGGTTATGAGGCTCCGGCAGGATGAGGCAAGGTACCTTTCTAGTTTGTGTAAAATTCAAGCTTACTATCCTAATGCTAAACTGCTTAGGCAATTAACTCACTGATCGTGGGATCTGAGTAATGGAAGTCAGGATTTGTTTCACAATCCTTCATACAATCCTAGAGAATCACATTCTTAAATACAGCTTTATTCTGGACCCTGGGCTTCTTTCATTCATCTCTCCATCACCTCATCTGTGCATTGACTATGGCCCCTCAGCAAGCAGACACTGGATTAGGCATAGAGCCAGCTCTCTGTGGAGCTTTTAATCAGGAGAAAGTTTGAGGGCATATCAGCAGAGTACATATCATTGACTCCAGTGAGGAGTCAGTGATTTCAGCCAGTTCCAGAGGTTCACAAAGCAGGTAAGTAGGAATCTTGTCTCTAGGCTAATCCCACAGCACAGAGAAGGACACAACACACAGAGAATGAATGACTCATTCGAGAAATGGCTAGTTGTCCAGGGTAGCGGTCGGTTCAGGTGAAGTGCAGCGTAGAGAGGATGGAGAGGAAAGAACAACTGGATTAGAAGGCCAGCTTAGGGGCACCTGATGAAGGCCTGGACAGTGATGTTTGGATGTCACCCTGTAGGCATAAGAAACAGTTGACATTTTTAAGTAAATTATTAAAATGATGAGACCTGCATTTGAAAGGAAACTCCCCAGAATGGCTCAGAGGTTGTCTGAGATGGGAGCCTTTGTCTTGGCTCTCACTGGTATTTCTTCTCCAGGAGAGGCCAGGAAGACACGGTATGTGGTGTCTCTTAAAATCTTTTAATTCCCTTTACCTTACATTTGCCTCCTCACTCTTCTTAATTGTATTTCTTTGTTCCTGTCTTTAAATGGAAAAATCTTTCCATTGCATCCCTAGTATGGTGGAAAGGCTTTGTGCCAGCTTTGCCATTAGTGACCGTTATCAAGTCACATCCCTCTTGAGTGTCAGTCGCTTCTCAGTAAAGCAGGGATGACTTTGGTTACAAGGTTTAAGTGAGATCTTGTAGGTGTCCCTGGCATCTCCTCTCCACTGGCCAGGCACCCCCTGATGCAGTGACCAAGTAGATGAGTTTATATGGTTTCCAGGCTCCCTAAGGATCTGAGATGCTGTTTCTTCTTGTCCTTTGGTTCCAAGGGAGGGGTTGAGAGACATATGACCTACTGTCCCCTTTGTGGCTGTTACTTTTGAGAAAATTATGAATAGGGTCCAGGTGAGAATTAAAGAAACCAGCAGTTATCTCCAGTTGACTAACTTTTGTAAACTTCTGAACCTCCTGGGTTTTAAACCCAGATTCTCAAGCCATTGTCAGGTATTTAACACTTACAATACTCTAATCATTTGTGAGCTGAAGAACAGCAGAGCTGGGAGGGATTTTGGACATCATCTAACACACAGTTTTACATTAAAATTACCATTTGGGTAGCTCTCATAATGCTAATTCCCCATTCCTGCACCTGAGATTAAATAAATCAGAGTCTTTGGGCAGGGGGTGAGGGCCACATCAGGCATTAGGAATTGTTTTTAACTCATCAGATGATTTGCCAGGATGAGAGTCCATAATCTAGCTCAACTCTTCGGCTTACAGATGGCACACTGAGAATTGACTGACCTGTAGATAGTCTTCTGACCCGGAAGCTAGTTCTTTTCTTACTGCTCTTTATTCAAAATCTTTTTAAAATGCTTACTAAATGCTTAAGAAGCCTTGTCGCATAATGGTTAAATGCTTGCCTGCTAACTGAAAGATCAGCAATTCAAACCCACTAGTGGTTCCATGGGGGAAAAGAAAGAACTGTCTACTTTCATAAAGATTTAAAACCTTAGAAATGCAGTGGGGCAGTTCTCCACAGACTTGTGAGGTCACTATGAGTCCCTGTCGACTCAGTGACACACAACAACT
Organism: Elephantulus edwardii; assembly: GCF_000299155.1. NCBI lineage: Eukaryota > Metazoa > Chordata > Mammalia > Macroscelidea > Macroscelididae > Elephantulus > Elephantulus edwardii. The sequence goes on along the minus strand of NW_006399866.1, from coordinate 6,797,795 downwards.
ATATGCTGAATATTGTTCCAGAAGCCAGGACACAGGCATTGTTATGAGAGGCATCACATTGGCTCTGACTCATAATGACCCAACATAAAACAGAACGAAGCCCTGCCTGATCATGGACCATCTGCACAGTCTCCACTCTGCCTTCGCTCGTTGCTGCAGTCGCTGTGCCAGTGAATCTCTCAGAGGGTCTTCCTGTCTGTCATTGACTCTCTTCTTTTCCCAGCATGATGTCCTGCTCCAGAAACTAACTACTCCTGACAACATGCCCAAAATATTTCAGAGTCTCACCATCCTTGCTTCTAAGGAACATTCTGGTTTCATTTCTTCCAAAATGTCTTTGTTCCAAAACATGGCCATCAAATCAGAACTATGTCATAGCCAACCCTGCAGCAGGTTTTCAGAGGCTGGTCTGTGGTATCTGACATTTATTCTCTTTGGATCTTACTCTGTCAATTCAAGGATGGCCTGCAGGCTGGAGGAGCTATGGATGGTAGACATTGAAGATAGTTCCTTTTAGCAGCTAGTCAAGAAAAATCTTCTCTCAGCCTTTACACATCATTGTGGTAATAACACATGTAAACATTCAACTAGATGTATTATCTTTCTAAATCTCACACCTCTCCTAGAATAATCAGTCCCGTTTACAAAAGTTTAAAAAATGTCCCCAGACCATGCTACCCACACAAGCGTCCATACAGCATTGTTCTGGTTCCTGTCGTAACTTAAAAGGGAAACTTCCACAATGTCCAGAGCCCTTGATGTCCTGCAGATGAAGGAGGAGGATGTCCTCAAATTCCTTGCAGCAGGAACACATTTGGGCGGCACCAACCTTGATTTCCAAATGGAACAATATATCTACAAAAGGAAAAGTGATGGCATCTACATCATAAACCTGAAGAGGACCTGGGAGAAGCTGCTCTTGGCTGCTCATGCCATTGTTGCCATTGAAAATCCAGCTGATGTCAGTGTCATTTCCTCTAGGAATACAGGCCAGAGAGCTGTTCTGAAGTTTGCTGCTGCTGCTGGGGCCACTCCTATTGCCGGGCGCTTCACTCCTGGAACCTTCACTAAGCAGATCCAGGCAGCCTTCAGGGAGCCTCGTCTTTTGGTGGTTACTGATCCCAGGGCTGACCACCAGCCTCTGACAGAAGCATCTTACGTTAACTTGCCCACCCTTGCCCTGTGTAACACAGATTCTCCTCTGCACTATGAGACATCGCTCTCCTGTACAACAAGGGAGCTCACTCCATGGGTCTGATGTGGATGCTGGCCCGGGAAGTCCTGCAAATGCGTGGTACAATCTCCCAGGAGCACCATGGGAGGTCATGTCTGATCTGTATTTCTACAGAGATCCAGAATAGATTGAAAAGGAAGAGCAGGCTGCTGCTGAAAAAGCTGTGACCAAGGAGGAGTTTCAGGGAGAATGGACCGCCCCTGCTCCTGAATTCACTGCTACTCAGCCTGAAGTTATAGACTGGTCGTAAGGCGTCTAGGTCCCTCTGTGCCGATTCAGCAGTTGCATACTGAAGACTAGAGTGCTCAGCCCGCAACTGAAGATTGGTCTGCAGCCCCCACCACTCAGGCCACTGAGTGGGTGGACACCACCACGGAGTGGTCTTAAACTGTCTTTTAAAAAGTGGAAATAAGGTTGACGGAAAACAAACAATGCATTTCATTTTTAAAAAAATGTCCCCAGAGTCACAGAGGTAGGTGTGTAACATGCCTGAGACTTGAACCAAGACTGTGTGATGCCAAAGCCCATTCTGTTATTTCATTTGTTTTGCTGATGTGGCCACTCATAGAAGAGGAAAAATTGTGTTGTTTTGGGTTTTTTTGCTTTTTGGGTTTGGTGGTGGTTTTTTAAACTTTGTTTTAAAGACAGTTGCCATGATGGCAAAAAGAAGAAAGCAATTCTGGAAAAACCATCTAAATCTAAAAGATAATGAAAAGTTTTCAAAGATATGATGAGTCTTTTCATCAATTAGTTTTGATACATACAAATCCACCCTACAACTTATGGCTTAAAACAACCAAACTTGATAATGTCTCTTAGTTCTGTGGGTCTGGCAGGCAGTTATTTTGTTCAGTCTTCCTCTTGGTAAAAGTTGGTCTCATTGACTGGGACCTGATTGAACTGACTGATTGGTTCAGGGCAGTCTTAGCTGAGATTTCGCATCTCTACCTAATCTCTTACTTTCCAGAAGGCCAGCAGAAGCATCCTTACATGTCCATCCCAGGCTTCCAAAGCAAGGAGAAGGTATGTCCTGTTTCTGGTGTCTCTTTAGTCAAAGAAGTCACATACAAAATCCCAGACTTAAGAAATGAAGAAATTATTCCTTTTTCTAATGTAAGGAGCATCATAGTCACCTTTGAGAGGGATAGGTGGTCATCTTTAGAATCTTCCATGAATGTTCTCCCAAAATAAAGCCCATGGATCTTATTGACACAGACTTCTCTGACTCCTGCCTGGAGTTTTTTCAGGAACAAGAGAGTGTCATAGTATTTATTTATGTACATTTTTACAAAAGTGTCTATGGTAGTCTAGAGAAATATACTTTATAACTAAGTAAAAGTGATTTTTTAAGATTTTTTAAAAAAATTTTTTATAATGATTTATTTACAGAGTTTGAATACCTTATTTTTCACAAAAGATTCTTCCCATTTTCTTCACGCCTCCGTCAAATTGCACAACCGTATGACTAACACCGCCCCCTCATCCTCACCCCTCTGCTTCCACCCTCCCACCTCCCTTGGATCCTCATACTCATTCTACAATAATGGTTTTATGCTGTATTTGTCCTTATGGGACTGTGTTAGTTCATTTGGCATAATGCTTTCCAATCCCTCCCAAGTTAGGTAGTGATTTACAAAATCACTGTTCCTACACACTGCGTAGTATTCCATTATATGAATGTACCACAACTTCTCAATCCATTTGTTTG
>NW_006399866.1:6791982-6794753 GCF_000299155.1 Elephantulus edwardii | reverse complement strand
GTCTATGGTAGTCTAGAGAAATATACTTTATAACTAAGTAAAAGTGATTTTTTAAGATTTTTTAAAAAAATTTTTTATAAAACTGATTTTTGTGGCCATTTCTATTCAAAGTCAGATGTCAGTCTTCGATGGACATACACTAGCCCTGTCTATATTATGCACCGAACTTTTGCAGGAAATCTGATTTGATGGAAATAATTTTAGTTTACATTGTGGTGATTGTGGTGAGTAGAGTCTAAGAGAGTTAACCTGGGTATTGGTTTTATTTTTTACTTCAGTCAGATCTGTCCTGGAAAGGGTGAAACCAGTTTGCTCCCTGGAGGCAAGGATGTTGAGGCTCCATCTCACATACTTTGGGCAAGTGGCCAGGAGGGACCAGACATTGGAGAGGGACATCATGCTTGGAAGAGTAGAGGGACAGCGCAGGAGAGGAAGACCCAGTATGAGATGGATTGACTCAGTGACTGAAGCAGTGGGATTAGGTCTATCAGAGATGATGAGATTGGCACAGGAGAGGGCAGCTTTCAGAGCTATTGTACATAGGGTCATTATGAGTCACAGGCAACTCAATGATACATAACAACAACAGCCAACTTCAGTAATTTCCCTCCTCAACCCTCAGTGCCAGGAATACCTTAGACAACTTCTGCCTCTTCACATTTTCAAATCCATTAACTTATTTCTTTTCCTATTTGGAGATTTATTTAGACCTACTCCTTCTTGAAATATTTTCCAGAATATGTAACTGATGTCCTCCCCAGTGACTTCCATGTCACAAAATCAATTCCTGTCCTTATACTTGAACAGGGAGAAGCGCTTTCTTGTCTTCCTTCAGCCACACTTCTTCTTTCATGGTAGTTAGTCCTTGAAGCCAAAAAGATCCCACCTGGACTCCCATCTCTCCTTCTTGTTTCCATTCGTTGGTACCAGAGCTGCTGGATTCTTATTTGAATGACCCTGCACCTACTTCCAGGGTCTATGCTGAGCTCTTCCCTAGGTTTTCCTACCAAGGACAAAATAAATCCTTAGGTCTTCCATTCTTACAGCTCTTACACTCTTAGTTTAAGGAGGCCACACTGGCAGGTTAGAATGCCCAGATGCGTAGTCTTGTCAAATACCATAATGGTTACCCATTATGTACAACGTTTGGATGAGCTTCCAAATTGATTTATGCTGGGAATCAGGAGTGGCATCCACTTCCTAAACTAGATGCCTCTGGAAACTCTACAACTCTCTTATAAAAGTACAGAAATGATGTTAATTATAGAACACAGTTCAGGTCTTTTGTGCAAAGATTACTCTCAGTCGTATTTGACTTTATGACACTTAACTACTGCTAAATGAGATTACTGCTATTATACCTGGAAGAATACTCTTCCACTTTGTATATCACTATTGGTCAAGGTACTGTATGAAGTAACCTGGGTTTGCTGTAATGTTTAACCGTGTGCCATTGAGGTACCAAATACCAGAATGGTTTCCCAGTGTGGACAGTGTTTGGTGGAGCTCCCAGTTGTAAAACAAGTTTGGAAGCAGGAGTGGCAACCACATGCCTCTGAAAACTCTATGAACTTGGAGAAATGACGGTAGTTATAGAAAGGCATTAGGTCTTTTGTTCATAGAGTTGCTATGAGTCATGCACAACTCAATGGCAAAATTCAGTGGAAATCAGCAATAACAAGGAATCTGTAGGGAGCTCTGGTGGCCTAGTGGCAAGATGCTGCACTGCAGTCACCAGCTGCTCCACAGGAGAAGGATGGGCAGTCTCCTCCCATGCAATTAACTGCCTCTGAATACCCACTGGAGGGTCAGCTCTGGGGCGGTTCTGACTCTATTGTAGTAAACAACAACAAGGAATCCATTAATTCTGAATGTGTGACTAGTCTTCCAAGTAATTAATGAAGTATATTCACCAAGTTGTAGAGTTGTTGTTATTGTTGTTGCTGTTAGGTGCCATCAAGTTGAATACAATGCGTAGCTATCCTACAAACAACAGATCTGAACCCTGCCCTATCCCGTGCTGCCCTTATCATCTCTGATACAGTTGAGCTCATTGCTGCAGGTACTGTGTCAATCAATCTCCCTGAAGGTCTTCCTCTCTTATACTGACCCACGACCTCTCCTAGCAGGATGTCCTTTTGACGTGCTTAATTCATAGCTTTTCAATATTTGGACATGTACATTCAGGTTCACTTTACTTAATCAACAGTGTTTGCTAAAGTTGCTGTACCTTCCCTACTTTCCATGCTGTGCTTCATGGGTACCATATATTGCAGCTTTTCTTTTTGTTATATTGTTATAACTTATTTAAAATTATTTTAAATTTCTAGCAAAGTTGCAAAAGTATTACAGGAAACTCCCATAAACTCTTTACTCATATTTACCATTTTTTTGTATTTTCTCATATTTGTTTCATCTTTCTCCATATAAATGCAAGTAAATATATCTCTAATTCTTAACCATCTGGCTTTAGATTGATGACCCCATATCATTCTCCTCCAAATTCTTTAAGATGCATTGTCAAAGAATAAAAATATTTCAGAGCCACACTAGCATTATCAAAATCAGCTAGTCCATATTGATACTTGTCAATATTCTACATAATGTCCTTCCTATCTATTTTTCCCTGTTCTAGATGCTTTAGGCAGAATATTAAATGATCCAGGAAGTATTAAAAGAAGATGGAGGGAATATACTGAGTCATTGTATCAAAAGGAATTGGCAGATACAGAAGAATTTAATGAAATAACATTTGAGCAAGAGCCTATGGT
>NW_006399866.1:6692206-6790892 GCF_000299155.1 Elephantulus edwardii | reverse complement strand
GCTGGAGAAGAGTATTGAATGTACCATGGACTGCCAAGAAAACAAACCGATTCATCCTGGAGAGGGTTAACCAGGCTACTCCTTGGAGGCAAGGATTTTAGGGCTTCATCTGACATATTTTGGATGTGTTGTAAGGAGGGACAGGTCCTTGGAGAGGGACATCATGCTTGGTAGGGTGGAGTGACAGGGCAGGAGGGGAAGGCCCTCTGTGAGGTGGATTGATTCAGTGAGCGGGATGGGTGTGTCAGAGGCAGTGCGATTGGCACAGGATATAGCAGGGTTTAGGGCTGTCGTACATAGGGTCACTATGAGTCGCAAGTGACTGGACGGCACATAACAACAATAACAAGAATCATTCTAGGGTCATGAGTTTTGTTGTTTAATCTCTAGTCTTTGTTATTCTGCAGCAGTTTTTCAGCCTGCTTTTGTGTTTCTTGACCTCGACCTTTTTTAAGAGTACATTTCAGTTATTTTTTATAAAGTCCCTCAATGTGGGCTTGCCCAGTGTTTCCTCATAATTAGATATGTATTATGCATGTTGGGCAGGAATACCACTAAAGTAATACTGTGTCCTTCTTGGTGAATCATATCAGGAAGTTCATGACATTTCCTTGACCTGGTCGTGGTAGCTTGGATCACTTGGTAAAGTGTCAGTAAGCCAGCTTTCTTGACTATGAAGTTACTTTGCCCCACTTCATAATTAATACATAATTCATTGGAGTTACTTTAAGATTGTTTGTCATCAGGTTTTCACCTCCTAGCTTTAGCACCATTCACCTTTTTTTCCAACTCACTCATTCCTACGGTATTTATTGCATTTTATTTTAGAAAAGAGAACTTTTCTTTATCCTACTTATTTATTTTGTAACAGATTGCTGCTGCTGCTGCTGTTGTTATGTGTCTTCAAGTCATTTGAAACTCATAGAGACCCTATGTACAACAGCTCTGAACCCTGCTCTATCCTGTGCCAACCTCATTGTCTCTGACACATCTACCCCTAAAACCCAAGTCACTGAATCAATCCATCTCATCCAGGGACTTTATCTCTTGTGCTGTTTCTCCACCCTCCCAGGCATGATGTCCCTCTCTCCTTGCAACATACCCAAGAAGCTGTCAGATGAAGCTTCAGAATACTTGCCTCCAAGAAGCAGCCTGATTTCACCCTCTCCAGAATGAACCTGTTTATTCCTCTAGTAGTCCATGGTATATTCAATAGTCCTCTTCAGCACCACAGCTCAAAGGCATCGATTCTCCTTCTACCATCCTTAGTCACTGTCCAGCTCTCTGATGCATAACATATAATTGCAAAGACTGTGGCCTGGATCAGGCGCACCTTAGCCTCTAGATTAGTAGATTCTTACTCATTACTTATTTTGATGCCTAGCTTGTTCTATACATAGTCAGTGAAGGCCCTTTCAAGTTGGTCCCTATATCCTTTGATACGGCCCCATGATTCTCTGAGAAATTCTTTACTTTCTGGCACATGATGTTCAGGCTTGTTCTTTCCCAGTCTCGGTGCCAGAGCAGCCATTTCTCCATAAGGCCCAATTTCTTTTAAACAAGAATATTAGAAATCAAAATCTTGACACTCTGCGTGCTCATTCCTCCTGAGGTGTCATTGAATCTAAGTCCTTCATTCATTCTCATTCACTCATTCATCCATTCATTCTCATTGCCTTCAAGTTAGAAACAACTCATAGCTGATCCTCCAGCAAGTTTTCTAAAGCTGTAAATCACACAGAAGGAAATTGCCTGTCTTTCTCCCACAGAGCCACTAGTGGATCTGAACCCTCCAAGAGGCACCACTTTTGGTTTTAGCAGCACAACTTCCTACAGACTACACCACCAGAACTCACTTCTAGGTCCTTAGTGGCAGTACATGTATAAGTGGGTTTTTGTATGTGTGTTGTTGTTGTTGTTGTTGTTATTATGTGCTGTCAAGTCAATGCCAACTCATAGTGACCCTATGTGCAACAGCTCTGAACCCTGCTCTATTTTGAGCCAATTTCATTGTCTCTCACACACCTACCCCTATTACCCCAGTCACTGAATCAGTCTATCTCATCCAAAATATTCATATTTTGCACTGTCCCTCCACCCTTGCAATGTGATGTCCCTCTGTAGATGCATAAAATGTTTGTTTATATGTATACTTCCATAGATACATATAAGATTGAGTTCATAACTGTACCTCCAATTTTGATCCAACATCAGTTCCAAGGTACCTTCTTTCTAATCTTCTCAATTATTTCTTCCAGTTTATCTTTCTCAACTTCAGTGTTAAATGTTGGCTTTCCTCAGTACTGTCTTGAATTTATCTCTCTGCTTGTTATGTTTTCTTCTCAGAATATCTCATCTTCTTTAATGACCTCAGTAATGACAGTGTTGATAATCTTGTATGTGTATTTCTATCTGGAAAGCCTACCAATGAAGGTTGCATTCCTTTTTTTATTCTATAGTCTTCCTTATTATTTTCTTTAAATTAGGAAACTTACATTTATCTATATATGGGTACATGAAAAAAAAAGAGTTGGTACCCAAAGAGACAGGAAAAATATTAGATTCTTCAACCATATTGCATAATTCCAAGCAATGTCCTTGTCTTTATCCCTGAGGATGAAAAACTGCACTTTGCCCAGAGAGTTGTATTTGGCTCTGTTCTCATGGCTCTGTTGAGCCTGCCTCTTCATGACCTCATGCTCAGACTTCTGCTCCTCAGTGATGGGTTTGGGCATTACTGGCTCAGAGATGTTGGGCTTTCTCAATGGAACTGTTTTTAAGCTGGGGACCTGCAGTAGGAATAGGGTTTAAGGTTAGGTGAGGGCTACTGGTTACTTCCAATGTGGCCACAGGCTCTTGCTGGAAAGCGTCACCAGATGCCGTTGTGTAGGCTTAGGAAGGAGCAAACTGGAGGACACTAGGCTTTGCACGGTTGGTCACAGCTGATCAGGCTAGACTAGGAAAAACTGATCAAGTTTGTCTAGCAGGACCTGCCCCAGACACATTGGTAGAAGCTGAGTGGAATAGATTGCCAGTAATGGGTTGAACTGAGTTGATGGAACCAGGCCCAGAATGTCAATGCAAATCCAGAGACTGTGGCCTGTGAGGAACAGGTCACATTTGAGGTTTGTTCAAAATGGGAAAAGAAAGGTACCATCTTGACCTTCCCAGGAGGTAGCAGCTCATCCTGGGATGGAGATGGATGTATCTCAGCATGGCCATCAGATTTCTGGGCTTTGATTTGGGTTTTCTCTGAGCCCTTTCCACTCAGGTAGGGTGTGCAGCTGAGGATGATAGCTGGGGAAGGTTGCATTCTTGATCATGATATTCCAAACAATGTTAATAAATTTCTTCCTTGATTGCCCTTGGTTCCTATTAAACCCAACACATCAGAGATGGAACCACCAGAATCTATTCCTGCATCTTCTTTTCTACGCCCTTTCTTTGTCTATACTTGGCATCCCCATTCTCCCAACTATTTATCCCAGAATCCTGTAGTCACCCTGAAGTCCTCCTTCTTCCTTACTCCTCCAAAGCCAGCCACCAAATCTGTCCCTTTCCTCCTTGATGTCGCAGCCCTAATCTAGACCACCAGCATCTCTCACCTGATTTAGCATCACAACCCTGACCTCCCAGTGTGCCTGCTCCAGTCCTGCTCCCTCCAGGAAGATATTTTTTAAATGTGACCATATTTTCCTCTAGTTCAGAACCCTTCCAATAGTTCCTCATAATAATATTCAGACCATTTACAAAGCTAGTCAAATTTCCTTAGGCTCTGGCTACTGGTTGTCTCTCCTGCCTTACTTCTATATAGACTGAGATAGATCTATAGGTACTAACATAAAAAACTCTCTACTAGTTACGGGGGAAAAGCAAATTGTAGAGCATCATCTTTATTAAAATCACACACATGCAAAACAAAATTCTATGTTTCTGGCCTAGGGACTAGAGAGTTACACTGAAAACCCAAAGGTAAGTAGTTCCAATCCACCAGTAATTCTATGGGAGAATGATGGATAATCTCCTCCCATGTGAGCAACCTGCTGAGTACTTGCTGGAAAGTCAGATATGCCAGTGAGTTTCTTATATATGTAAACATATATATAAACATACAGGAAATATGCTGGGATGTTCCTGAAGACTGAGAATAAACAAACAAACTACTGTCTCAACCACCCTGATAAGGTCCCAGGGGTCTGAATGCTCTAACTCAGTTATGTTGTTGAAATTGTTTCCTGATAGAGGGAATAAAAAAAAATTATGTGAATGAATTTATCTCTTCTTCTTCTTGTTGTTATGTGCCATCGAGTCACCTATGACTCATGTACAACAGCTCTGAAGCCTGCCCTGTCCTGAGCCAGTCTCACTGACTCTGACACACCTACTCCCATTGCCTCAGTTTCTGTATCACGCCATCTCATCCGAGGTCTTCCTCTTCTGTGCTGCCCCTCTACCTTTTTTATTTCCTTCTCCAAAGACAGATCCCTCTTGGCCATGTTCCCAAAATATTTGAGACATATGAGAAAGATCTGGTACAAAAAACAATGTATAAAAACTTTGTAAGTGAACAAGTATAAAATAAATTTTATATTTAAAAAAAAAACTGCAGGACAAAGTATTTGAGACAGAGCTTCAAAATCCTAGCCTCAAAAAAAAAACTAAATAAAAATAAAAATCCTAGCCTCCATGTAGTAACTTGGTTTCACCCTCTCCAAGAAAGACCTGTTTGTTCTCTTGGTGGTTCAATACCCGTCTCCAGCACCTCAACTCAAAGGTATCAATTCTAGAAGGTGAAAAAGACCCTGAACTGGAAAGTGTATCTTCCTGCCTGTGCCCCCCTTCTCCCTTGTTTGTGCTGTAGGCACAGCTGTACAGGTGGTGCCTCTGCCATTGTCACCGAGATTTTGCCTTTAGTAACATAACAGTGACCTGTATAAAACCTGTATTACACTGACTGCCTTGCAGAGGAATGGAATCACTCCCAGGGATCACATTCCCTTGTGGGATTTTTTTGGTCCTGCTTTCCTTTCTGCATTTACCAAACCCCTTTGTTGGCGTTGTTCACTACTGGGACAGCAGGTGTGAACACAGGGTGACTCACCCGTTAACCCCTCAACAATCTAGATAGTCTTTTATTCACTTGGAAAAGTATTTCTTTACTTTACCTTTATGTAAGATAAAATGCAGTTGATCTAGCCCTAAATTATTAAATACTTACAAGTTTCTGATGTGTGTTTTTTTAAAAAAAAAATAATAATAAAAAGAAAAACCTTTTCTTTAGATGAGTTTAAATGCTCTTGTTCACCTATGTGGCATTTCTCATGCATGGATGTGAGCAGATCAGGTCTGCTGGGCAGCAGCCTCTGCAAACTCCCTGCCTTCCCTGGGACTGCCCTGTCTCTGCATGAGGTATTCTATGCAAAGAATCACTGGGGCTCCCTTCAGGGGCTGCTCTAAAAGGAAGAAGTGGGCCAACTGGCAGGATCTGCAGTTCCTCTCAGAACTATGGGATGTGGGGAAAAATAGGGCTTTAAGCCTGTTCATTCTTCCTCAGCTTTCTGCTGTGGATTTGCTTTTCCACTCCAGATATACTGAATCAGGATCTACATTTTAACAAGATCCCTCAGTAAGAATCACCTAGGACTCTTGTTAAAATGTAGATTCTTATTTCTCTATCCCCGACAGAAATGCAAATCCTCAGCAAGAGCTCAAAAGGAAGTTAACTGGTTGCAAGCATGATTTAAAAGGGGTAATTGTTGTCAGGTGGTCTGTGCAGACAAGAGGACAGACAGTGAAGAGAATATGTGTGTATGTGTGTGTGTGTGTGTGTGTGTGTGTGTGTGTGTGAATGTGTGTGTGTGTGAGAGAAAGAGAGAGAGAATATGAATATATTCATTTATGGAGGTGAATTCACATTTCTCTTTAAGCCTTTTGGACTAACCTGGGCATTTAACCTCTTGACACCTAGGTACAGTTTCCTTCCCTATGACTTTGAAGTGAAGGTGTTTTTGCCAGAGATGTTAAGCAGCTTTGCCTGGCTAGGCCTTGCACTTAGAAATTGAACTTGGCCTACAACCCCAGAGATGACATATATCTTCAAGAAAAGCTGTGATCTGGGCAACCCAATGAGTTACAACTCAGCAAGCACCTTGTTTCCACACCTCCAGAAGCCTTCAGAATGGAATTTGTAGCCCATAGGTTGTATAATCTACTGTAGATGCACTTATCTTTTTATTTAAAAACATACAAAAGTTTAAATTGGTGAACCATAAAAGGACATTTTTCCCTTAGTGCTGCTGCTGCTACAGATAAGTTTGTACCTGGTATTTCTCTATCCTTACCTTATTTAAACTTCCTAACCATGCAGGTGGAGCTCTGGTGACCTAGTGGGCAAGGAGCTGCACTACCTACCCAAAGGCACATGTTTTGAATCCACCAGCTGCTTCACAGGAGAAAGATGGGCAGTCTCCTTCTGTATGATTAAACAGCCTCTGAAAACCTGCTAAAAAGTCAACTGTGGTTAGTTCTGATACCACAGTACACAACAACAACAAATAATAGCCATCCAGGTAACCATGGCCATTGTTTATTGAGAGCCTGGTCCCTTAGTGGTAAGTAGTTGCTCTGCCGGCCTAAAGGCAGATGGTTCAAATCCACCAACTGCTTCAAGGGAGAAATGGGCAGCCTCCTCCAGAGAAATTTACAGCTTCTGAAAATCCACTGGAGAGTCAGCTATAAATCAGTTCTGACTCACCAGCACATAATAAAAACAACTATATGTCAGGCTTCCTGTTTATTTTTTTCATTATTTCAACAGTGTGCAGAATAGGTTTAAGTTTCCTTGTTTGATGGCTAAAAATCTCAGGTTAAGGGATGTGCAAAAAGCTGGACCTTGATCAAGTGGTCAATCCTGGCACTGGCATTCACTGCTGTCTGACCTCTGTGCCATGCTCCTACCCCTGCCTGATACTGCCTCTCATGTCTGGGGCTCAAGGGTACTGACTGTGGCTGAAGAATCACTGCTTTTGGCTTATGAATAACGTGGCAAAACAAATTACTTTGGGGATCTAGGAAGAATTTGTTGGCCTTGTGTAAAGGCAATTGGAATGTCACTGAGAAGACAGCTCTGGAGGTACCTACAAATATCTTCCAAGAAATATCCCCAAAGTGAAATCACCAGGAATGCATAAGGAGCCCTGTGTTTTGGTTTGCAAATGAGTTTTGAGAAATGGCCTTGCGATCTCGAGTTGTTGGCATTTTTCCCATCACAAATTGTAAAGGATTTAGAAGCGCTGCAGGAAAGGGGAGAAGAAAGGGCCAGGGTTGCTGACTATTTACAGCTCTGAGCCCCAAGCAGGTACACAGAATTAAAGGCCTCCCACCATTACAATTGCATTTAATTTAGTTCTGAAAATGACTACCTGCCAATAAGCCACATTGTTCACCATCATCTCTGCAAGTACTTTTGAAGTACTATTTCTCAAGTTCACTTAACACCGCTTGACAACTTTAAGCAGATAGCAATTGAAGTACTAGTAATGAAGTCCTTTTTTTTAACCACATGATTTTGTAACTCTTTATCAAACATGTTGAAATTAATCCATGAGTTGACTCAAGTGTTTCCTTGCCCTTTCTGTGCATTGAGATGTCAGTGAGAGAAGGGGGCTGGCAGCTTCGTGCAACTTCAAGTATTGTAGGGCAATTGGTGGGCCTGGTTCACGAGGCCTTGAACATGGGTCAGAGGTTGGTTTATGTTAACACCTCAGAGAGGGGAGAATCAAATGAGGACTCTGGAGGATTGCCTTAGCAAGTGAAATTATAGTCCCCATGCAAAGAGAGGACACAAGAGCTATAATCTTGTCCTGTTGCCAGGCTAAGTTCCTACAGATTCATGGCAGAGCTGTCGGCTCAAGCAGGAATCCAATTTTATGTCCAAACAAATACAGCATGCAAATTGGACTGCTTCCCAAAGAACAGCAAAGGCAGGTATTCAGGTCAGGTGGGAGGGAAAAAAACACAGCACTAAACCAAAAATACCCCACAGCACTCCCCCCTTTCTTCTTTAAAATAGGGGGTGGGATTATTACAGTAGCAGATTAGAGCTTTATTTGTTTAAATCTTGCCGAATCTGTAAGCATTCACAATCCTCTTGACTTGTAGTGCCTGATTGTAAAAAGAACAGTTGAATGAGCTCATTGTTTCCTGGGTTTTTTCTTTAATGTATTTTACAAACAGTCTAGTGACAGGCCTGACACACTGATTTCTATGTACCCGCACTTCAGTTTGGGATTACAGCATTAATAACAGAGTTCCATGCATCATGCCATTTTTAAGCATGATCGTTATGATAAAGGGCATATACTTAATTACAGGCCTGCTTAATTACAGCTCTGTTGAAGCTCGTTTGTTTAGGAGAATGCTAATTGCGCTATGCAGCCTGCGGCACATCCTTGCTTTCATCTGCTGTATGTTGCTTGATGCCGTGTATCAGCGTTTTGTTAAAATTGCCACCAAAAATAAAAAGGGGGGGGGGAACACTGTTCTAGCACTGAAAGGATAAGTGCTCGGCAAATGTCTCTCTTGGTTGGAGAAGTAGACAAGCAGAACCCAGTGCCTGGGGAGCACCACTCTTGACAGGCTAGGTCTTTCCTCTCTCTGATCTTGTTTCCATTTCCCAAGACAGCCCATTTTGCAGACAAGGTAAATAAGACTCAGAGGAGGGAGTGGCCTACAGACATCTGCAGTCTAGTGAGTGGGAATTAAAGGCCAGGTATGTTCAGCTCAGGGGCCCAGCCTTTCCCTGTCACACCTCACCACATTGCCACCACAGCTAGATCCTGGCTGTGAATCCTGGCTCCATTTTTAGTGATGAGATAGTGAGCAAGTTTTATCAGTCTTCTATGCCTTACTTTCCTTAAACTTAATGTGCATTTGGTAATTTTGAGGGTTTAAATTATTAGATGTATGTTCATTACCTAGTATGTGAACAGTAAGTATTGTTTCTTCTTTCCATGTGTGGAAGTAACACAGGCAGAGAAACACCAGTTTCAACAATTTCTGCATGTATGGTTCAGTAACTCTGGTTACGTTCTTTGGGTGGTACTACCAATCCAGGGGGTTCCATCACCATTATCTTGTACTCACCTTCGAAGTTGCTGTTGTCAGTTTACTCTCACATAGATAATTTTTTAAAAGAGCACAATGTTCAAAGCAGACATTCTATATTAAGTAAAACAAGCTCTTTGGGGTCCAGAGAAGACATTAGGAGATAGTTAAAAGTTTAAAGATTAAGTCAAAGCAGTAGTTCTGAGGGCTCCTCAGCCTCACTGTCTCCAGAAAATATACATTCTGTGTCCTTATCCTCCTTTGTAGCTGGGGGAGAATTTCTGTCATCATCCAGCTTTGAGGGAACCTTTTTTATGCCAGACTGAGAACCAATGGGCCTAGAAAGAAAATTATCACATGCACTGGAATTGACACCTCTGCTGTCATTTCAAACTCACAGTTCAAACTCACTGGCCTTGTAGCCTCTGTTTCCATAAAGATTAACATTTGTAAATTGTATTGAACATTTCTTCTCTGTGCTATGCAGGAAGAGAGGCAGTCTCCTCCCATGTGATTTACTTGCTGGAGGGTCAGCTGTGGGTCGGTTCTGCCTCGATGGCACACAACGACAAGACTGCTGTAGAGTCACTGTGAGTCAGAATTAACTTGACGACAATGGGTTTGAGTTTTGTCTTTGGTACCAATGACCAAAGAGCAGGCATCATCCTGCTTCTGTGAATATGGTTTGGCCAGGCAGTGCCACTGTTATAATCTCTGTACAAATCTCAAGTTGGTAGGGAGAGAAAGTTAGGAAATGAAAATTAGTACACTGAATGGTGGATCCAGGGGAGCTGAGGTTCTTGATTACTGCTCTAGCTCCATCTCCTCAAACACTGTGTCATAGTAGGACTCAGCAGTCAGCTGAATGCTAGAATAAGTAGTACAATCTCTCAGCTTTAAAATAGGAGTGAAGATAAAATATAAGCATTATCTGGGGGGGGACAGAAAGGAAAGGAGGAAATGTGGTCACCTCACGAAAAACCAGAATGGAGATGATTTATGACCACTCTCTTGGAACATAATAAAAATGTGTGCCATTGATTTCAAGAATTATGTTGGGTGAACCTCTAGATATTTTAAAATACAGAAAGCCTTCCCAGATAAGTAGAGTAGAAATGTATGTTATAGAATTAAAAGGGGATTTAGCAGTCCCACAGATCAGCTTTCTCCCCAGCACACAAAATGCCTTCATAGCTTCCCCAACAAGTGGCAGTCGGTCTAAATCCTTGCCACCAGCTATGCGTATTTTGATTTAGACTGAGGCAGAACTGGTCTGTGTCCCATTCCCCAGAGAGGAGGACAGTCCTCATGGTACACAGTCTCTAACACGTCTTAACTGTAGCAGCCCTAGAAAAATGTTTTGTTATTTCATTTCATGTTTAATTGGGTTTATACTTCTCTTACATGGTCTAAAGCCCCCTCTCTTCCTACACTTACCATATGTTGAGCACAGTGCTAGCCTCTTGGGGTGCTTTGTGGGGTGATGATAAACAAAAGCAGACAGTATCATGCCTTTCTGGAGCATCAAGCCTGATAGCCTTTCCTTTTCCTTCTATGTTCTTATTCAAGAAGGTCGCCTGACCATCCCAGGGCTCCTTATAAATATTCTCTTTAGTCTACACAGGAGGACCCTCTGAGAATACAGTCATTGCATTGAATACTACACTCAAGCTTCGAACAGATCAAGATGAGCAAACACTGTAACTTTTGTATTATAACTTAACATAGTACCTATGCCCTTTTTTTAAAAAAAAAAAAGTCAAATCGCATTATTGACTTATTCAACTACAACCTCCAAGTCTTGTCTTTGTCTTCTGCGTACCTTTCATTCTATGTGTATGTTTTGGACCTAAGATACAGGGCTTTACATTGGCCTCTAGTAAATTACACTCATCAAACTTAGCCCATGATGCCAATTTCTCAAGACTTTCATTGAGTCTATACTCTATCTAATTTATAGACTATCCTCTCGCACCTCTATCAACTAGTTACTAGACCTGCTATGCAAGTCTTCATTTAAGTCTTTGATAAAATCATAGGAACCTCCAGAGAGGTCTCTACAGGTCAACCACAATCTGTTATTGAACTTCTTGGTAACCTAGCCCAACCACTTACACTCCTAATTGTAACATTATTCAGCCATGTTTTTCCATCATGTCACAAGTATAATGTGAAAATTCTATCAAATGCTTTCATAATCTTTGTAATAATCTTTGTTATACCAGATTTTTAAACAAATAAAATTGAGTTAGAAGATTTTCTGTTTAAAAACTCTCTGTGGCTCCTATTTAAAGGGACTCTGTGTGTTAATGCTAAGAACATCTTGCATCCCTGAGCTTCAGTACATAGGATCCTATTGACTATTTTCTTTTTATCTTAATCTTTTTAAATATGTTTTCTAAAAGGATCAGAGGAACATCTGGCTGGGCCCATCTTCTTTCATGAACTCTAAGTAGTAGTTTTCCTGAGATCCTGTCAATCTCTTTTCACCAGACACTGTCTTTATGTGGTCGAGGTTAGCTTCATACAGGTTCTCATTGTTCTCTGCCACTAAGCCTCATGCAGAGCTCCACCCTCACTGCCATCTATTGCTTCTCAGACAGTTTTAGGAATGCAGCTTCCTTTTATTCTCTTCAGATGGTCTAGTATCTTCCTATATTGATTTCACTCTTGGACTTCTTGCCTTTAACCCCCTCTAGACAATTTCCTGTGGAGAAATTCTCCCAGATATAATTGGATCTTTGTAGACCCCCATGCAATCTACCTTCTTAAGCCACAGTTCTGCAAACACACCTTAATACTTTGATAGAAGTAACAGGTATCAGTGAGAGGGAGATATTCACCATATCTTATCAGAAACCTGAAAAGCTAATAAGGTCTTTAAAACATCCAAGGCAGAAAGCCTAGTGAATGGCCGATGGGTTTCCAGCTAGGTGATGTGTGCTGAAGATGCACTATTTGAGAAATACCAAGGCACCATGCGCGGGCTTTGGGCATACAGAGAGGGCTCTTCCATGGGCCTTGCCATCTGTTCAGTGGGCAGAGAGAAGCTGTGATCAAGTGGTGCACATGTGTGCATGTTGTTGTTGTTGTTATATGCCATTGAATCTCCTGTAACTCATAGTGACCCTATGCACAACAGCCCTAAACCCTGCTCTATCCTGAGGCAGTCTCACTGTGTCTGACACACCTAACCCCATTACTTCAGTCACTGAATTAATCCATCTCATAGAGGGTCTTCGTCTCCTGTACTGTCCCTCCACCCTCCCAATCAGGACATCCTTCTCCAAGGACTGTCCCTCCTTGCAACATGTCCAAAGTATGTCAGATGAAGCCTCAAATTCCTTGCCTCCAAGGAGCAGCATCATTTAACCCTGTCCAGGATGAACCTGTTTGTTCTCTTAGCAGTTCATGGTACATTCAATACTCTCTCCAACACCACAGCTCAAAGGCATCAATTTTCCTTCTATCATCCCTAGTCATTGTCCAGCTCTCTGGTGCATAGCAAGTGATTGCAAAGACCATGGCCTGTATCAGGTGCACCTTAGTCTCCAGACTGACATCATTGCTCTTCAGTATTTTGGAGAGGTCTCTAACAGCAGACTTTCCCGTTGCAGTTTGTCTTTTAATTTCCTGGCTGCTGATGCCAAGAGTGTTGATTGTGGAGCCAGGCAAATTAAAGCTGTTAACAATCTCAACCTCTTCACCATCTATTGTGATGTTTCCAAACAACCCAGTGGTGAATATCCTTGTTTTCTTGATATTGAGCCTCAATCCAAATTCTAGACTGCAGTCCTTGATTTTCTTCAGCAAACATTTCAGGTCCTCCTCAGTTTCAGCAAACAAGATCATGTAATCTACATAATGCAGATTGTTGATGAACCTTCCTCTAACTCTGATGCCACATTTCTCCTCATAGAGTCCGGCCTCCCAGATCATCTGTTCTGCATATAGATTGAAAGTGTATGAAGGTAGGACACATCTCTGCCATATAACCTTCCCAATTTTGAACCATGCCATATTTCCTTGCTCTGTTCTGACAACTGCCTCCTGGATCACGTATAGGTTTCGCATTAGCACAATCAAGTGTTCCAGGATTCCCATTCTTCTCAGAGTTAGCCAGTTTGTTGTGATCCACAGTCAAACACCTTCGCATAATCAATGAAACACAGACATTCTCTGGTACTCCTTGCTTTCAGCCAAGATCCATCTAACATTAGCTAATGCCATGACATAGGTAAACATTTTAGGCTTTAGTAATTCAAAGCATAGTAAAGTGGGCTGTGCTATCTAGCACGCAAGCTTAGATGGCTAGGAGGAGGTGCATCCACATTAAGTGGGAAATCTAACAAGATTTTAGAGAAGGAGGGATAGGCTTGATTTTGGACTATTCACATGCATGCTTCCAGGCCCAGCTGTCTCATCAAAAAGAGCTTATAAAAGGGCCAGTTCTGGTGGCCCAGTGGTAAGCAGCTGTGCTGCAATCCCAAAGGCATGCAGTTCAAATCCACCAACTACTCCATGGGAGAAGGATGGGCAGTCTCCTCCCATGCAATTTGCTGCCTCTGAAAACTCACTAGAGAGTTAGCTATGAGTTGGTTCTGACTCAGAAGCACACAGCAGCAACAAAGACTTAAGGAGAAGATAATGATAGTAATTAGAAGTGTGAAAGGCCATGGTGTGGAGGCAACAGCCATTTTGTTTTAAGAATTCTTTTTATACCTGATGGGAGGGTTAAGAGGTTTGGAGTCCCTACTTCCTGCCTGTGTCAACTCAACACACCAGACCTTCACCAAGCCTCTGCTTCGTTGTCTGTAAAGTGATCAGAAATGATGGGAGTCTTCAAACACTGGCCGTGCCAGTAGCACTTGGAAGGGCCCTGGAGATCAGAGTGCAGTGGAGGCAGTCGTGGGAGCTGAAGAAAAGGTGGCCTTTTGTTGAATCTTGGTCAAGACTTGGTTTTCCTTCTTGTATGGCTTTTCCGGACTCTCTGTTCACTGTTGATTCTTTTACTTTCAGCTGTAAAGATTATACATGCACAGTTGCTCAGAGATTTTTACTAGTAGAAGATCATTTGGGGCATTCCCCCTCCCTTTCATGGGGAATTGTCAGTCCGTAGTCTGTTATCTTCTGGGCAATTTGCAGCTGGTTGCAGGGACTGCCAGTGATAGGAGGTTTCTGACCACAACTGTCTCCTTCAAGCCACGCGATCAAGCTGTGGGCAGTGAATAGCCTTCTAAAGAGAGGGAAGGAGCCTCCCGCGCAGCATCTGGGGCCAGCTGTGCTATTTCTTTTGCTTCAAGCTTACTTTTTTTCCCCCTCCCTGAAGTAAATTATGAATGTAGATTTAAAATGAGCGCTTTGACTCATTTTGGTGATCAGAGAGGAATTAATTGTCCCAAGTTTATTTTCTTTCCCTTTCTGCATTTTTCTTTTTTTCTACTTCTGCTGTTTTACTTTCTTAAAACTAAAGATATTGCCCACCTTTTATATACCAGAGAAGTCTCAGTTCTAGCTGAAGTTGGAAGAACCAAAGAATGTTATTTCCCAGCAGACCACTTGCTAAGGCTTCTACTTTGTTCCCTCTGTTTCTTCCTAAAACCACAATTTATCATAAAAAAAATTATCACCCTTGGGGAAATGCATCCCTTTATGGCACAAACAGTTAAATATTTAGCTAATAACTGAAAGGTTCTAGTTCATCCAAAGGCACCTTGGAAGAACTCTATGGAGGACTGCTCTGCTCAGACACATGAGTCGGGATCAACTCATTTAGTTTGGTTATTTTTTTCTTTTGTTACCCTCAGCTTGCCTGGTTGCAAGTCCCTGGCATGACTGGCTGGGACCAGCATGGCCAAGTCATGTGTTTATTCATTTCTAACTTTGCTCCAAACTAAAGGAGAAACCACATACCAGGAAGTATGTTAGTCAGTCCTGACAGTCAGCACTGTCTCACATTTTGTTACATATGGCCCACCGCTCCAACATGCCACAATTCCAGCCCTGATTATGATCAGACCTTGCTCTAACATCACCATGAACATGGAGCCCTTCTCCAGGGAATGAATGAGTCCTAGTGGAGGCAGGCTCTGGCCATATTTTCCTCTGTGTGCTATTGATGACAGTGACTTAGGGGCATATTTGGGGACAGGAGATGGTTGTGGAAGAGGAAAGATGATCTTGTTCCGCTTTCCCACATCACCCAGATACACTGTGAGTCCCCTTCATATGGTTTCATATGTAGCCATTCATGCCCTTTCACCCTTTCTCTGTTTCTCATTGAGACCAAACAGGCTGATGAGCCTGAGTCACCCCTCGAAGCTCTAGTACCTGAATGAGTGAGAGTCTGTGATAGTGTCCCTGTAGCCCCCACCACTGAGCATCACTGGCTGGACAGGTGCTTCACATCCACCATGTCTAACTCACACAGATATGTTAATGGAATGACACCAGCCCTTTTTTAACTGGTGAGAAGCTTGTCTTAAGCCATGATTGGAACTCAAACCCAGTTTATCTGCTTCTGTAACGTCTTCAAATTAGAATGTTCCATGGACCTGATAAGATTTTTTTTTCTTTGATGTTAGCAACCACTAGGTTGGCTCTGAAATCATGGAGCCCCATGCATTATCCTGCCGCTTCCCCCATGTTCAATGTGGATAGGATCAGTGAGATTCAGAGGGGTTTCTCCCTAGTCAGTCTTAATCTGGCAGCTCCCTTGAAACCTGCTAACATCAGTGCAACTTGCAGACCTTCACTGACAAGGTGGTAGCTACACATGAAGTGCACTGGCCAGAAACTGATTATAGGTCTCCTGCATGGAAGGCAAGAATTCTAACATGAGCCATCCCTGCCTTATCTAATCTTGCCTAAAAGACTGACTGGTAAACATGCTTCTTGTCTCCAGCCTCACAGACAGCTTTATCACTGCTCCGCTCTACCTATTTATGCTCCTATCTCAGCCCCTTGATGACTCCCACTACTCAGATCTGAATCTGGACTCTTGGCAAGGGTTCTGGGCTCCTTCTGCACTCCCGAAGCTCTTGTCTGCTCGCCTAGCTGGTGTTCAGGGACATGGGGTGGGGGGAGTCCCAGCTGACTCTTTGGGCGTGCACCGCTGAGGGCAGGGACGGCACCTGCTCTACTGAAGCCACCTGTACTGCAGTCTTAAGTCACTACTGACCATCAAAGGTGTCTTCAGTGTTATTCTCTCTTTTCTTTTGCAGCAATGGATGGTGTGCCTTTTATGATTTCAGAGAAGTTTTCTTGTGTTCCAGAAAGTGTAAGTTTTAAGACTGATTGTCCTTCTCCTCTGCCATCCCAGCCTGAAGCTCCTTCCCTCTTGATTTCCACAGCATGCCAGGTCCTTCCATATCAGATTTATTTTTCGTGGAAGCTTAGCCCAGCAGCCCAAGGGCAGTAAAGCTCCTGAGGGTGGGAAATGGATGGTGTCATCGCTGTCCCTTCAGGCTGCATGCTTTAGGTGATCGAGAATTGAAAGGAGTGGATGAGGCATGGAAAAGGAGCAAGATAGGCTAACAAACTCAAGTGCAGCCAAGCTTTTTCATTTCAGATGGGATAGTAAATTTACTTTGTTCTTTTGGCATAGTGCATAGCCAGTCAGGCTACTAACCAAAAGATTGGTGGGTCAAATCAACCAGCATCTCTGGGGGAGAAAGATAGGCAGTCACTCCTCTTGAAGACTGATACCCTCAGAAACCCCAGGGAGGTTGCTCTGAGCTGGAATGCGCTGTTCAGGTGGTGGATTTGGGCTTAGGTTTATAACAATATGCCACAGGCACGAGGCTGCCTTGCTTCCCATTGGCACACCTGCGTCCCTGTAACTGCTTTGTTTGCTCTCATAAAGAAGCCTCTACGTGGCAGTGGTGGCACATTTGGGGCAGAGTGACTTGTAGCTGGGGGGGGGTCTTCCCTTTGAGGAAAGGCGCTCTCCTGAGCACAGCATTTCCCCCACACAAATGTGAGAAGCCCAGAGCTCTCTAATGACAGAGGCACTGAGTGAGCTGGACCAAGCAGGGTGCCCACAACACACAGCATCCTCCAAGGACTGTGGTGGGGGGCTGCAGGCCCTGCCTGGCACACATGGGGTCTTCTCTCAAATGATGGTGCACCAGGATGGCTCTTTCTCAGCCATCCTGAGAGTCCCGATCCATGCTGACTGAATAGACTCATTCCTGGTTTTGATCCTGTCTGCACAAGTTTGCTTTGAGTAGCTAATAGTCGTGAAGGCCCCCAGTTAGGGCACCAGCTAAAGAATCCTTCAGTGTTTTTCTTGGATCCTGCTTAAAAACCACCCGGCTTGCGATTTGACCCGCTCTGTAGTTTCCATTTTCATGAAATATAATAGGCCTCCTCTGAACCCTTCTGGTAAGCAGCTTAATCTTGAAAAATGCTTGTGACGCGACATGCGGAGCGTGAGTAACTTCAGCCTGCTTCACTTGGCCACGTTGCTATAGAGACGCTGGCGCCTCTCCCGCCCGGTTCCCTCAGAGAGGCTGTTCTGTCCTGCTTACCAGCTCCAATCGGGAAAGTTTAGTGGGGTAGTTAGAGCCTAATGATACAACAGCTGGGCCTCTGCTGGGGCCCGGGCTGCCCGGCCGAGCAGCCGGGAGGCCTCCGCTCTCCTGCCACTCGGGCTGGCCGAGCAGAGAGAGCCAAACTGTTTTGTGGCTACTGGCAGAGCAGCTCTAGGAGCTTGTGTCTAATTCGTGGCCCTGTCCCAAGTTTGCCCTCTCGGATGTACGGCTGCAGGGGCGCTGCCGACTCAGCAAGTGCTGGCGGCACAGACTCTGGGCCAGCCCCGTGCCCAGGGCTCCGTGTGCTTTCTCTCATTTAATCCTCCACACAGCCTGTGCAAGCAGGGCTCGCCCACGCTGCTTTCCAGCGGGCAAGGAAGTGATGCAGTGATTTAACCTGAGGTCGCACCATTAGGAGACTGAGCTTGGTCATAAATCCAGTCCTTGGAATCCAGAGTCGGCCTCTGGAAATGCCTGCTGATTTGAATTGGACCTTGTTGGGTCCATGGAGGCCTTCTCACTCCCCGCTGCCAGGGCTGCAGCTCAGAACCCCCAAGGCCCAGGAATTTTGTCGGAGATGCCTGGGTTTACCTATTCGTCTTAGACCTCCAGCTGTGTGGCAAGGGCTGCAGGAAGCTGGAGGAAGGACCCACAGAGAACTCTGACTCTCACAGGCAGAGTTGCCTCTGCCCTGTAAGTCCACTGTCTCAGCCCCTCTTCTCTGGGGACCCCCACCTAGTGCTCACTGCCCTGTGTGTTTGATTACTGTTTTTCCACATGTAACACACGGCAATGTACAAAGCTAACTTGGAAGGGGGCTTTTGAGGTTTGCAAAAGTCTCTAATAAAAGTGTGATTTCATTTTTTAAAAAATGGTCTTCACGCTTTTTATTGGAAAAAAAACCCATCACTTTCATTAAAAGGGCCTCCATCTTCTTGAAATTACAGATCCATTAAAATGCAGTGTTACCATTTTTTCACCACCATTGAGTTCTGAAATGATAATTTATGGGCAAGTTGTTTCATTCACCTTACATATTCAAATACTTGGAGTTTCCTCCCCACCTCCCGCTCCTTCCCTGGATACTAGAAAGCCCGGGACTGGAGACTTAACATCTTCGGGGCCTAAGATTCCCATAGGCGCGGCCATTAGGACAGCCTCCGGCACCTTTGCCCCTATGGCTACAGAAAGAGGTTTTCCATGGACTGTGACCCTCCTGGGTGCTTAGTCAGAGGACCGTCCTATGTCCTCACACCTGGAGGAGCCAACTCATGTTGCAGACACGTTTTCTTAAAGCTGTTCCGACCACGTGTGTTTGTTCTCACTGATAATTAATGAGGAGTCTCTGAGTAGCACAAATGGTTAAGCGCTTAATCACTATTATTTTTGTTGTTCTATGCTGTCAAGTCTGAATCAACTCATAGCTGACCCTCCCATTGGTAAATCGCACAAGAGCAGATTGCCTATCTTTCTCTTACTGGTGGATTCAAACAGTGTGCCTTTAGGTCAGTAGTCCAACACCTTACCACCAGGCCACCAGAGCTCCCTACTTAATTACTAGTTAGAAGACTAGTGATCTGAACTCACCCCCAAACACCTCAGAAGACAAGCTTAGCAGTCTGTTTCCAAAAGAGCACACCTTTGACAACATTGCTGAGCACATGGATCGCCAAGAGTCACAGTGACTGATTCACAGTGACTAATAACAATGACAAAATCACTAGACCATCACCTAGCATACTCCTGGATTTCTTGCATTTTCTATGGGAAAAGGATGGAAACTATGCTAGGTCATACAAGGAGATTTTTTCACTATTATTTCACAATACTTGTGCATAAAGAGAAATCTGTAAAGAAGCCTTTTCCAGCCATTTAAGGAAGTGACTTGTTCTGTATTTTCAGATGCAGCCCTTTGATCTCTTGGGAATCACCATCAAATCTCTTGCAGAAATTGAAAAAGAGGTAAGTAAGGTGCCCAGAGCAGGGGCAGGTAGGGCTGGCCCACCACTTACTCACCACAAGATCATGGGGTAGGACCTGACAGGGCTTCATGCATTTCACTCAAATTTATTACTTGGTAAGCAAAATTCGGTTTTAATGTATTTGTTACTTTGAGTCAAATATGACAGTTGTCTTCCTTGCCTTGTCGAGGGCAAGTGACAGAACCATTTTACAAGCTTCATTTTTACAAATGTCTATACTTAAACAGGGTAGGGCGGGCAGAAGGTCTTACCTCCTTCTCTTGTCATATTAGCCACCACTCAGGACTTTCCGAGACTGCCCACATTTCTGATCATTTAGGGCATGGGCACGGACCATTTTATTTGCTAAGTGAGGTCCCATCTGACAGCGTGGTTTGGAATAGTTTGTTTTCCTGTTAAGAAAGAAAGAAATCCAAGATTGGAGTGCATATTGCATATGATAGTTCTGAAGAAAACAGAACGGAGATAATGGAATCAGACCTGAGGTCAGATGTGTTCATTTTCTCCATGTTTTCTTAAGGCAGCATTATAGTGTGTGTGTCTTTTTTTTATGTATAGAAGGTTGTTAAGCAGTCATGTGCTTGCAGCCAGCTCTCCTCAGAGAGGAACATTTGTCTCAAAGATGGAAATGGTAGAACCATTTCAATATTCTCAGTTCCTTTGGGTTTTCTCTTGTGTACCCAGCTTGCAGAAGCAGGTTGCATTATTGAAAGATGGCTGAAATCAAGAAAAATTGAATCAACATAGTACAACAAATTTCTAAACCTGTCATAGCAAAAACAAGACAAAAAAAATCCCCCTTTGTCTTTGATTTTCTGTAAATCAAAAAAATGAATCTGATTGTCATATATAGATTTTTCTTCCCCTCCCACCCCCCAGCATAGGGGGAAATGGCCGACTACTCCGTTAGAAATGTTCACATGCATAGAATTCTGCCTCTGCCTTTCTCAAAAGCAAGGTAGCCTGAAAGATTTGGAAAGCATGCTTCAGAGAACTACCCATTTGCCATTGCCACCTTTACGGGGCGTCCTGCCTGCATGGAGCTCGGGGAACCTGTGTGGAAGGCCTTTGAAGGCAGCTTGTTTTGGCT
Source organism: Elephantulus edwardii (assembly GCF_000299155.1). Taxonomy (NCBI): domain Eukaryota; kingdom Metazoa; phylum Chordata; class Mammalia; order Macroscelidea; family Macroscelididae; genus Elephantulus; species Elephantulus edwardii. Next base: position 6,770,181 of record NW_006399866.1, on the reverse strand, counting down.
ACAAAGACAAAGGCAGAGTCTGGGACCCTATTAAAATAGAAAAAAGTCATAGACACAGATATCTATCTGGACCAGCCTGCTCTGCTACTGCCTGGGGGGCTAGTCATACCCTGTCTCTGTTCCAAGCACCTGTATGTACCACATCACAGGTGGGTAGGTGTTACTGACGTGGCAGGTGCAGAGAAAGGGAACAGCCATTGAGTATTTCCCAGCCGCCTCTAGCAGACAGACTTCCCTGGGAATGACTGTTGTGGTGGTTGTTGTTATGTGCCATCATAGTCAGAACTGACTCAAAGCTGACCATCCAGTAGTTTTTCAGAGGCTGTAAATCACACAGAAGGAGATTGCCCCTTCTTTCTCTGGTGGATTCGAACCACCTGCCTTTGGGTTGGCAGCATAACTCCTTACCACTAAACCACCAGAGCTCCCCAGAGTAACAGTAGCATCACTTACTGACCATCTGCTATGACACTCAGACTCTTAGCCACATGGAGATTAAGGTTCTAAGAGGTGAAATACCATGCCCTCAGCCAGATGGAAACCCAGCTGTGTTAAGCTTCAAATTCTTCCATTATGATTTGTGTCCACAGCTTCATGTCTTTCTGGGGTACACTCTGGAGGTGGGCTAATTTAGGTCCCAACCATACTGTGCCTTCTAGTCATGGTGAGGGTTGCAGTCTAAGGACAGTGTATATTCTAAGTACTGCCAAAAGCCTTGATTCCCTTCCCCACGCTAAACACCAAAAGCTAACCCAAATACATCCAGTCCTCACTTGTCAATATAACTGAATTCCAAAGACCAGGAACCTCAGATGGTGGGCCTGGAGGTCTGCTTACAAACGATCACATCTTTGAAAACCCTTCAGGGCACAGGTCTGCTGTGGGAAAATGCAAGTTTTGCTTTGGGGTTTTTTCCCTGCTTTCAAACCATCCATTTCTCCATTTTTTTTTCCTTTAGAAAATATACCCATGAAAATGATAACAGCTAAGATTTACTAATGTTCTCATCACTGTGCTGAGTCCAGTTATGGCTTATTCCTCTTCAGAGAAGGAGGCTTAGAGGAGATAAAGCTGGATAAAGTCAGGCTGTGAGAGTGGAGGGCCTACAGCTTAACCACTCAGCCTTCCTCCTGTGCTGAGTCAGAGCTTTCCTTACAGAACTGCTTCCAGGGCTTTGCTCCCACCCCTGCAAGCCCTAGGCTTATGATCCTGGAGCTTCTGCCCTCTGTGCCTGGCAAGCCACGGACCTCTGGGCTTCCTGCCATGTTCATAGGTGCCTGGCTGTGCACCTGGCCCCACCAAGGAAGACGCTTCAGGCTCAGTTCACCTCACTTTGGGAACCTCATGAAGCTCACACTCCATATTCCAAACACACTCTCTGATCCACTTTCTCTCCTTCTTCGACACCCCATAGCAATTTTTGGCAGCTCAGGCCACACAGGAGCTGGGAACCCAGAACAGGTGCTTATTGGCCTGGTGCTGCCTGTGGGACTCTTGGAGGAGATATTCAAAGAAGCCATGTAAAGGGGCCACTGGCTCCATAAAGCAGCTTAACAGAGCATCTCAATTGGCAGGAAGAAATAGGGGCTGAAATGCAGCACAGCCCAGCTTCAAAGAAGCTGTCCAGAGACCCTCCTCAAGGGAGTTGATTCTCTGAAGCCATGACTGATATAGTCACTGTCTTGTGAATTCACAAAATAGATAGTAGGGGTTGATTTTTTTTTAAAACTATGATTGCAACTGCCTAATGCCAGATAACTAAATAGTTAATAAGTGAGGAGTAGGTGCACTGCCTTATATTAGAACTTACTGACTTGGTGTCAGCCACTCTTGGAATTGAATCATAACTGCTGAAGAAATGGCCAAGCTAGGTGTAGAGAAAAGAACTCTGTAGTCAGACCTTGAACTTGAATCTCAGCTCTTCAACTTAACCTGAGGCCTGGGTTCTTTCTCTGTAAGATAGGCATAGTATTAAAAATACTCCTTCCATAGAACTGATGAGGCTTTAATAATGAATGCCACTGAACAGTGTCTTCAACAGTTACTGCTTTGGTGCTATGATTATGATCTCTTTGTCTGTATTTGTTGGAGACATGATTCAATCCATAGCATTCTACTCTTCAACCCCTAGAAGTGCATATTCTTGCCCTTGCAAAACAAATTCCCTCCATTACATCATCCCCAAAATCTCAAGTCAACTCCAAGACTAAAATCTCCCTTTCTGAATCATCTAAATCAGATATGGGTGAGACTTTCAGCATATCCCTTCCTAGAGCAAATTCATCTTCACCTGTGTTCCCAAGAAATCTAGAATATATACTATCTGTTTCCAAAATACATTTATGGAATAGGTGCAGGGTAGGCTTTTCAGTTACAACTTAGGGAAATTAGAAGGAAAGATCGGATAACAGGGACCATGTAAGTCCAAAACCCAGCAGAACAAACCCATCAGACATTAGAACATCAGTTCTCAAGGCTTGAAAAGAATCTTCTCTTCTCTGAGATTATTTGGGCAGTGGCCCTACCCTTCAGGCTGGGCATTGACCATGTCTTCTGAATTCTGGGTAAAGATCCCTCAGCCCTGGGCTTCAGGGCACGGAGACAACTCTGCTTCCTCAACTTTGGGCAGCCCATTCTTTGTATCCAGCTGAGTGAAAGCTTTAGTCCATCAGCTTCAGCAGTTCCCATTTTCTGCCCATTGGACACGGAAGCTGTGTCCCCCTGGTATACCGTAATGGTGTCCCCACACTCTGATACTGAGCTGGCATAGGCCTGACTCTGAAACCTAGGAGGCTACGGACCATCCTTTGAAACGGAGAGGGCCCAGTTTCATACTCCTTCCAACAACTCTGCTAGTCTCTGAAGCGCTGCAGGAATGGTCCTTTCCTTTTCTTGGAGAATAAGTTATAACTCCTTCGTCTGGCCTGCCAAATTCAAAGAGACAGTACTCTCTCCTTTCATTCTTTCCCTATCCCCTTCAGTCTAAGCGGATGGGTTTTCCGTCATTGCCCAGAGCCACCAATCACAAGCTTAACAAGATTGCTAATCTCTTTAACAACAACAAAAAAATGTGTAGCTGTATCCTTAATGAACAGTCTAGGCGTGTCCTTAATTTGTACAACAGAATTTTCCAGATTTTTAGTTCTATTTTCATTTTGCAGTTTGTTGTCCATATCTTTCTTCTCATTTTGATTGTAGTGGCATGGAGAAACTGCTTGGCCCTGTTAAGAACTTGTTCAAAAAACTCTTCAGGCAGACATCCAAGTTTGTTACTTTCCTATAAACATTTGAACATAACCAGACAAGGATTCCCCTTCCCCCACTGAATAAAAAAATAATACTGTCTTTGCTCCATTGTGTAATCACATGTTCTTTAAAAAAAAAAGCCTCCACATTTCTTGCAACAATCTTTTGCTGACATCATATGTTTTCTCTATTATGTTCCCTATAGCTCTCCTCGCTTCCAAGCCCTCATTAGAAATGCCTTTGACATCCATAATTCTACCAAAAATTTCTTCAAGATAGTCTAGGCTTTTACTGTCCTTAAAACCCTGTCCTCTTCTATACATGACCCAATTTCAATTCCAATGACCTCTACATTTTAGATATCTAGTAGATACCTTATTCCTGGTACCAAATTCTGTCATGGTTATCTAGTGCTGTTGTGATGGAAATACCCCAAATGAATGGTTTTAATAGACAGAAACCTTGTCACAGTTTAGGAGACTGAGCAAACTCAACATATTGCTGCCAAGTCAGACGTGACTCATAGCTGACCCTCCAGTGGATTTTCAGAGGCTGAAAATCACATCAGAGATTGCTTTTCTTTCTCCTGTGGAGGAGCAAGTGAATTTGAACCATCCACCTTTGGATTGGCAGCACAACTCCTTATCCACTAGGCCATCAGAGCTCTAAATTCAGGATGCTGGCTCTGGGGGAAACTTTTCTGTCAGCCCTGGAGGAAGACCTTTGTCTTTTTAATTTCTGCTCCTGAGGAATCTTCCTATGTGGCATCTCTCTTCTCCCATTTCTGCATCTGTTTGCTTGTTTAATTTCTTTTATACCTTAGAAAAGATTGACTCAAGATACACTCAATACTATTCCTATCTTATTAGCATAACAAAGATAACCTAATCCTGATTGGGACTATAACCACAGCCACAACACAATTTTTTTTGGGGGTCGAGGGCAGGGAAGTTTGAGGCACAATTTAATCCCTAACAAGGGAGGGGTACTAATATTATCATGGTTGAGAATACCACATAGGTTTTCCTTTAATTTGAGGATTTAAAAGTTACACTGATCATTCAAATGCATTTAATAGTGGTTCAAATCCACCATTTACCCTGTAGGAGAAAGATGGGCAGTCTCTTCCAGTGCAGTGTACAGTCTCTGAAAACCCACTGAAGGTTCAGCTATGAGTCAGTTCCAACTCAACAGCACAGAAGTGTGAAGGATGCCCTTTGGAGCCATAGCATTGCTCTGTGCATTAGAGAGCAAAGCGGGCGCTGTGTCTGCTGCCCACTGTCTCTGTTTCCAGAGCTCCCTGTGCTGAGCCTGCAGGGCTGCATTGTTCCCTTGGCCCGGGGTGAGCTTGGTTTTACTCCTTTCTATTCATGTTAAGGCTAGCTGTCACATGGTCAGGCAAGAGGGGCCTGGGAGCCAAAGGATCTTGGCTAGGAAATTTGCTTCACTCACTGTAAACCTTTTTTATTTTATGTCATTAAACCAAAACCAAAAAACAAATTAAAAAGAAAGGCAGGGTGGCTGCCATTGGCTTTAGCGGTACAGACATGAGGCTTACATGTCTCTCTTGCATGAACGCCACCCAGGATCTTGTCTGGATTCTAAGCCTGTGAGGAGGGCCCCGCCATTCTGGGGAGGCTGTGTTGGGCGAGTGTTTCCTTTCTGCCTCTGCTGCCCCATCTGAAAGGAAACCATGGTAGCCATGAAGCCAGCCACTCAGGCTGTCCCAGAGCTACCAGGGACCTGTGTGATCCTCATCCTTGTCCACTGCAAAGTGGTCCCAGCTGTAAAAGGAGGTAGAGCTGAGGTTCCTGGAGACAGTCTTGTAGTTCTACTTTACCATCTCTTGTCTGTCAGAATTAGAACCATCTTACTTTTCTGCCACCTTTCATTCTACTTGCCCTACTCTACTTTGGGGACAGGTGTGTTTCTGAATTTATGCCAGTGTGTGCCATTTCCACCATTTAGCCTCAGTGATAAGTCACTACATGAATGGATGGCATGACCTGTATCTCACACATGTGGTTGGGATCAGATCAGCATTCAACCAGAGAAAGCTGTCTGCTGGTGTCCCCAGCACAGTGAGGGTTCAAAAGGGACTCAGGCATGCCCAAGCCCAGGAATTGCTCTCATGGCATAATCCATTGGTAACTAATTCTGCTGCTAATGTAAAGGCCATTAAAAAAAAAAAAGGTCATTCAAATCCACCAGCTGTTGAAGGAAGAACAGTCTCCTCCAGTGTGATATACAGTCTCAAAATCAAAGAGAATCAGCCATGAATCAGTTCTTACTCAACTTCAGTAAGAGTTTTGTCTTTGGCAGGGGTCGGGGGTGAGACAGAAAGAGTAGAGAAGGACGAGATCCCACCCCATCATGAGTGCACACTGCACCTTCAGCCCATCCAAGATCCTAATGCGCTCAAGGGAAAGTCTGGTGCCTAGTCCCAGTAGCCAGCGCAGAAAGAGAGCAGGGCATGCGCACACAGCCGCATGGCAACAGCGTGGCATGGAGCACACTTATTGGCAGTTAGTTTTCACGTGTGTAGAGGAAGATTTGTGGGATGTGTGAGCGATGTAGGCAGTGTGGGTTTGTGGAAAGAACACAGATTTTGAGTCTGGATGCCTGAGGTGGGATACCAAATCTGCCACTTCAGAGGGAACCTTGGGCAAGTCCCTGAGCTTCCTCACTTCGTCTCCCTCCTGGAACTCAGGACACGGGCCATCACTGTTTTGGGAGCGGGGGGTAGGGGGACACCTTGACATTGACAGAGCACCATTCACATGGTTATGGTGGTGTGTGAACAGAGATTTCTCAGTAGTTGTGGCGCATGTGCCACTGGCATTCAGTGCTATGAAAGACTCAAAGAAAGGACATATTTTGAAGTTAAAATCAATATACATGCCTTCAAGCTGAATTGGGGGCGGGGGGGGAAGTAAATTATTGAAAGGCAAAACCTCTTACAACTCATAAAGACTGGTAGTATGGTGTGTTGAAAATGGAAAGAACTGTGATTAATAAAGAAATTTGAGCTTTAATATTTGTTGTTCCCCTGGCACCAAGCATGAGTCACAGCTTCTGTCCAGGGCCCCTGTCTTCCGATGGTCACCATCCCCTTTGGCCTGTGTCCACCAAGGCTCAGAGCTGGGGCTTTACAGTCTTCTCACTGCAAGAAGAGAGAACAAATGTTTACTCATCGCTCTGGGAGGCAGAGGGGGAACAAGAGAGGGAGGTAGCCGGTGGCAGCTGCACAGCAGGCATGGAAACATTTTCTGGCTCTGCCCCCAGCTTCCCCTCCTGCTTTTCCCTCCTGGGCCCAGGCTGCAGCATGGCAGCAAGCCACCCCAGGGGCTATATCCCACAGAAGCCCTTATTGTCCTCCAGCCGCCTGAACAAAAGCTCTTCTCTGTTCAGGAGCCCGGGAAAGTGTAATTTTGCAGCCCAGACCCCCGTGATGAAGCATCTTCTCTTGGAGAGAGAAGATGGGCATATAAATATTCTCCATCTCTGCCACTCTTTATTTCCCTTGTAAGCAGTCGCCCCATTTCTCCAACTGATGGATTTTCCATCGAAGCTGTGGTGGGAGTTCCCAGCTCTGCAGTCCAGGCAGCCGCTCCTCCACAGTCCCCACATCTCAGTTACCTTTCCTCAGGCCTTGTCTGTCCTCTCTCCCCATTCACTAACCCACCCTGTCCCATGGCCATCACCTCCAGGCTCCCCTCCTCACCCACCACACCTCTCCATGTCTCCAGGGCCTGTGGGCAGGAGACAGTAGCCTCAGTTATGGACTTCATGTTGCACGCATGATCACCACTAAGCCTTTTTTAAAAAAATCAGAACTGGTATTTCCCTTGATGCAACAGTATCCAGGGGGTGACAGATCTCAAGTGCCTTCCATCTCCATAGAAATCCCACCTGCTGCCCACCTTGCCGTGGGTGCCAAGGCCAAGCATGGGGCCCAGCAGCACTCCTTAGCCCAGCACACCAGCTAGTGGAACAAACCAGCCTCCATTTTCACTTGACTTTAAGGCTGAAAGACGAGGGAACGTCTAATTAGTAAAGGACGATCTAATATTAATCACTCCCTTAAAATTGACAAGGGAGGCAGTTCATTTAACCACTTAATTGCTACAGGTTTTTATGGGCTGCTGTTTGCAGACATATTTAATGAAGAAGTTATAAATCTGAGGGAGCTTAAAATTTTAATTTTATACCTAAATATTTTCCTTGTTCTCGTGTTTGTAGTCAATTCTCAAGAGTGCAGTCACGTGGGATGTTCTTTAAATGAACATATTTGCTAACTGGCGTGATTTCAGTTTTTAAAACATTGGTTCCAGCAATTAGGCATTTTTTTTTTCAGTTCCCAAATGACTAGAGAAATTCGTCTTGATTATAATTGCTCTTAGCCACGCATATCTAATTTGTGTCTTTTTAAGTGTTAATTAGTAAACAGTTTGAGCTGACATCTTTATGTGTTTGTGTGTTGAAAAATGGGGCTTATTGCTTATTTAGCTTGGGGCCGATTCCACCAGCATTTACGTCATGACACTTGAGGTGAAAGTAATGAAAACACATTTGGCAGTGCAAGGGAGAAAAAGACATTTTGAGCACAACTTTTGGACATCCGTTTCTAAGGGTTCCTGTGAATCTATCTGTGAGGTTACAGTGGGTCTGGGACCTAGCTACTACAGGCAAAAAGTGAGGCCCAAGAATTCTGTAGTGGTAATGAAATGGCAGAGTCCCAATTTTATAAAAGCAGAATGTTCATATCCCAGTACAATTGTTCATTCTTCCTACTTTTGGAAAGCGTTCATTGTGCTTATTAATGCGAAAGAATTTTGTGTCGTGAGATGTCGCAGTGACACTTGCGGTCCCTTTCCACCATCTAGTGGCCATATCTTAAACTGCAACAGGAAAATAAGGGCTCTTCTATCTACCACAAAGCCAGCTGCAAAACCTCACTGTCGGGCAGAGTTCCTAGGTCTGTAAATCTTTTACCAGAGGAGACTGCCTCGTCCTTCTTCCATTAACTGGCTGGTGAATTCAAACGGCTGACGTTTAGGTTACCAATGCTTAAGCTACGGCACTAGAGTTGCTGTGAACAGAAACTGACTCAATGACAGTGGGTGGGCACTCTACCCAAGAGACCTAGTGGTGCAGTAGTTAAAGTGCTCATCTTCTAACCAGAAGGTCAGTGATTCAAACCCACCAGCTGTTCCTCAGGAGAAAGATGTGACAATCTGCTTCTCTGAATGTTCTTGTTACATATCTGCAACACCAACTCATAGCTGAGCTTCCAGTGGGTTTTCAGAAGCTGTAAATTGCATGGGAGGAGATTGCCCACCCTACTCCTGTGCAGCAGCTGGTGGATTTGAACCATTCAAACCTTGTAAGTTGGAAACACAGCACCTCACCGCTAGACCACAGATCTCCCTCCATAGAGACTGGGAATCCTATGGGGCAGTTCTATGTACTCTGTCCTAAAAGGGGCATCATGACTTGCAATCCACTCAGTGGCAATGAATTTGGTTGTGGCTTTTCGTTTCTTTACCTGTGAGAGTTAACATTTCCCAGAATTATTCTCTTCTGCCTCCTACCCATTTTCCATTCAGGAAGCTAAGATGTCAGGAGGTGGAATTCTGCCTATAGAGTTTGAGATTAAAGTTAGTTGAGTGTTAACTTGTTCTTGTCTTTATGTTACCCTGCAACAGGGTCACTGACTAAAATCTTAACCACACCATCGCACTGAGGGGAGCTCATTCCAGCCTAGAAAGCTAATAATTAAGTGGAAGGCCTCTCTGTCAGGACAAGTAGAATAGCTGCTTTTGGCCTATGGAAAGTAGCATGGGGTCCACTGTCTCGTAGACTCTTTGGGCATCTGGCCACCGGTCAGAAGTGCTGTTCTGTATGTAGCCCAGACACGATGAGCTATTGTCCCATCAATTCAGCGGGTTTTTTGCAGTTTGTCTTCATAAGCATCAATCGGGATTGATCTTTTAGATATCCAGTGTCTTCTCCCTGGGTACAGAGATTGTACAGATTTATAATAAAAATGCAGAAAGCGAGAGAAGCCTGTAAAGATGAAACTCCCACCGCCCCACTTCTCAGACACACATGCAGTGATGCGGGTCTCACAGTGTAACTTCCTGTGCACGTAGCAGTATATCTTTGTCATCTGTCAGCTTGAACTGATCTCCCTCATTCTTTTTAATGGCTCTGCCTTGTTCTCATATATGATTGTGCCATAATTTACTTAACCAATCCTCTATTGATTGACTTCTGAGTTGTTTCGATTATTCCTTTCTACACTGTGCAGTACGTTTCCTTGTGTGTGTCTTTGCTCCGGCATGTCTTTCTTTTAAAAAGTACACATTCTTATTTTGCCTCTCAAGTAGGTTGAGGCTGTCTGAATGCCCACTACAGTGAAGGCCCCAGCCTATTGCCCTGGTTCTCACTAAGCATTGCTGTGATTAGCAGTAACTAAGCTTTGCTGGTTGTGTTAATATTTGACATTGTTGATTCATCATCTTGAATTCTTTTTGAAGTTGAAATCTTTTCATTTGTATTTCTTTCATATATTACTTCCATGTCCTTTGCCTGATTTCTCTTATTCATTTATTTCATTCCTTTTTAACTGCATTCTGTTTTTAGAAATAGTTATCTTTTCTCTGTCATATTAAAAAACATGCAAACACACCCCAAACGTACCCATACCCCCAAATACACACCCACACACCATATAAACACCCACCCCAAACACATCCCACATACATGCCCCACACACATACACTACACACACCTCCCCACATACACAGTCCATACACACATACCACACATATGCCCACACATACTCCATACACCTCACACATACACCCAAAACTTACCCCATACTCTCACACACACACACACACACACACACACACACACAGTCCAGTATCTTCACTTTGGGGGCATATTCTGATATGTACAGATTTTTTAAATTTCTGTGGGCAATTATTTTCTTTGTTTTAATGTTTTTACATCATACTTTTTAAAAATTATGATCAGATTGACTACTGAAAATATTTTAAAAATCCCTATTTTCTAGTCTTTTCTATTTTAGTTTATTAAATATTAACTTTTCCACTTCTTAATCCCTATGAAATTAATTAGAAGATAAGAATAAAACTCGCTTTATTTTGTCCTAAACTATTCATCAGTTTTCTTGGTGCTCATTATAGTTCTCTTTCTTTGAGTGACTTTTAAATGATATTTTTTCCACACATTTTCATATATAAGTAATCAATGGATATATTTCTTGGCTCTGTCCTTCTAAGTTATTCCGTTTTTCTATTACTGCTACACTGTTTTGAAATCCTATGACTTTAGAATATGCTTTAATATATTGTAGGATTAATTCCCACTTGTTAATCATTTTCCCTCAGAATTTAAAACATTTGTATTTACGTGATTATTCTTGCAGTTTCTCTTGAGAACAGTGGGCAGTGGAAGGGATCCAAAAGATCTAGGTTTGTACTGTGATTGCATTTAGTCAGTGGATCCAGTCTGTGGACATAGAGTTAATCAGCATTTTTTTTTAAATTTAGGTTGTTTATTTTTCATTTCAATGAACATTTACAGAGATTTTGGGATTCCGTTCATTCATTGTTGCACCCCTCTAATCAGCATTTTAAGGAGAGAGTCTCTCTGCCAGGAACAGGGGATCCTCATGTCCCCCAGGTTTTTCTTTGGGACCCTCAGCAGAGTGGGGTGGTTTCTCTGTAGAGATTTCTCTTACAAATTATTTCTGAGTGTCTTACGTTATTTTTCCTCTTATGAGTGTGATTTCTTCATTATATTTTTTCATTTTTTATATATAAAGTCATTGATTTTTGCATATTATTTTCAGAGCTGGTTATCTTACTGACTCCTCTTCCTGTTTCTAATGGTCTTTCAGCTGCTTTTCTTCGACCTTCCACCAAGCAGTTATGTCACCTCCAAACCCTGCAGCCAGGCCCCTTCCTTGCCAAGTGTATCTCCCTCCCTTTATGCTGGCACCTTCAGATCCCCGAGCCACCTCATCTCACTCACGCCTTTAATGAGAAGTTTCTAGTTTCAATATTAACTCCCAGTGTTGCTTTTCAGTTTGCTGTATATAGACATATCTTTTTTATCATGTTAAAAAATTAGCCATCTATGCCTATTTTTCTAAATGTTTTTATCAGGAATGGAGGGTGGCATTTGATAAATGTCTTTTAATCATCTATTGAGATGATCATATATTTTTCTCCATGGGCATATTAATATGGTGAATTATATTAATAGAGTTCCTAATTCTGAGAGCCTTGCTGCCTTCCCCCCCACCCCCACCTCCCCGCGTCGGTCTCCTCAGCAGCCATGCTGGCTAAGCAGCAGCCACAAAGGTTTGCCCCCATGGTGGCCCGGATACTGTCGTGTAAAGAAGATTGCATGGCTGAGCCCCTTGAAATGAAATGGAATCAGAGATGGTGTTTAGCAGACAGAATTGCCTGCCCAGGTTGCCGTTGTGCCTTGGACACCTGCTGGGGCAAAATTCAAGTCAAGGTGAATATTTGACCTTTTGCAAGTCCTTCATAAGAGGATTTATCTCTTTTTAAGTTTTAAATAGGCTAGTGTATTATTAGGGAGCTCTGGTGACTTAGTAGTAAGGAGTTGCACTGCCAACCTGCAGACGAGTGGTTTGGATCCATCAGCTGCTCCATGGGAGAAAGATGGGAAGTCTCCTTCTGTGGGATTTACAGCCTCTGAAACCCTGCTCAAGGGTCAGCTGGAAGTCAGTTCCTATGTGACAGTAATATCTCTTTTTTTTATTAATTTTAATGAAAGTTTACAGAGACTTAGGGTTTCCAGTAGTTCATTGTTGCACTTTTCTGCCTACCCAACCTCTTCCCCCCAACTCACTCTTTTCCTTGAAAAGAAAAAGAAAAACTCTTTCATTCTTATGCAGTCCCTCCCAAGTTCATCCCACTATGCAGCCTTCACTCTGGATTTCTATAATGACAAGAATACCCATTCATATATCCCTTTTAAACAGTTCTCTCCCTCATCTGTTCAATGCAGTATACATCATTCCTCCCCTCCTTTTCTGGCTTCCCTCAACCCTCATGTCAGTCCCATTTTACAACAGTGGCCCTGTGCAATGTTTGTCCTTTTGTGGCTGAGATATTTCACTCAGCATAATCACTTGTTATGCGTCAGAGAGTTGGACAATGACTAGAGAGGATAGGAGGAAAATTAATGCCTTTGAGCTGCGGTGCTGGAGAAGAGTATTGAATGTACCATGGACTGCTAAGAAAACAAACAGGTTCATCCTGGAGAGGGTTAAACTGGGCTGCTCCTTGGAGGCAAGGGTTCAGAGGCTTCGTCTGACATACTTTGGACATGTTGCAAGGGGAGACCAGTCCTTGGAGAGGGACATCATGCTTGGGAGGGTGGAGGGACAGCACAGGAGGGGAAGACCCTCTGTGAGGTAGATTGATTCAGTGACTGGAGTAATCAGGGTTGGAGTGTCAGAGGCAGTGAGATTGGCACAGGACAGAGCAGGGTTTAGGGCTGTTGTACATAGGGTCGCTGTGAGTGACAGGCAACTGGACGACACATAACAACAACAATGTCCTCCAGGGTCACCCATTTTGAATAATATTGCATGAGTTCCTTGTTTTTCAATGCTAGCATTCCATTGTGTGAATATACCAGAGCTTCTCTACCCATTCGTTTATTGATGGGCACTTTAGTTGTTTCCAGCTCTTTGCTATTGCAAACAAAGCTGCAATAAACATGGGTGTGCATGTGACAGTAATATCTTTTTAAAGGACCTATTAGAAGCTTGCTGCACGGATGAAAATAATGAGCATAAATACAAGACGGAGGTCAGGGAGGGAGGCTCCTTCCCAGAGTGATCACACAGCCTCTGGTTTTCCCCCAGAACTCTGACCTGGGAAACAGGCCCCTTGAGTTAGCTTCTGTAGATAATGGAGGGAGAACTCTTTGACAGGAGTGAATTCTCTATTTCTTATTTTTCCCAGCACTAGCTGGTGCCTTCTGAAAGGCTGCCTGGCCATGGATACCCCTCAGCAGCCTGAGTGGCAAGACACATTGATCATGCACCGGACTTTGGTCAGGGCCTGCTCTCCTGCTCCGCCACAAAAAGTGCTCGCTCCCGTTATTTTCTTGAAGCATGTGGCCTTCTCTGCCTGTCATCCATTTTCCTACTTTTTTAATAGTCGTGGGCACAAAAAAAAATGTTTCACTTTCTTGCTAACTTTGTTCCCAGTAAATCCCTTTCACAGGCAGAAAGTCACAATGATAGCGTGGCAGGTGCATCCTGCCCTCCAGGGCAGTTTAGGAAGTGGGGACATGGAAAGCACGTGCCCCTCGAAAGAAAGCAGCCTCCACTCACCTGTGTGACGCTGGCGGGGGCTGTGTGTGAATACAGGTCCAGAATTGCCGTATCCGCCTGGATTTTCAATGTTGTTGTTATGTACCATCATATTGACTACAACTCATAGCGACCCTATCAGCAACAGGTTTGAGCCTTGTCCTATCCTACACCATCCTTACAATCTCTGGCATGTCCACTGTTACAGTCACTGTGTCAATCCACTTGAGAGGGTCTTCCTCTCTTTCTCTGACCCTCCAATTTCTCAGTATGGTGTCTTTCTGCAAGGACTTGCCCCTCCTGTCAATATGCCCAAAGTATGTGACACCACCTTTCTCCATCCTTGCCTCTCAGGAGCGCTCTGGTTGCACTTCCTCCAGGGTTGGGTTGGTTTTCTGGCAGCCCGTGGGATATCCAGTGCTCTTTACCAAACCCACAGATTAGAGGCATAGATTTTTCTTCGGTCTTTCTTATTCATTGTCCAACTTTCAGATGCACAAGAAGCTTTCAGATGCATAGGAAGCAACTGAAAATACCGTGACTTGAAAAGACTAAAGGGACGCTTTAGTCTTTGAACTGATGTCGTTGCTTCATAGCACTTTGGAGAGGTCCTCTCAAACAGCACATTTTCCTAGTACAACATGTTTTGATATCTTGACTGTTGCTAGCGTGCTTTCAACTTAAAAAACAAAACAAAAACCCCTAAACTCAAACCCATTGCCATCGAGTAGAAGCAGGAAAATGTTGGCATTTCAAGCAGCCTCTCGGCTTCTCAGTATTGATAACTCACTGTTTTTAAGCACCATGTGGGCCAGTACTGTGTAGCTTCCGTCCTGTGGTCTAGCACCCAGAGACCCGGATCACACACAGCCCATCGTCGTTAATCATCTGCAGTGACGATTGATGATGTGTGTGCTGCGCAGCCAAGCTCTGGGCTCAGAACCCTGAGCACATGGTAATGGCACCACAGATAGGGCCCGCCGCACAGTTAGTCTGCAAGGTTGTTGTAATATAGAAGGTTCCAGGACCTTCGCCCAGCAGCAGAGAGGGCTGGCAGTGCTTCCACAAATGACTGGAAACCAGAATGATCCCCCACTTGCAAAGGCCAGAACCTGATCTGTCATTCACTCAACCCTTCCACGCATCCATCCGTCCATCTCTCCTACCACCCAACTACTCATCCATTACTCTGTATATTCATCCATTCTTCTCTGCTCATCCATTCATCCATCTGTCCATCCACCCAGCTATCCACTCCTGCCCACCCCCATTCACCTCTCCTCTTGTCACCATTCTCGGACTCCGGGCTGTGACCCCCAACAAGCTCTGTAACTGCAGGAGTGGCTGAGACTCCCTCCCTACCCTAAACTGTGGAAAGTGCTGTGGATTCCAGAGAGAGGAGCACACCCCAAACCAGTGCCCCTTTAACTGAGCATTAAAAGAAGGGTAGGAGTTTGCCACCAGAGGGAGAAGGAGTGTCCCAAACAAAAGGAACCAAGAGCACCAAGGGGTGACTTCCCTTCCAGTTTGGGAAATGGTGCTGGGGGAGATCTGAGGTGCTGCATGGAGAACAACCTCCCCTCTGGGCCAGTGGTGCCTGGGCCCTTGGTGAAGGGGACTCTCCTGGGGTGACAGGCAGCTCAGGACAACAGATACCCCTCAGAGACGGTGCCACAGTGCCACCATCCCCTTCCAGGAAGCCAGTCTCAGGAGAGGAAAGAGAGGTGGGTATGCTTGAGAATTGATGGAAATGCTAGATTCTTTGCATAGAAGATGGAGGGTGTGAGTTAGTGGGCTGGCCTGTGTTCATTCAACACCTTTCCAGGTCCCCTCTCTGTTCTGGGCTGCGTTCTGGGTGCTGTGTCAGCTGTGGAGACAAAGCAGTGCCCAGACAGACATGCATCCTAAGACACATGTGCCAGTGGGTCTTGGGGGTCCTTGTTCACCCCCACAACTGGGTTAGAGCTCCAGAGCTGCACAGGGCACCAGAATGGAGGCACAGAGGTGGCTCCCCAGAAGGTTTGCAGGATTCTTGATGGCTCTGGGGTTGTCATGAGACCCAGCAGACAGCATGGTGGCCAAGAGGTTGACCTGGAGCCACACAGGGTCTCCCAGATGTGTCCCAAGCCTGTGTGGCCTTGGTCAGGCTGCTCAGCTTCTCCGAGCTTTGGTTTGCTCACATGTGGTAACAGACCAGCTTCCTAGAAGGATGACGGTTCAGGGAGGCGAGGTCTCTGTCCTCGGCACAGTGCCGGTTCCGTGGAGACCCAAGAGCAGCCACTCTGGCCACTCTTCCCCATCCTCCATGGGCCCTGCTGGAGGGTCTCACTAATGTAGAAGGAGGGAGGCTATGCTCTGAAATGACCCCCATGGTACAAGGAGAGTGCTCCTCTCTTCCTCAAGTATCTGGACATGCTGGCTCTTCCTTCACATAAAGACATTTACATGCCTGTCAAGACCTCTGACTTCCTCCCTCCCTCCCCATCAGGGGTCTCTGTGGGCTCGACATCCTAGTGTGAAATGAGAACTCCCCGGGAAACAGAATCAGGCCATGAAGCCTGTCCTTGCTCTGGTCCCCAGTCCCCACATCAGTAGGACACAAGCGGGACTTTCATCTAGGGGCCTGGTTAGAACATGGATACCCACTCCTACTGAATCAGTGTCTGAATCAGAATCTGAAATTCCCCGAAGCGATGCCAGTGCGTCTGTGTTGTGACCCTGTGTGGGAGCTGCGCTCCAGTCCCTCCCATCATGGTTACCAGACTCTGCAGGATGGTCTCAGTGCCCACCTCCTGGCCCTTGCCTCTTTCCCATCAGGCTGGGTTCCAGAAGTCAGGCCTCAGGAGAAAGATGCAGAGCCATCCTGAGGGGCTGAAGCCTCCCAGAGAGAAATTCTGGAATTCCCAGAGGCAGTAGAACTGTGAGCTGAGGCATCACAGATTCAGAAATGGCTCACAGCACTCTGGGTGTTGGAGTTCCTGGGGCCTGGGGCTAGAGCACAGAACAGACTGGGAGAGGCTCAGGAGAAGCAGATGGGACCTTCTGGAACCCCCTTTGCAGAACCTCAGCCCTCATCTGGTTGTCAGGCTGGGCCCACTGCTGCCCTTGGGACCCTCCCTGACAGCCAAAGCCACTCTTACGGGTCCATCTGCCCCTGAACTCGACTCCTCCTCCTTGACCTGTAATCAGCCCTTTATTGTGCTCCTGGCCCTCCTTTCATGCCACCTGTCCTCACCTGGCCAGCCTGCTGAGACCCAGCCCTGTCCTCTGGAAGGAACCCTTCCCAGATCTGCTCCCCACTGCCCGTCTGACCCCACCTCTGAATTGCTAGGAGCTCTGAGTCAGAGGGTGCAGTGGTGGGGTGTTGTTTGGGTGCAGACACTTGTCCTGCTGCCCGTTTCTTCTCCATCCTACAACTCTGTGACCTAGATCAGCCCCCTATCTGCTTACCCTGTGACCACAAGCAAGTAAGCCCTTCTCTGGGCCTCAGTTTCCTCATTTACAAAATGAAGTTTTAAAATAACCTCTTACAACATATTTCGTTCTCAAGTTGTGTGATTAATTTGATAGTTACCAGACAGTGTTTAAAGGCGGGACGGGGGGGGGGGGCGGGGAAGAGACTCGCCGTTTCCCTTCTTTCTTCCTCTGATATATTTGGTCAAGGCAGCTCTGGTGGCATGGTCCCTGAGAAGGTGTGCTGCTAACCCACAAGTGGTTCGACTCCACCAAGGGCCCTGTGGGAGAAAGATGGATCATCCACCTCCATGATCCTTACAGTTCAGACTTGAGGACAATGAGAGATGTAGCTAAGGTTGTCAGGCAGCGATCCTCCACCCTGCCTAACCATGAGAATCATCTGGGGTGCTTTTCACACTTACTGGTGACTGCGACTCCCTACCCCCACCCCTGGGAGGGACCTCAACATCACGGACTTGGATTAAAGCTTTCTTGCTTCTGATATACAGCCAGAACTGGGAAACCATTCTTTCTAGGTGCTTTCACATGCATTGTCCTGGTTGATTCTCACAGAACCTTTGTAGAGCAGGCAGGGCAGCTTTTATGGATTGTGACTGCACCAATGGGCTCGAGTATGCCAAAGCAGATGAGGATGGCACAGGATGGGACGGGTCTCAGAGCTGTTGTTCACGGGCCCCTATGTGCTGGCTCAATGGCACCTAACAACAACAGTAAGGGGCCTAGTGGTGAGGAGTTGCAGTGTCAACCCCAAATGCACACAGTTTGAATCCACCAGCTGCCCCAAGGAAAAAGCTGAGCAATCCCTCTGGTACAGTTTACTGCCACCGAAAACCTGCTGGAGGCTCAGCTCAGTCCCAGCTCAATAGTGCGTAACAACGCAATTAAAGCAGTGGTAAGGAGCACTGTCAACCCAAAGGCATGCAGTTCGGATCTGCCAGCAGCTGCACGGTAAAACGATGGACACGCTCCTCCCATGCAGCTTCCAGCTTCTGAAAGCCTGCTGTAGGGTCAGGTGTGGGTCAGTTATGACTCAATAACACATAGCAGCCAGAACATTTTAGCTCATAAGGGAGCTCTGGTGGCTTCCTTGGTAGCATGTCGTGCTGCTAACAAAAAAAGCTTGGAGTAGTTAGCTAATGGTTCGAATCCACCAGCAGCTCAGCAGGAAAAAGATAGACAATCTCCTCCAGTTAAGATTTTTGTCGCTTCAGAAATATAGGGTCACTGTGAGTCAAAATTAAGGGGAACTGATTGAGTGAGAGACCCCATTTTTCAGCTGAGAAGACAAGTCTATTGACTGGACATTGAACTAGCCATTAAAAAATGCTTTTGAAATCCGCGACTCTTGGCACCAAGGTTTGAGACGCCTGATGCAGTCAGTGGCAGGGTCCTCGGATCAAAGGTACTGCTCCCAGGGCCCCTGGAAAGCGCCCTGACAATGAAGTCGCTTCCTGAGAGGCTGCTGGGGCCTGGAGCGTCCATGTTATTGTAATGGTGGCTTCTTACCACCAGAGGGCGCCCTCGCACAGGACTGACTGTTCGGCTGGGCTCGGCTCTGCTACGTGAACCCAAATGCTTTTTAATTGAAAAATTTTTTTAATTCAAAAAGGATTTGCTGTTTGTATTCGAGTGCAGGTTTTCCTTATGCAGGCGGATAATGTCTTGAGTAAACAGATATCTGGATCCAAATCCACCTTCAAAGGTACTCGCTGTTTGCCCAAGGGGGCGAGAGGGCTTCCAGAAGCGGCCCTAGTCTCTTGGGCAAACACTTTCGGGACAAGCAATCTCGGGCAGAGGACAGCGTCTGTGGGAAGGGTTATCCGCAGCCTAAGGGGGATTATGTCGGGGGACATATATTGAAATTTCATTTGGGGAGTTTGGGAAAACAAGGGGTGGGAGCAGTGCTTTTCTGCAGCTTCCAGGATAACCTAAAAAGGGGGGGGGAATCCCAAGAGTGAGGTGCTCCCAGGGCAGGGGAAGTGTAGGACGGGGAGTGGGCCCCTGGTCTCCTATATACTCAGACTGGGAACAGGCAAAATGCAAGTAGCTCTTCTTTGCTCCTTGCAGCCTCCAAATTTGAGTGAAATAGGAATTTAACAGGTCATCCTTGAAGGCTTATCTACTATCCCCCCGGGCACTTTGTTCCAACCCCTGCCCACACAGATCCCATGTGCACTCCTGCAAGCCACAGTCCTCCTTGGCTTAGAAATATCCTGCTCCCACCCATCTCTCCCCTACCTTCCCACTCAGGAAGCCACAGACTCCCCTCTGGACCTGTTTGCAGTTCCCAGGTTTGCAGTTCCCAGGTCTGCAGTTCCCAGGTCTGCAGCTCGTGCAGCTCATGGCCCATGCTCACCAGCTCTCAACACTCAGCCTCCCTTCATTTGCCTTCTGCTGCCAAACAGCCCTCAGTAAACCAAAGGGCCAGGCTGCCCTTGTGTCCCTATGCCTGTCCCAGGTCCTTTGGCACCTTTACAGAGCCCACACAGTCTACCAAAGAGGCAGGCATGCCCACCACTGAGAACTGTCTACCTCTGTGTTTGGCATCACCATACTGGTGGCCGGCCCTGGTCTTCCCTTCGTTTAAGGGACTGTGTCACTTCTGCTGCCTTCCCAGGCATCACTAACCTACATCCAAAGTGGAGCCTGTCTCTAACCTTCACCCCCACTCCTAACAGCACCAGGTGGTCTCCAGACACCTTAGTGGCCATTCCAACCAGTTTCTGTGGCAGAGGCTCTGCTCACACCTCCCCACCACCTGTCTCCTCCTCATCCCTTAGGTACCCCCTCACAGGGGCCACACCATGAGCCCTCCATTGTCCTCACAGGCGTGGACCTGTCAGCTTGTCTTCTGACCTTGTGTGTTTTTATCCCAACACTCCCACAAATTAGAAGTCCAGTTACCCCCAAGTACCTGCGATTCTCAGCTTCTTATCTGTGTTCCTCCCCATGCTCCTCCGGGACCTCACGCCAGCAAATGACAAAACTTTACCCATGTCCTTTCCCTCCCATGTTGGGTAGTGGCCTAACCACACCCCCCCACACACACACACAAACACACACCCTGCTGTCCCAAGAGTAACGATCATTCTTGTTGCTCCACTTCTGTTTAACAGACTGAGCTGGTCCCCGCCTCCATCCCTTCCCACTCTCTGTCCATGGCTTCTGGAACCAAGCTTCTCATCAGAATAAACCTTTGCAGAATAATCCACACGTTCCTCAACCATCTCCCACCCGCCCCCAGCAGCTCTGGCAGCAGCATTCATGTTGGAATCAGGGGAGCGGGGTGTGTGTGTGTGTGCATGAGTGCACACCTGGTTAGGAATGACTGGCTTTGCTGGTGTGGGTATTACGACCCTTGAAAACGAAAAGCTGGCTAAAACTCATGCTGACCTCGGGCCCTGCAGCCGTCCACCCTCGTCCCCCACCCTCATGCTGGGTTAGGCCCATCAGCTCGCAGAGCAGAGCGCCTTCTCCCCTCTGTGCCCGCACACCTGCTGTTTTCTCTCCTCTTCGCCCTTCCCCTTATTGTGGCTTAGTGGCAGAGAATAGTACTGGCAGCACAGAGGTACACAGTTTTAATCAACCAGCTGCTCTGCAGGAGAAAGGTAGGTAGTCTCCTCCCCTGCAATTTACAGCCTTTCAAAACCCTCTGGAGAGTCATCTATGAGTCAGTTCCAACAACAATTCTGCACCCCAGACAGCCTTCTCTTCCATTTAAAACTCAGTTAAAATGGTACCTGTTCATTGATGGTCTGGCTCCCTCCAGGCTATAGAGCAGCTGTGACCTCAGAAGTGCTGTCCATGTGTCCCATGTGCCAGATTCATCCCAGGCCACAGCGCTCAGCACTGGTTAGTTGTCATGAGTAAAAAAGTATCAAAGCCAAGGAGGAAATGGATTTGTTGGGGTTACCTGCCATGCACTTAACCGACGAGCCACAAGGTGGCAGCATCATCCTGGGCTTTGCTCAGAGCCGTACCTCGTGCTGCATCACTTTCCACTTGGGGTTATGGGAGCTGGAGTCCCAGACCATGTTCTGTGTCCTGGTCATTTAGGGAACAGGAGCTTGAGGACCTGAGAGTTGTTTTGACTAATTATACTGAATATTCATTGTGTGAACACTTGGAACCAAGAAAGATCAGGCAAGGTCCTTACCCACCCTATTCCATCTTCACAGCTATCCCTGGAAGAGATCCTCACCCCAAGTTAGAGTTCGCTGAGGCTCAGAGGAGAGGTCACCTGGGGCCAGCCTGCAATGTCAAATCCTTCCTTCCCTAGTGCTCTTAATTGCAGATGCAGTGTACAGGACCATGGCTCCATAATTTCCCCTCCTGGCCCTTTGCCCCTGGTGGCTTCAAACTCGGGGGACTCACCCCACTGTTCACACAGGGATCGGCCAGCCCAGCCTTCAGTGCTCCTCAACCCCAGACAAGATCACTGTGGGCCTGTCCATCCCATCCTGCCCTGTGGGACTCTCAGTAGGAGCGGCCAGGGTAACAGCCGTGATTGTGGGTGGGTGCCCTGCCAGTTCCTCCCCTCGAGTGACGCTGATATCCTGCTCTGAGCCTAGTGCCCCTCAGTGCCACAGCTACCCTCCTGCCTACATGGTCACCCTGGCTGCAGGCAGTCACTCCAAGTGGTCAAGGTCTGCACCTGGTAGCCTCAGGGGATGAGGTGGGCAGGACACTAGACCCCACCACTGAGCTGGAGTCTGCAGCACCCCCTGGGTGGGTTCCTAGGACACCACTCTCCCAGTGATCATCCCCTCACTGAGCAGACTCCCTCTCCCTCTCTGAGTCCATTATGGGGGGGTCCCAGGGCAGCTGGCATCATGCAGAGGTTGAGGTCAACTCAGGCAGCTCCACTTCCACCTATGTGTGTGTGAGGAAGCCCTGGGAATTTTGCTGAAAGATTTTTATGTAATTCCAAGATATTGACAACCAGTATAAGCCCTTCATTCGTAAAGTCCATACGATCATGGGGTAGCCTGCCAGACCCTGCCCCAGAGCCTCAGACCCTCAGAGTCCACCCTCCAGCCTGGCAGGCCTGTCTCCCCGGGGATGGCCACTCCTGCCCTGCCTCGGTAGAACCTGCTCCTCTGCCTGGACACCTCTGCCCACATTGGCTGCTGAGAGCCCAACTGGCATTCTAGGAGAAGCTCACGTGCCCCACCACCGTCCTTCCCCCTGCTGTCAGAGCCCTGCCCTGCATCCATCAGACCTAGACCTGCCTCTGCCCCTTCCTGTAGCTCGGTTCCTACACACGAGGGTCAGGCTCTGGCACAGCCAGGCTCTTGGACCAGGGAGGCAACGTGAGCTGGTCAAGGACAGGACAGGCCTGGGACAGGGATGTGAAGCCAGGCTGCTGCTCATGCCATGGCTGTGATGATGTAGGAGCTTCACAGGGGACCCAGGCCTCCAGGAGACGCTCCAGAAGCCCCTTCCATGTGTCCTGTGCCTTCACAGTGTCTGTCACAGGCATTGTGACTGGAAACCAGACCACCCGGCCACTCCGGACAGTAGCAGCGGAGGATGCCCTTTGCCTTGTGATTGAACCCCAACCTTAAGTCACGTTCAGAGTCAAGTCCAAAGACTGATCATTTATTAGCATGTGACCATCTCCCTTCAAAGCAGCAGCTATGAGAGTGGGACAGGGATGCTCACCTTGTGTTTGCTGTGCCATGGGCACACTTTGGAGGGAGTAGAGCAGGGTCTGTGAGAGGTACCACTGTCCCCAAGCCTAACAGCCTCCAGCAGCAGAGGCACGTGGACCCCTGGGTCATTCAGCAAACGCGAGCAGACCCCTTCCGTGGACACTCAGGGGGAAGCACTGCTGACCCCAGCCCTGCCCGCCGTCTCCATGGTCAGGTGCCCAGCAAGGTGACCGGCCCTTGTCCTGTCTGAGGTGTGTATGTGTAAGGTTTCTCTGGGTTCCTGTGGACTGACCATGCCCCTCTGTCCCCCTCTCCCCGCAGTACGAGTACAGCTTCCGCACGGAGCAGAGCGCCGCGGCCAGGCTGCCGCCCAGCCCCACCCGGTGTCAGCAGGTCTCGCAGTCCTGAGATGACAGTTGTGAGGAGCCGTGGGGACAGGGACAAGCCTCCTGCCCAGACTACTGACGGGGGCCACTGGGGCTGCGGTCACCCCTCCGTCCGTCCCTCCTGACCCCTCAACCCTCAGCCAGAGCCCTCCTCGCGTGCCCTGGGGCCTTGTCTCCAAGACTCTGGACTTCTGAGTTGTTACGTTCTTCGTCATCATCATTGGCTTGCCTGACATGACACCCCAGCCTCCCTGGGGCCCTTGTTCATAACCTCAACTAATCTGTGCTGTAGCAGCCAGCAGCTCCTAATGTGTCTGTGTAATGACTAGTCGGCAAAGCCCTTTCACGCCACAGGAGTCACCCTAAAGGAGTGGGTGGCACCTGCTCCCCAGCCCTGACACTACTGTGGGAGACCCCCAGAGCCCAGGCTTTCAGGGGGGCAGCTTTGCACAGGCCCTTCCACCTTGCCAGTGACCTTGGTCCAAGGCTGCCTCAGGCAAGCTGCTGGGCTGATGGGACTGAGTACTCTGGGCACTTGCCTCAAACCTGAGAAAGCTCAGTGCCGAGAAGCTGACAGCCCCTGGAATGGCCGGGAGCCCCGCGCCTGGCCCTGTGTGGACATCGTGTGGCCTCTGTGACGTTATACTCCAAGTGTCCAGAGCCGAGGAGCAGCAGGCACCAGACTTCCTGGGACAAGATACCAGCCATCCTGGGAGAGGGCTGCGGGTGACCGCGTGGAATGTGAGTTTTGCTGCCCAAGGTGCTGTGCCCTTCTGGTTCACTCCCTTCCCCCTCAAGGGCGGGAATGCCCATGTGCCAACTGCAGCTCTAACTGCCTCTGCTGGTGCCCTGACTCCAGTTGCCACAGGGAAAGGGCCACCCAGCCTCCAAGGGCACCAGCCCAGCACCCCTGGCTTCTCCCAGACACCAGGTGTGTCTTGGTGGCATCTCCTAATAGGAACAAGTCGTTTGTTCACCTGAACAAAAGCCCATCTGACCCAGGTCGCCAAACTTGAGCCAGAACTGACACTTCCACCACAAGTGGTCACTGGAGACGCTGCTGCCACGATGGACTCAGGCACGTCTGCCAGGAGAGCAAAGGCCACTGCTGCCTGCACGGGCCTTGTTTCTTGTTGTCCAGCTGCCAGGTGCTTTTCCTCTATCCCACCTGCCATGGATGGCTGTCTTGTCTCATGGGTCCTAGAGGCTGGATCTTCAGACGAGGGAGTCTGATGCATGTGTCTGGAGGCTGGAACGTGATGGATCATGGAAAAGCAGCGAGTTTCCGCAAGTCCAGGAGAGCAGATGCCTCAGCCGGCCGCAGAGCCCCTCAGGAGGAAGAACTGGCAGCCTAGCTTGGAGGGCAGAAGTGAGGCCAGGGCAAAATTACCTCATGCACCTACATCAGCCCCCTGTGTGGCCAAGACCCTCAGACCCTTTTGAGGACCCAACTCTTCCTCATCAGATCGTCCACTCTTCTCTTTGGCCAGAACATGCTTGGTCAAGCCTCGATACCTCTGGATTTCTGTGTCTGGGAACAGTGGCTGCCTCTCCCCACCTCTCCTGGTGGGGGCAGGGCCCAGTACCCCCTACACAGTGTGATGATAGGAAAAGCACCCCCTCCCTGCCCACAAGTCCTGTGAGACGGAGCCCCTGTGAGCCTCTCTTGTGAGCCTGATCTTGAACCAGGATTGCTGACAGACTGATCTCAAATGGATCCACTGAAATAAGCTGCTTGTTTGGAGATGGGGATTGGAGGGCGGTCCCTGTGGAGCCTCTGGGTGGTGTGAGCCGTTAAGTACTCATCTGCTAACCAGAAGAAACCCACCCCAGGACACCTTGCAAGAAAGGCCTGGTAATGTGCTTCCAGAAGGTCACGGCCAGGAAAGCCCATGAGGCACATTCTGCTCCAAAAGACTGTGGGTCTGCTCGGTGGCAGCGGGTTTGATTTCGAGGGGGTTTCATAGGTGAAACCCAGAGAACCTGTTTGTTTCACTGTTGCTATTTGGATAGGTGGCTAACCCGAGACCATGTGATCAAGTGTCACTTGACACCTGAGAGAGAGAAAGGTGGTCCTCAGGCCTGATAGGAAGAGGGCCTGGGGCAGGATATGGCCACTCCATCTCGTTCACGTTGTTTCATGCACTTTGTGTTTTGGTCTCTCTCCACCCTAATCATGACATTGTCCTACCAGGTAGTGTGCAGTGGTGGTGCCCTTTCCCTCCTCCCTCGAGAACGACACCCTTTCAGCTGCTCTTGAAGGTTTAAAGACAGTAACCTCATCTTCGAGCAAGAAGATGAGCTCAGCAGTGGAAGCAGCTGCTGGGGGAGGAAGGAGGAAGGGCTGCCTGCTCCCCTTTCACACCCCCTCCTGAGACCCTGCTTGAATCCAGACCCAGCCAGGTCCCCCACCCCCACTGGGCCCAGCCGGTGTGTCCATCCCAGAGGAACCACCAGGAAACAGGCCTGACCTGTGCAAACTGCTCACTGGAGAGAGGGTCTCCGTAGCATTACACAACTAGTTTAGGTATAACCTTGACTGTGAACGTTGTACTAAACAGCAGCTTAAAATAAGTAGGCATTGACAGTGTTAAGGACAAGATGGTGTCTGTGGTAGAGTTTAGGCTGCTCCCAACCTTCTGTTTCTTTGCCTTCTGGAAGGTGGGTAAGGACAAGCAGTGTGTGGTGTGGTAGTAGGCATGTGTGCGTGCATGCGTGTGTGTGTGTACACTCGTGTCCACCTCGTGTGGGATCATGCAGATCCCAGTAGAATTCATACATGGAGCCTTGGCTCATGCTAGGAATCACATGACCATTTGTTTTTTGAAAAATGTCTTCATAGACTTTCATGACCACTGTGGGGAAGGAAAGAGAGGAATTTTTGGAGATGTAAAGGTGGCAGCCTCTTCCTTGGAGCCCTGTGCCCCCAGCAGCCACCACTTCCCAACCCCCTGACCCTATGGAGAAGATCCAGACCAGAGCACAGCCCTCTTGTCACCTGTCCTTCCCACTGCCTGTCCTGTCCCTCAGAAAAGCCAGTGCATCTTTTCAAGGGCCTTGAAAATAGCACAAGGATGAGGAGTCAAAAGTTGGCTCTAAATTCACATGCTAATTTAAAATAAAGCTTTTCCCCCACCCCATGCATGAGAATTGATGCCAGCCACAGGGTCAGGGGAGGACTGGGGCAGGGAGGGCTGCTCCTACACCTACCAGAGTCCATTGCACAGCAGAGCCCACAGCCTGGCTCCTTTGATGCCAGAAGGGCAGGCAGGGGCCAAAAGGAATGAGATGTTCTAAGCACCGACCTCTGCCAGGCACCATGCAGGGCACTTTAAGCACATTATCTTCTCAATCCCCTCCCACTCCCCCACCTAAAAGATTTTTAAACCCTGAAGTGAGTGTTGTTTGCTCCTTGTTAACACATGATGACACTGCAGCTTGTCCATGGTGCATGGCTGGTAAGCAGCACTGGAAGGTTTTGCCTTCTGACTCCACGTCTCATCTGGCCCCAAAGGCCTTGGACCAGCTGCCCTGTCATGAGCATGTGCCTCACACTGACCTTTGTTTCCATCCCATAATGCACTTCCCAGCCACTGGGAAGGGGCATACGGGGTCGGAGGTGCTGAGCAGGTCAAGAGCTAGCCTGCCCCATCACTCCACCTGACAAGGGCTCCCCCAGTCTCCAGGCCCCCCAGGTCTGTGGATCCCCCCCCCCCAGCAGTGCCATTGCCAGCCACTGACTGGGAGTGTCAGGCCCGGGCCGGAGCCTCAGAGGACCTGGTGTGCCTGAGGAGCTGGGCCTTGACCTTGACAAAGCAGACTCCAGCTGAGCTGCTGAAGTGCACAAAGGCTGAGCTCCACTAATTCAGTTCACTGCTGACCTTAATTCTGGAGCCTGGGGCAGGAGATCAGTCATTGCACTCCCTCCTTCAAAGCCAGTGGTTCCCCACTGGTCCCTTCATCTGTTCAAGGCCCAGGCCCAATGGTTTGTGGCAGCTGTGGCCATCACCACGAAGCAAAAGGTCCAGCGAGCCAGGCCTCCAACAAGGGGCCAGCTGTGTGTTCACCCAAGTGACGCTATCCTTGTGTGTATTTATTTGAGGTGACTCTTGTACTTGGCAAAGGGGAGTTTCACTGTGTGATTGTCTGTCTTCTTAATATAATTTGTTAAATAAACAATGGTTTTAACCTCTTTTCCCCTTTGCCACTGTCTCTGAAATCATCAAAGACCCGCCTTCCTCAGGGGATGTGCCCAGGACCTGGTCAAATCTTGCAGCCCTGGTCAGGCCCCACACCCCCAGGTCAGGTCTCGCATCTTCAGATCAAGCCTTGCACCCCCAGGCCAGACCAGCTGAGGCTCTTGGGAGCAGGTGGTCACCACTGAGCCTTTTATGTCCATAAAGAGCTGGTGGGTTTCTTTGCCCCTGGTTAGTTCAGATGACTGGTTATCAGCCAGAAAGAAGCACACATGAGGGGTGGAGAACCATTATTCTCTGGGAACTGCCCTCCAGGAATGTTTCTTGAGGGAGAAAATCCCAATTGCCGTGAAATCCCGTGAAG
This sequence comes from Elephantulus edwardii, assembly GCF_000299155.1. Lineage (NCBI taxonomy): Eukaryota > Metazoa > Chordata > Mammalia > Macroscelidea > Macroscelididae > Elephantulus > Elephantulus edwardii. Next base: position 6,742,465 of record NW_006399866.1, on the reverse strand, counting down.
GGCTGTGTGTAGATGGACCAGCATGGAGGAATGCAGGTGCCCTTTCATCTTGCTTTGCTCCAAGGCCTCATCTCTGCAGGGCCCACATCTGGCTGCTGGGCGGAGAAGACACAACTACAGTAGCTTAGGTCCTGTTCCAGCTGCTCACCTGCTTGCAAAATGCCACTGCAGACGCTGGGTGAGGAGGGGTGAGGGGCCAGCACTGGGAGCGGATGTGGCAGAAGGAACTTTGGAATTCAGGCTTCACTGTCAGAGCTCTTTGCCTCCTTCATACGTGATATTTGCATTTTGGATGTCAAAAATAACTGCTCCATTCCTGCCAGACTCTGGCCTCCCCCACCCAGCAACTGGAGAAGGTGGGAACAGGGTGGCCCTTAGGTCAGCACCCACCACCTGGGAACCACAGGATCCCCAAAAGAATGTCCACACCCTGGTCCCTGCTTCATCTAGCCCAACCCTGTCTCTCCATGGATTCTCACAAGCCTTTTTCCCACCATAGAACGTGAAGAATAGCAGTCTAGAAGGTTCCATGAGAAACCTGTAGTAAGGCAGTATAGAGTTTAAAGAGCCAGATTCATATTTTGGTTCTGGCACTGACTGACCTCGTGGCCTTTGGCTAGTTCCCCTAAAAGAGGTTTCCTTGCCCAGATAGGGGCAGTCATCTCTTCCACAACTCACCCTGGGAGGATCTAATCAAGTGGCATCTGCAGGGCAGGGCACTGCACACATGGCAGCCTAAGAGACAGGCACCCTCTATTGTCACCCACAGAGCATATGAGTCCCTCCTTCCTGTGCAGGGTCTGGAGATAACCAGGCAGTCCAAAGGCAGAGAGACCTTAGCCTTAATTAAGAACTCAGTTTTCCAGAAACACTGAGAAGGCTTGATGAAGACCAGGACTCAGCTGGGGTGGAAAGAGCCACCACCTAACAGAGCCCAAAATCTACATGCAGCTACTGAAGCCAAGGCAGAATCCATGGCTAGACCCAAAAGGAGTCCTAGGGGTCACGAGACAGGCTGCAATCCACCCAGGCCTGCCTGTCTCTCTGTCCCACCTTTCCCAGGGGCAGGGTCCTGTCTGCCACTGTCCAGTGTCTGCTTAGCCCTCATGCTCTCAGCACTCCAGCTTGTGCCTGCAATGGTCATCCCAGTCCACCCCTCCCAGCTCAGAAGATCCACAGCTACCAAGTTGAGGGTCCCTCCACAGACTCAAACCAGCCCTTCTGCTCCTGGCAGCCGGGGGTGGGGGGTGTGCACGGTTGGAACATCCCTGCCAAGGCCCATCCTCCCAAGCCCTCCCCCGAGAAGTGGAGCTGCCTCAAAAGCTTAGACCCCTGAGAGGCACCTGCCACAGAGGAGCGGGAAGCTGGGCTGAGAGGTAGGAGACTCCCCCGGGGTGGGGGGGGGGGAGAGAAGCAGCAGGACTCCTGGGAGATGGGGAACTCCACACTAGCTCTGGGATGTAGGGGGATGACAGTGAGGTCAGTGGGACACCCATTCCCCCATTCCTCTCTTCTACACATTCAAGACTCAACTGCTCCACTACAGTGCTCCAATGTGCCTTACCCTGGAATGAAGTTTCAGTGCCTCAGGATTCTGAACACCCCTCCTAGGTCTGGCCCCAGCTTCCCATCCCAGCCTTTCTCTCACTCTAACCCCCTGACTGAATCATCTGTGCTCCCCAAACCTTTCTTTCTTTCTTTCTTTCTAGTGGCATAGCTTGTTACCAGCCAAGCTGCTAATCAAAGGCCTGGCAGTTCAAATCCATCAGCTGTTCCACAGGAGAAAGAGGCAGTCTGTTCCCATTAAGGCTTATAGCCTCGGAAACCCAATAGCAGAGGTCGTCACAAATTAATGACTTGCCAGCAGCGGGTCTGCCTGTGCATATTCTCTTCCCTCTACTTAGAAGTCTTTCCCCTGCTTTTCTGCCTGGCAAACTCCTAGTCATTCTTCACAACCCTGTTCATTTATCTATTGTATTATCTATGGTCTGTCTTCATCACTTGGATCCAAAGGTAATGATTTTCCCAGGACACATGGTGCACCTTCAGGCCATCGTCTTTTCAATCACTTGCTACACTGTTTAGAACTGCACAGTGAATAAGGATGGCAGAAGAAATGATGCCTTTGACTGTGGCGTTGGAGAAGAGTACTGAGGAGCCCATGGACTGCCAAAAGAACAAACAGATATGTCTTAGAAAAGGTGCAATTTAAAAAAAAAAGAAGAAGAAAAGGTGCAATCAAAGTGCTCCTTGGAGGCAAGGATGGAGCATCTTTGTCTCACATACTTTGGGCATGTTAGCTATTCTTTGGAGAGGGACATCATGCTTGAGAAGGTGGAGGGACAGCAAAAGGGAGGCAGACCCTCACCCAGATGGGTTGACATAGTGACTGGAGTGATGGGCTCAAGTGTATCACAGATTGTGAGGCTAGAACAGAGTTCAGATCTGTTGTTCATAGGGTTCTTATGAGTTGTAGTCGACTCAGTGGTACCTAACAACATACTGTGAACCCATCTATTTCATGTTGCTGCCCTGGAGCCACTTGACCTGTCATTGGATTATGTATTCCTTCAGGAAGGGGCACGTGACTCCTTTGTTGTGCTCTCCTCTCTGCCACAGGTACCAAGTACCAGGCACAGGCCTAGAAAAATTAGCAGGCATGGGCAAATGTTCTTCAAACAAGTTCCCCAAAGCAGCTGAGACAGAGGGATGACACTCAGAAGGTTGGGATCCTAATGACACTTGCTGTGGCATTTGTGACCATCTCAGGACCAAGGTGTCCAGCTGTACGCCTCCCTGGAAAGGCCTTTGTACTGGTCCCAAAGACCAGAGACAAGGATGTGAGCACCCAAGATTCAGGTCCTTGTTCACTTTGTCTCTGAAGTTGTGATGCCCAGCATGGGGCTTGGCACTAGGAAGGGTACACCAGTGACGGTGGTGGTGACAGCACATCTCCAGGAGAAGCAAAGAGGAAGACCCCATCACTAGAATGGTGATGGGTCTGGGCTTCAGAGGATGAAAACAGTCACAGACCAGAGGGAAGAGTGGCTGGATGTCACAGATGAGCGAGTCACAGGGCCAGTGTTCTAACTATGCGTGTGTATCCCCCACATTTCACATCTGTGAGGAAGAACAGCAGCCGTACTGAGACGACTTAGCCTGAGCCCACCGGAGGCCCAGCCCCTGACCTCCCACCTAGAACCAGGTACGTGCAACAGAGAAGTGGGGTCTTGGGACAGATGACATTGATGCAGGACTTCTGAAGGTCCCCTGAGAATCTGGATCTCCTTGTGGGTTGGGGATGGGAAAGATAGAGGTTGGATCATCTGAGACATACGCACCCCACCTCCCTTGTCCTCTAGACAAGGGTTCTCAGCTTCCTGCATTACTATCACCTGGAGAGTTGTGTTTGTATTTTTCATTCCTCTGCCCTGTTGACACCCAAGCCATTTAAATCAGGCATCAGTGGGATGCCAGGGACACAGACCCAGGAATCAGTATATTTTTAAAGCTCCCCAGGTGGCATCAATGTTCAACTAAAGGGAAGAACCACTGAACTGAGTTGTGGCCTGTTCCCACCATCTCCATTTACGTGTTACCAACCAACGTAGTCATCCTCAAGGAGTGTTGGGCTCACAAGGGTAAAGTAGACACCAGAAGAACTCCAACCACCAAACAGATGATAAAACCATCTGAGCAGTCAAGATGAGAGGAAGAAGAATTCACCAGCTGGAGCATGGGTTAACATGCACACAAAAAGTATTCTCTAAGAGATAAGGAAAGACTTTACAAACGTTGTTGTTGTTGTTATGTGCCGTCGAGCAGGAACAAATTGTCCTGAACAGGAGCCAAGTGGAAAGCTAGGAAAGAGAAATAATGATTAAAATAAAGAATTCCGTTTGGAGTTGACTGGCAAAATGACACAGCCAAAGCGGGGGGGTGGGGGGGGGGGGGGGAATCACTGCACTGACATTTGAAAGCGAAGCATTCTTCTAGAAGCCCAGGAAGGGACAGATGCTTAAAGAAAGGTTTTATATGCTGGATAAAAATAAAAACATAAACACCCATTGCCTTAGTTTCTTACGGCTGCCATAACAAAATACCACAAAGCAGGTGGCTTTAAAGAACAGAAATTTATTGTTTCTCCATTCAGAATGCTGTCCATCCAAATCAGGAGCTGTGCGGTGTAGACCCCTCCCTCGGTGGTAGCTCCAGGCTAGTAGTGCTGCACGAAGTAGTCACAGACATGTCTTTTGGTGCGCATGCGCGCACCCTGTTGCTCATACACCTAAGAACAGAATCGCAAGGCAGGCAGTGTATCTTCCGCATCAGTGATTATTTCCAAATGGTCTTCTAAAGCAGTTGTTGCAATTTACAGGCCCACAAGAAATAGATTAAAATGGTACTAGTTTCTCTAAATCTTTTTGGTTTGTATTTACCGGACTTTTCAAACTTAGCTGTTGCAGTGTATCTAACAGGGAGCTCTGGTGCCCTCGGAGGTAGAGAATTGTGCTGCCAACACAAAGGCAGGTGATTCAAATCCACCAGCTGCTCCATGCGAGAAAAATGGACAGTCTCCTCCCATGAGATTTACAGCCTCGACAGCGCAGGGGGGGAAGACCCTCTATGAGATGGATTGATTCGGTGACTGGGGTAATCGGGATGGGTGTGTCAGAGGCAGTGTGGTTGGCGCAGGATAGAGCAGGGTTTAGGGTTGTTGTGCATAGGGTCACTATGAGTCGAAAACGACTCGACGGCACATAACAACAACAACAATAAAACCCCACTGGAGGCTCAGCTAGGAGTTGGTTCCAACTCAATAGCAATGAGGGTTTTCTTTCGGAGTCAACGAGGTCGGGTAGCCTCGGTCACAGGGAGTTGCACTGCTAGCCCAACAGCTGCGCCTCTCTCTGACTGTTTGAATCCACAAGCAGCTCTAAGGAAGACGAACAATTCCTGTTGGATTTACCCATTGGAGAGTCAGCTCTGAATCTATCCTGACTGGACAATAAATGGGCACTGATGACCTATCATTGTGGTGCAATTTCCATTTCTTCACAACCAATGAGATCTAGCCCATGTTCATGTTTATTGGTCATGTGCAGAGACTCTTAGGTGAAGGATTCTTAAATCTTTTGCTCATATTCCTAGCCTCCTTTCCATGCCAATTTATTTGTATAGTTTCAGAGCAAGCCTTTTCTCATTTTTTTTGTTGTTGTTGTGCACCATCAAGTCCGAACTGACTTATAACTGCGGCCCTTATGAATGAGCCCTGCAGCAGGTTTGCAGAGGCTGTGAATCGCATGGAAGGAGACTGCCCGGTGTCCTACAGAGCAGCCGGTGGATTTAATCTCTGTGCCTTTGTGATTGCAGGGCAACTTTTTACCTCTGAACCACAATCACAGGGCTGCCCATCATAACACATCTTCTCCCACATAGCGGCTTAACTTTCACTTTCTAATTGGTATGTTTTGATGGCCAGAAATTATTAAAAGATTCAGTCCAACTTATCAGTCTGTTACTTTATGGTTCGCAGGGGTTTTATTTCCTTCTCGTCTCTTTCCTCAGGAAGTGAATGCTAGGAGAGTCAGGAAACTTCCTGAAGTCTGAGACAGTTGCCCTGGGATGAAGGAGTTTCCAAATGAGGAATAAACGCTTGCGTGGTAGGGAGTATGTAGCATTTGTTCATTCCACAGCCAGCAAGCATGTACCGACAACAACCCTGGTATACTTTACTATGTTATCCCACAGTCCTGCAGTTAGGGACTCTCCCATTTCGCAGATGAGGAAAATAAGGCTCCAGAGTGTGCTTAGAAGCACCTGGCCGGCTCTACTGCTGGATCTGAACACACCCTTGGTTATGCACACCCAAGACAAGTGTCCCGTTGTGTGATGGTTAAGGCAAAGATAACCCCTGGGGACAGAAAGGCCTGGCAGAGCCAGCCCTTCCCCTTACCCTTGGTGTGACTCTGAGGCTCAGCCACAAAGTCACCCAGGCTTTCCCTAAGAGGAATTGAGGTCAGACCCATAGCCTGTTCTGCCCACAAGGTGCTGGTGGGATCCTGCAGAGGTTTCCTTGGCCATAAAGAAGCGCTAGAAGGTTCCTTCATGGCTCACTCAAGACACTAAGAGCCTAGTCTACAGAGTCAGGGGTGTTCAGTGTCCTCTGGCTGTATTTTTCTAAGCACCAGAGCAGACACCCTACCAGTGGATATGACCAGAGCCGCAAGGTTGGTCCTTCCCAGCCCCACTCCCACAGTATTGACTGTAGACGGTTCCCTCCAGGCGTTGAGGACAGTCTCTCTCTCCTTTTTTTTTTTTTTTTTTTTTTTAGTTTGTGTGTGTGTACCATCAAATCAGATCTAACAGGTACAGGAGGAGACTGTCCTTCCTTCTCCAGCAGAGCATCTGGTGGATTCCAACTGCGCACCTCTGGGATTGCAGTGCAGCTTCTTGCCACTAGGCCACCAGAGCTCCTGGAGAAGCGGCACTTTGCAAAGGGGCGAGCCTCCTGTGTCATTTCCCAGCTGTGAAGTCGAGTGGTCCCTTGTAATCTTTGAGTCTGTTTTATCCTTAGTAAAATTAAAGCCTTTTTAGGACTTCCCTCACAAGGTTGCGTGGAAGTCAGTGTAAAACGCCATGCCTCGGGTGGGCGAGTCACCTTTTGCCTTGAAGACCCCAAGAGATGCGTGTCCTTGTTCCCTCGCCCCTGGGGCTGCTGGCTGCCACGCTGCAATGCGACCGCGCGGGGGCGCCCGAGTGCCCGTTCCCGGAGCAGAACCTCCAGGCGACCTCTGAGGGATTCCCCAGCCCAGGGCTGCCTATTTTTGCTTCATTGTAAAGAAAGCCTAGCTCCCGCAGAGCAGCTCTGGCAGTCAGAAGATAAATCCATGGGCTCCGTGCTGAGGACGTTTGTTTGAACAGAGGCCAGCCTGCAGCAAGATCCCCCTCTGTGCATGAGGGGGTCCCCACTTTTGCTCTGCCCACCTCCACTGTCATGAAAGGTGTCTTAAAGGCCACTTCCAGATCCCAGTCACCTGGGAGAGCCTGGGCCTGGCTTTGGGATCACAAGTCCGAGGCCCACCTCCATTGCCAGGTCACATCACATCTCAGAACCTCGACTTCACATCTGCAAAATGGGATGCCTCTATTGACACAGTGATTGCAAAAATGGGCTCAAGTATGTCAGAGTTGATGAGGATAGCATGGAATAGGACACAGTTCAGATCTGTTGTTCCCAGGGTCTCTACGAATTGTGCTCAACTCAGTGGGTATCTAATACCAACAGGAACTTAAGTTTTGGAAGCAGTAGACAAGTCACTTACACTTCCTTGAGACTCAGTTTTCCCGTCTATAAAATGGGTGGTCACTGCACAGATGAGATTGCAGGAGTAAATGGGTCACTGAGGTTGTCACTGAGGCTAGGCAAAGGCCAAGCCTAAGGAGTCCCTGGAGAACAATACCACTTGGTGCCCCCTCAGTGAACTGGGCTTCACTGTGTGGCCCACAGGGGTCTGGGCACAGGGTTCGGGACAGTGCCCTTCCCCCAGCTCTTGGTGGTCTTGGATCCCCTCTGGTGGAGTCACCAGGCAGAAACACTCAGGTTTTCGACACTACCCAGAAAATGAAAAGGTCCCAGGCGTCTAATCCTTCCCTTCCTTCTGGCAACTCAAACCACCCTGAACTGTAGCCAAGACCCTGAGCCCTGTGTGTGCATCCCCTCAAGGCCTCCCGCAGAGCCCCTCAGGGAATGGTGGGGAGAGCAACATTTTAGGGTCAGACATAGCCAAGCCTGCCCCCCACCTTCTCACATCACAACATGCCTTCAATCTGGCCCGGCCCTAGGGGCGCACTGCAAACTCCGACTTCCTTCCCAACTGGGCTGCTTCCCGCCCCACTCCCCTCCCAAAATATTTGGAATGGTCTTTGACTGAAATGAGATTAATCCTCAGTTCCCTGACAGTGTCTTTGGGCATGTGTTTTTATAACCTCCCTTTCAAATGAGAACCATTTGTCGCTGGAAGCTGGGGAGGCCCAGCCCCAACTGCTGGGCCAGACATCACTGGCACCTGATTGAATGTCAAGGTCAGTGTGAGGGGGTAGGGCCAAGGTGAGGGCGGGATGTAAAGCAGCATTCACTTGCCCTTCACTGGGGATCTGCCCCCCACTCCACCCCACACCACCTTAGTTCCCATCAGTGGCAGGAGGCAGAATAACTGAACTCCAACCCTGCCTCAGGACACACCAGTCACATGTGCTTGAGCTGCGGATTTGCCTCTTTGAGCCTCACTTTCCTCATCTGTAAAATGGGAGAAATAAATAATGGCCCCTAGCTTCCTGGAAGTGTGCTCTCTCTGCTGGCCTAGTGAAAAAGTTGTTGTTATGTTTCATCTGGTTGGACCTACCCATAGATGACCCTCCAGTGGGTTTTCAGAGGCAGTAAATCACACCAGGAGATTGCCTGTCCTGTCTCCCACAGACCAACTGGTGGATTCTAACCACGTGCCTTACAAATTCCTCACAGGGAGAAATACAATCTCTCCTTACAATTTAAAGCCTCTGGAAACCTCCTGGGTATCAGATATGAGCGGGCTCTGACTGGACCATACAATAGCAACCACGACTTCCTAGGGGCCTTGGATGATACTGTTACAGTGCAAGGGCTCAGCCACAAACCAAAAGGTTGGGGATTCTAGTCCACCCAGAGCACCGTAGTATAAAGGCCTGGTCATCTACTTCCAAAAAACGCAGTGCTTAAAATTCCCATGGGGCACAGATCTGCTAACAAGCTGAGCCCAAACAGCGAGGTGGAAATCGGTTTGGTTTATCTTTCAGGTGATGGTGCCCACACAGTGTCTGAAAGTGGCAGGCACCTCAATGTGTAATGAAGCTTTTACACACTATCTCACCTCCCTCAGAACTCAGTGATCCTCCTGCATGGGATCTCCCAGGAGCTACAAATGCCAATCCTGAAGGTGTATTTACATCGTTGCTCCCTCCAGGCTGCATCCCTTAAGCCAGGAACCCAGGCTGCAGGCCTGGTCACTGGGGAGAGCCCTGAATTAATAGGTGCTGCAGCCTTGGTCTCTTTAATTAACTCTGAGCCGGCTTGATCTGCCTCTTCTCAACTGCCCCCATGCCCTCGATCCTGTTTGAAGTTTGCAGGCCTTCCCCCCTCCTCGGCAGGCCCTGCTCACTGAACCAACTCCAGCCCCTTCGGGCTCAGCTGGCAGGGGCTTATTGGAGGAGAATTTCAATCATGGGGTCTTGGCTCAAACTTGTCTCTTCCAAAAAAAAATCTCTCCTGAAGTTTGATGCGTGTGGAATTTAGGCATGAAGGAGGGACTCCAGCGATCTCAGAATTCAGCCTTCCACGCGGGCCTGTCAGCTTCCCCAGGCTCTTACTTGGAGGAAGGGAGGCACAGACGCAGCTTCCTGGGACACGACAGAGGTACTGGAAAGAAATAGCATCAGAAATAGCATTTCCACCTTCACTGCCACGTTCACCCCAAGCCTTTACACTTTGGTGCAGGTGCCTGGATTTCTCCTTTGCTCTCGGGGCTGCGGAAAGTCTGGGAAGAAGTCTGAGTCCCGAACCACTCAACTGGACACCAGAGGCCCGGGGAGGTGCAGTTTCCCGTCCGCGCAGGCGCCTGCATCCCCGAGCCGTTCTGGGCAGCTCTGCTGGAGGAGCGCGCGCCCTGCCCCGGGAGCCGCGCCAGGAAAGCCCGCAGCCGAGGCTGCAGAGCCGGTCATTTTTCTTCCCCTCTGGGCAGGGCTGACGCGCTCCGCATTCTCGGGGAGCTCTCTGGAATGATTGATACGCCGTGGCCCCGGCTGCCCGTGGCCCTGGGGAGACAAAACATCTTTTGCCGGTTTGAGTAAAGCCTCCCCCACTTCTTGCTTAATAAGTGCTGAAAGGGGGACAAACAGAAACACCCAGGGCTTTCCATGACTAACAAGATGACCACATCAGGCGACGGCGCTGGGGGATAAGAGCGCGCCCGGCTGGGGCGTCCCGGGAGCGAGCGAGGTGTCCGATTCCCCTCCCACCCACCCCCAGGACGCTGAGCCAACTGCGCGCTTTGAAGCTGGGGCGCAGCCGCAGAGCCGGGGCGGCGCGGGGGAAAGGGCTGGGCGGCCCCTCCTGCGCGCGTCGATGCCGAGATAAAGGAACCGCAGCCGCGTCCGCGCAGCGCTGCTCCGCTCCTCTCCAAAGCCCTTTCAGATGGTTTCACTTCTCCGCCCGCTTTGTTGAAAGATGTAAAAATTTCAAACCACCACAAAGTAAACATTTCAGAACTCGCGCTTCCCACTCCCGGCCCCAGAATCAGTCACATTTTCAAAAATCCCTTGAATTCCATCTCTTCCCACCATCCCCCACCCCCAACCCTTCTTTGCTCTCTTTACATCCGAGTGTTTTTCATTAATTTAGGAGAAGTCCAGGTAAAACTGGTGTTTGCAAAACTGGTGTTTGCGCAACGTGTGTTACCGGCGGGAAGTCAGTGGGTTATTTAGTAGATGTATTAGATAAGCCGATGTCTTGTCAAAATCAGGCAGGTTTTCTTTATTAGGGTGAAATCGTAACGAACTCATCTGCTTCTAATATTTATAAAGAGAAGAGAGGCCATTAATTCTACTGCTTGTGAATAAAACCATCTGCGATTTCTTTCCATTTGATGGTTTTTGGTTTTAATATACATTTTTCACAAATAAGCGCAGAGATTTTTTTGGGAAAATGTCACATTCAGGATCTCATAAAGAAAGAATGCAAAGAGGGGAAAAAACGAAATGTTTTGTTAGCTAAGTAATTTCTCACCTTGCAGAGTGGGGAACATTTGAGCCAACTTTAGCACGTTAGGTGACAGACTCGCCCTTCGACGCTAATGCAATCCGTGACATGTTACAAGGCAAATCGCGTCCGTTTTGAAGTTTGTTTTCCTTTGGGAATTACACAGTTCGTTTAACCTAATCTGTCCTGACACTTGAATTATAATATTATGAGCTTCTTCAGGGAAGTAAAACAGTAGTTGCCTGCTTAAAAGCAAAGCAGAAGTTAATAAAGTGGACAAAATGTCAAGGAGAGGACTAATCGAATCACGGTGTCATTCTCTAGAGAAAATACTGTCAGGTGGTATTTTTTTTTTTTTCTCGAGTGGAAATCTTGAACGCCTAATGACATATTTCTGTCCAGGAAGAAATCTGAACTCAGAAACCGAACTTGATTAAACCCCCAAACTGTGAGCCCTGGCCCGATGGGACCTTGACTTCTGGGTGTCGGAGCTTAATTAAAATATTCATCCAGCTGCTCTCCCCTCGCCAACGGGGCCCAGAGGAATTAAACCAATAAGCTTAATTCTATTAGTTCACCTGCCTGTGCACACAGAGATGAGGAAGACCGCTTATCGACTCAGAGGAAAAAAACATTTTTTTTAACCCACCCAGTAAATTCAGGGTGAGCCATCGCTGGGACCTGCAAACAGCCTCCATCGGAGCCCCATGGAACACTTGGGAGTTCTGACTCTGAACACACACATCTCTGCTTAATTTCTCTTCCAAGGGTGGAAAAATAGCGCCAAGCAAGCCATTTTATGGATTTTTATGAGTATTTATGTGCATTGTGGTTTCTATAGTTTGTAATTGTTACATTTTGCTGATGTCCTTGAGCCGAACACTGTGTCAACCAATCTCTTTCAGGTCTCAAGCCAAAACTTCGCTTCTGCCCTACAAAGTAAATGCCTATATTATCCCCACTTGATGGATGAGAAAACTAAGGCTCAGTGGGAAGAAAGGGCTTGAAACCCAGATTTCTCTGAGCATCACATCTAATCTCGGAACCACTTAGTAATGAGGGAGTGTGAAATTGCTGGATGTTTGTCTTCATTTTAATCTTGCATATGCCCTACACATATACAGTATCAAAAATAAGAAGTATGAAGATTAAAAATGGGGGAAATTAGTCTCCTCACTTTCCCTCCCCAGAAGCAGTCACTGTCAATAGTTCTTGTGCTTCTTTCCAAAGTTATTTCATCCAAACAAGTGAGTGAATATTTGCTTTTTTAAAAAGTCAATGTAAATTAAGGAAAATGTGGAACACAATGTATATTAATTTTTTATGCAAATAAATTAAAATTAAAATAATTTAAAAAAAAACCCATGTGTTAGCATACACCTACCTGGTCCTGCCCTGGCTGTTTCATTTGACAGCATATTTTGATGAGTTCTTTGTCTCATTTCTCCTAAGACTAAATGACATTTCTCCACATCAATGTAGCAGGTTAAACCACATGAGATTATTGACATGTAACCATTTTTTACTAGTAAACCTAGCACTCTACCTAATATTGTGATTTATTTATCCAATCTCCTGTGCTTGTTCCCCACCTTTTACACTTGGGGGGAGGGGATGTGATATGATAAATACCCTTTGGACACACTGACAGGTAAGCCTGAGGAATAAAGTTCTGGGCACACCCTTACCTTTGTACCCTGGGTGAGGCATGTCCCTGCCCTTGGCCCCAACTTTCTGTCTATGAATCAAGCAGCTGCATTAGGCCATTTCTAATGCCTAGACTTGTAATCCCAACACTGTAACTCCATAGAGATCATGCAGCATGGATGAGTGAGTACAGCCCCTACTCTGGCTCAGGCTCACAAAAATCACTGTGGAAGCAAATGTTTTCCACCAAACACTAACAAACTCCCTCCTAGCTGGATTTGTCAAGCAGGGAATGAGACATTTCCCTGTGATCAATACAAATGGAATGGAAATCCATCCTGGGCAGTGGCAGCAAGACTAGGATTTTAATAAGGGAACCTCCAGAGGATATCACATTCCTATGACAATGGCAGACAGACCTTGATTTTTAGTGTCAGAACCTGTTTAATGCAAAGGGTTGGGAACTGAGGCAGGCCGGGCACCGGAGCCAGCCTGGTCCTCAGAGGCACTGTACACACCAGCCCGGGCTACCCCCACCTATCTCCTGGCCCCGGGACCACCTGTTCACAAAGCAACTGCATCTGGCAGGTCCTCTGCAGTGACCTCCACATGGCTGGCCAACCAGAGGGAACCCACAGCCACAGCCATGGTAGTAATTTCCACCAACTGGGCAGTTCTCAGAGGATGACTGGTCCCCTTATGCAGGACCAGGGATCCCGGCAGGGGTGGTGGCAAACGCAAGCAAATAGTCACAGGCTTTTACCTTGTTACAGATGAGTCTGGCAAAAGGGGAACTTAATCCTGAGTTACTTACTACTTGAGAAGAGTCAGCTAGAAACTGCCCGGGGCAAACTAGAATATTCTGAAAACACAATTCTTGCCCCAACAACTGAGATGCCTCTAGGCTCTGTCTCTTGATTCTTCTGCCTCTTTTAAAATTATCTATTGATACAAAGGAGGACTGGGGAAGATCCTAGAAACAGGAGAACAGCTGGCATGTAAGGAAATGGCAGTGATTTATTTCCCGAGATTTGATATTTCATGTTATTGTTGTTGTTGTCTGTGTGTAATAAATCATATTTTAAAGTACATGTTAATAGCACATTTTATTCTTTAAAAACAGTATTTTGTTGTTGCTAAATTCCCTTTCGTGTGTCCAGATTGGTACTTGACGTGGAACCCTCAGGTTTCATTAAGCAATGTGACAATAACGAAGAATAGATCAATACTTTTTTCCTTTGGGAAATCTCACCACCCAATTTCACCATCAAGAAAAGGTCTTGTCTTTTAAAAAATGGAGGAGGATGTGGAGGGGGAAGAAAACATTCCGTGGTTTTGCTGAAAACACCGTGTTTGACTACATGGAAATGTATTTCTTTCTCTAGCTTTTTAAGCCCTGGATTCATGCTAGGTGATTTGGGGTTGGTTTTTTTGTTTGTTTATTTTGTTTTTAATTCCATGATGAGCTTTCTCTTTGGATTTCCAAAAGTGACTCTCAAAATTGCATCTACCCAAGTCTTTGGCATCGGTCACAATGCTTTACTGGGGGGGGGGGAGGGGTGATTACCACATTCTTTTGTGCGACACAATAACACCCTGCTCGTGGGCACCCTCGAACCCTCTGTTGAAAGTAACTGACTGAGCTGTGGCTTAAAGCTAATCTTGTCCAGGGCTCCCCGGCCAGGGGTCAGGAGGCGAACCGTCCAGAGCGTGATCTCTGCAGAGATCTGAGGGACTCGGGGACATAACAAGTTGTAAAAAGGGGGAGGAAAGAAGGAGAGATAGGAGGGAAAGAATAAAGGCAAAATTAAATTCTCACAATTAAGTATATTCTTTTTTTCATTTAGTTAATTTCCAACCGCCCACGTTTATTGCACATTAATTATGCATACAGCTTTTGTGCGACTTAAAAAGTGAAGAATGCGATCCTTATCCTTTTATGGAGGACCTGGCTGCCGGCTGCAAAGCTGGAGGCCTGGGTGGTGGCTGAGGAGCTGGGTCCACTTCTGCAAACAGGGACTGGGCCCAAGTCACAGGGGCTGGGAGTTGGCAGCACAAGGTCCCCCAGCCAGGGTGACCTTCTTTAAAGGGTTTCTTGTACCAGGATGGGACCAAAGGGCCAAGAGCCTGAAGTGTTAGCTGGTGTTTCTGGGCCAAATATGGGGCAGGACCCCAAACTAATCCTTGACCAGCCCCACTCAGTTTATCTTGGCCCATACCTCTGTTCAGAAACTTCCACGGGGGTGGGGGGGCTTGGGGCAAGGGTGGGGGATGGACATGCAAGGCTTGAGGGCAAGTGTGGGACACATTTCCTCCCTCCAGCCCCTCATCCCTCCACCGTATGCCAAAGGAATCAGGACTTAGCAGCCGCAAGCAGGAAAGAGTAATTGGATTTGGAGGTGCTTCTCCCAGCACCCACAGGCCTCTCCTGGCTCTTGGAGGGACTGGGCAGACACCCCTCTGCAGCTATGTGACACCAGACCAGGACTCTCTTCAAAGGATTTTCTGCACTGTTGATGAAGCTGAGCAAGTCCAGGGACTAGGGGTCCTGGAGGATCAGCGCCTCATGCCGCCTTCACAGAAGCCGCACAGAACCCCCTCCAGATGCCTGCAAACAGATCTCAGGCCCTCTCCTGGGCAGGAGGGCTCCCTGAAACTGCCGCTTCCTCTACCCCGGTTCCACAGATCCCAAACCACAGAGAGAGCCCCAGAACCCAGAGAGACGTCAACATTCTGTGTCTAGCCTCAGTCGGTGCGGAACCCCTGCAGACCCAACAGCAGGCGAGGAGAGACCCTCAGGGGCTTAGGCAAAATTGTCTACATTTGATCAGGGTCCTCAGGCTCTGCTTTAAGGTGAGACCCCAGCTCAAGTTGCTTTCCGAAGATGTCACTTCACTCACGCACCCACCATGACCCAGGTGCAGGGTGATCCCACGGGCTCTGAACAAAGAGCAGGACCTATGGCTGGCCCTGACCCTTGTCCCTGGGTGATCTCCACTAAGATGACTCCAGGTCTCTAAGCCCAGGTTCCTCCTTCAAACGTGGCAATCAGAATGGGGCCTACCACACAAGCTGGGTCAGAGTCTAGATGGGTATTGCCTCCAAAGCCCCCACTCCTAGAGTGAGCACACAGAAAACAGGAGCTCACAATCCCACCGGATGGTGGCTCATTTTCCAGCTAAGTAAAATGGGGCTTTTAGAGATTACATAACCTGGCTGGCCTTTCCAAACCAGACCCAGCTAGATATCCCAAAGGAATATTCCCACTTATTCCTTAGTCATTTGCGCACCTTCCGACTCTTTCATTTTGATGACATGTTCCTTCTCAGCACCCTAAACTCCATCCAGCTGGCTGCTGGGCAAACTGCTGGCCAGGGAGCCTTCAGAAGGCTCTACCTTTGCTGTGACGTTGACACGGCCAGAGAACTGGCTGTACGAGTTCAATTTGTCCCTGATAGTCCTGAGACGAGCAAGGCAAGAATCATTGCAAACTGCTTGGTCACATTATAAGAAGTACTTTTACTAAAATAAACACAACACACGCAAACTATTTAGAAGAGTTTGTGCACCTGCCCACAGTGTCCCCGCAGGTCCCGCTGGCCCGAGCTCCACAGGAGTGGGAACCAGCCCCTTCTTCATTCACCTACTCTGGGTGTGGAGACAAGGAGAGAAGAAGCGATCCATGCAGCTGATCTCCCTCTCACAGGATAGGTCTCCAGGGTGCACCCACAGCTCACAGGGAGGGGCCTGCCTTCAGATCCCTATTCCTCAGGCTGCATCCATCTCCTCACCACCCCCACACTGACCACCAGGTCATCAGCCCCAGGACACTGAGCTGGGGGTCTGCTCTTTCACACCGAGGGGCCCGGTGGTCAGCATGAGACATCAGCCTTCGTGAGCTAAATCCCCAGAGACCAGGAACGGGCACCGGCCGCACTGCCCTCTGACTCACTGCCCGAGGTGGCCTGACCCGGGCCAGCCCCTCCTGTTCGCCTTCTGATAAAAACATCAGCCCCTGAGGTCCTCACTGGGACAAACTATAAAACATCCCTCTCATTCTTCTCGAGTCCTTCCCCTGTCCCTCAGGAACTCTGACAACTTTAAAATACAAATTTCATCAAAAGGAAGTCAACCATGCATAATAATAAACAACATGTTCAACATTTATTACTCCGCATTCTGACAAACGAAAATGTGAAAACATGCCAAAATTTGGGTTTCATAAAACAATTTTTCATCAAGTTCTTTCCTCTGACAAAGTGCCTCCGTTTCATTTCTGCCTGGCGAGGCTACTTCAAAACACAAGGGCATTTCCAGAAGTTCTCTTTAGGTCTCAAACTCCCAGGATCCCCAGAGAAGATCTTTGGCTCAATTCATACCAGTTTCTCACTGGTAATATTCTGATTTTCCTAGTGAGCAATAGAGATCAATCATGTCAGCCAGGGGCAGCGAAGCAAGTGAGGGGCACCACCGTGGTTCTGAGACAGTGAGCCTGACAATACAGATGGTCACAGGCACCAACAAGCCACTTCTCACAGCACACGGGTGTAGACCCACATTCCTACACGGGAGCAGCCCATAGCTTAGCACGTCCAGGTAAAGGCACGTATGCAGATACACATGGAGATGAAAATCCTAGCCACACATTCACATATCCCTCTCCTGCTTCTAGGATGCAGTTACAACAGTCAAACCAAAGATTCACACTACAAATCATCATGGGCTCTTCCTTCGTACAAATACAGGGCACACGTGTTTCCTGTCCCCCTTCCTGCACACTCCTGACCCCCTAGTCTCAGAGGAGCCCCGGAGGGGGGGAGGATTTTCAGAGCCCTGGGGAATCACAGATGGAGGGACTCAAAGGCCAGACTCTGCACAGGATGCTAGAGCATTTTCACACTTGAACCCCAGGCCCCAGTTCCCTCAGACTCCCCTGCCCTGAGTCCGTGTCTCCAGGACTTTTCATTGGGGTAAAGGGGCTGCCTTGCACCACTGAGGCACCATATCATAGCCTCCTCATAGCTCAGCTCTGGTGACCCTGATGAAAGCCAGGGCCTTGGAGAGCCCCAATCAGAGCAGATCTTAAAGCGCTTTGAACCAGCTCCCTTCTGACTGCTGAGCCCTCACTGTCCCCTCCTGCCTCTCTTTTCTGCACCGGCAACGCTGGAAGAACAGGCAGTCCAAGTTCAGGAGCATAAATAAGGGTCCAGCAGTGGGAGTCACGGACACTTTAACTTTATGGTCTCATCTTCCTCTACCTCCCCTACAGGGGTACTAAAACCCAAAGGAAGTTTTTAAAGAAGCCATCTGAAAAACTA
This sequence comes from Elephantulus edwardii, assembly GCF_000299155.1. NCBI lineage: Eukaryota > Metazoa > Chordata > Mammalia > Macroscelidea > Macroscelididae > Elephantulus > Elephantulus edwardii. Next base: position 6,724,708 of record NW_006399866.1, on the reverse strand, counting down.
CATACCATGTATCATTAACTAGAGGACATGCATAGAAAAGGTAAAACTTTAGAGACAAAAAAAATTGTGGTTGCCAGGAGCCCAGGGAGGAGAGAGGAACAGGTAGAGCACAGGGTATTTTTAGGGCAGTAAAATTATCGCAAATGATATTGTGATAATGAATCCATTCTGCATAATACTGTAAAGATGCATACATGATAGTGCGCATCTGTCCACACAGATGTCCCAAAGCCATGGTCTGTCTTTAAGGATATTGTATCGGTCTTGGTCCATGAGTTGTGACAAATCTTAACAACTGAAAAAAACTGTGTGTAGGGAGCGAGGGCAGGGATGTAATGGAGACTCTCAGCACGTTCTCACCCCTCCTTTTAAAAAAAATAAAATAGAAAACTCTGAAATATAAAATCCATTTAAGAAAAGATGCCATCCTGAAACTAGTAATGCTTTGCAAGGCCTTTTGTTTTGATTGAGGCACAGCCATCAATAGTCAATAGAAACAAAAGGACAGGCCTTGACTGAGCTGGATTGGTGCAGTGGCCATAACGATGGACACAGACACAGCCAAGGGCTGCGAGGATGACGGGGGATGGGACAGTGTTTTGATCTGGTGCTCACAGGTCCCAGCCTCCTTGATGGCACCGAACAGCCATCAGCATCTCTCTCTCTCTCCAATTACTGCTCCTTTTCTTCAGGGTGGCTGTCGTGTTTAGGTTCAGGAGAATACACTTCCCAGGCTGAAGTACTTCAGGAAGAGAGCTGGAAATTATTTTCAAACTTACAGAAAAAACCAGAGAGTGATCACCAGGTGTGTCTACAGAGAGAAGGCTGACATGGCACAGTGTTTACGTAGGTTGGATCTGGGAGGTGGGTTTGTGAGGATTCATTGTGCTCTTTCTGCTGTCTGGATGTTCGAATAGTTTCATAATAAAAAATTGGGAGAAAGATCCCTCCCTCTCACCACTCCCTGCCTCTAGCCCTTCCTCCCTCTGTGCTCCAGCCATGAACATGACATTGAATGCGCTGCTTTTCAACTTTCCACATCTCGGTAGAGTCGCCTTATGGCTCTCTGCACAAAGTGATGAATGGGCCCATTAAGATGGTCACATAAAGTTGTGCCAGGATGGCATCCCCAACATTCCCTGTCCCCCGAGACCCACAAGCAGGGTGCCTCCAGACACCAAGTGTGAGCATCTGTCCCTAACCCTCTCTTCCCAAGGTGGCCAGGCCCTGGTGTGACCCGATCAGCTATGAAATGTGTAAGCACAGGTCTCATAGCCAATCCAAGTCAGAGCTCCCTCCAGGAGCACGGGAGCCGAGCAGCCTCCGTAGTCGCTGTCCCATTACCCAGTGTCAAGGGGAGGGCTCTTGGTGGATGGATTCGAGCTTTGTCACAGTGAGAGGTAAGGCCATTCTGCACAGCCTGGCTGGCCACAGAGATGCTCCATTGGGCAGGAGGTCAAGAGAGGCACCAGCAATGACTGGCCACCAGGCCCATCTGCTGTCCACCCGGCCTGGGCAGCAATCCCGGAGGGAAGCAGCACTGAGAGGAGGTTGTGGAGCCCTGAAGGGAAAGCCTAGCACCAGGTCCCTGAATCAGGGCTGGAAGAAAGCAGATAGGTCAGAAGACAGAGACACGGGAGAGAGCTGGCTTCTAGGTGAGCCTGGCCAGAGGCAGGGTGTCTGGGTGGGTCTCAGGCTTCCTCTCACAAGGGGACATTTGTTTTCATCATCTGAGAGCAAAGGCAAATCTTCCTGGACTGGTGATCGTTTTAGGGCCCCACGTTTGGTGAGTAGCAGAGAAAGACTTCTGCCAGCCCTAAACCCTTTCTTCTCCTCGGGCTTCAGCTACTAGTTCAAGCCCCAGCCTCCCACCATGGCTGCTGCTAGGGGGGGACTCGAGCCTCTGGCAAGCTTCTGGATGCTACATTCTCAGGGTAGTGGGGAGGGGCTGGGCTTTGGGGAACACCTCAGATTTGAAGGCCTTAGGGATCCAGGACCCTGCTGACTTTATAACTATGACCTTAGAGGAAGCCTTGTCACAGATATGGAGACACACAGCCGGGGACTGCACAGCAAAAACAGGGTATCAAGTGAGCCTGAGAGGCAGCTGAGGGTCCCACCCCTTCGGGCAGACAGGTGTTATGAGCTGGGGTATGGACTAACAGAACCCGAATCCACACTGCTTCCAACAAGCAAGTCCCACTAACACTCTCTAAGCCTCCATTCACCCTTCTGTAAAATGGACACACAGTCCTACTGCAATGGGCCATCCTGGTCAAATACTTGGTGCTGGGCCGGGCCCAGGGCTGGTGGGCGATATAGTCAGCACAATTGTTGCTGCTTTGCTACCCTGGGCCCGGGCGTACTCACAAGGCCAGGACCCCTCGGGCAGGTGGGATTTGCTGAGCTGCAATCTTGGGCAATTCTTACACGGCCAATAGATCAGAACACTGAACCCCGCAAAGCCCCTCCTCACTTACTCTCTGGGGCCTGGACTAGTGTGCCCACCAAGGCCCTGTGCTCCCCAAATGCAGAAGTTCTAGGAGGTGAGATACCTACACATCGCCTAAGGTGGAGGCCAGATACCGTGGCCCTGCTTTCCCCCCCCCCCGCCCCACCCCACCCCCATGAAAGAGTGAAACCACCACAGGGTTCAAAAGGAAAGAGGAAAACCTGGTAACTCATCCCAGACGGGCTGTCCGCTTTATCAAAGCTGCTTCCAGGGAGCACCGTTCCCACCAGCAGAGGCCACAGCCTCATTAGGGAGTTCTGGGAACGATGAAAAAGCCAGGCCGCCAGCATATCCCAGTGACAATTAGGCCCTGTCCCTCCACCTTCAAAGGCAAGCTCGCTTGGTCAATGTGTGTGTGTACGTGTATGTACATACATGTCTTTTCCCTTTTTCTTTTTATCGGTTTCTTTCCTCGCTCTCGCTCCCTCTGCCCTAACCTTCCACCCTCTCACACCAGCTGCCCCGCATGTCCCTGATGATCTGCCTTCAGCCCTGTGGGTACCCGCAGAGGCCTCAGACCAGACATGACCTCTCCTAGGCACCGAGCTTGGCCAAGAATGGTGCACTTGCCCTCGCCTGGCTGATCTCTCTCCTGATAAACTCTCCTTCTCTCCACCACCAGCCAGAATGCAAACTATTCCCCCAGAGCAAAGTCGCACTCTGGTTTCCGGATGCCTCTGTCAGATGCAGCAGCCTCTAAGCCAAAATTCTTCTCCAAATCCCCACCAGCGGCCTCCCAGCAGCCCCCCGCCGCCCAGCCCTGTGGAATGTTCCTTACCCACGTCAGGAGTTATAAGCAGAGACAGTAACACATTCTTCCATACCCCTGGATGCTGGCGGGGCCTGAGCCTGAGAGGTGTCCCCTGCTGTCTGCAGACACTGCTGGTGACGGGAATGCCACTCAAAAGGGACGTAGGCCCCACACCGCCACTCAGGCCTGCCTGGGCCTGCCAGCACCACGCCACCCTCCCTGGGCCCTGGCACCGGAATGTCCCCTGTAACAGCCCACAGTGCACGTGAGGCACAGATTCCCACCTCAGGCAATTATCTGAGGGGATCTGCATAGAGCTTTAAGTGAGAAGGCCAATTCTCAATACTTGTATTTGTCATAACACCAGAGGAAGCAGGCACACAATATTTGCAAAATTGGAAACAGTCTCGGGTCCCAGCCCTTTGCCGATGGTACTTGGGTATTAATCCATTAAGGCAATCAAAAGAGCTTAAATAAAAGTTTGAAGCCGGCAATATACATGTCAATGAACAAGCGGTAAAACTTCCTGAAAAGGTGATTTCAAAGCCATATTGCCCACGCTTGGCAAATTGCATATTTAATTATTTTGTCAGTCCCTCTCTCTCCTCTAATCTTTGGGGAAAATGCCTTTGGACATACGAAACCAGTTAGGATAATTAAGGTACGCTGGAATTAGGTGTCGGTTGATTTCTCAGGGAGATGCCATCCCCTAACGTGGTATGGGATGGGTGCAGGCCCCAGAAGGCAGACGGCATGGTAATGTCTGCCTTACCATGCGAAGATCAAAGGTCTTTTAGCCCTTTCAAGATGTTTGTAGAATTTGTTTCCCAATTATACCACATTTGCGCACTGGGACATCCTAGTTAACTCTTTGATGGCACCTCTGGAATTATGCCGTAATTGACATCAAGCTGCACCTCCCAGCTCCTGCCCGGACTGCGAGCGAGCTCTGGGGCTCAAGCTCAGAGACAGAAGGCAATAGATGGAGTTAGAATTGGGGTGCAGATTTGGGGAGGCCCTTTCCTTCTCGGCCTCGCTCTGCACTCGGGTATGCAGGACTTTACCTGTCTTAAGGCCTCAATGAACAGCTCAACCTTTCCTCCTGATGAGAGCTGGTGGGAGAAGGTGGTCGTCTCACTATTTTGCCTTCTTGAGAACAGCCTGGCTAGCTCTGAAGGCTATTCCATAAAGGAACTATACCAACGACATTACTTAACCATCACAGGCCACTTCTCCTTGTCCTAAAAACCCCAAACAACAAATTATCAAATAATTGGGATGAACCGGGGGGGGGGGGGGGGAGAGAAGTGCAGGGGGGGGGGGGGGGGGGAAGTGGCAAAGACAAGAAGTTTTATTATGGCATTTTGAGAAGGAATGTTCTCAGAAAGGCCCACTGATGTATCATTAAAATATTTTAGGAAAAATTAACAGAAAGATGTTTTCGCTAGAGTGCCTTCTTTACTTTTTATCCATTTTCGTTCTCATGTCCAGTTGATCTTTCTAAGCTCTGCAAAAATTTTCCCCCCATGATTCCTTGATATAAACAATTTGCTTTTAATATCTTCAGTTTAAGAAAGAAGTGAAGAGGAAAAATAAGTAGAGAAATATCTTCCTTCGTCCTCATGTATAAATGCCGTGGCCTTTTAGAAAGAATTTTTTTTTCCAGCCCTCAGTTTGAAAATGACATATCTTTGATCTGAGGAATTACAAACATCTTCCAAAGGCTGTTTCTAGAACTTCTGCCGACACTTTTTCTTTCCTCTCATTTCCCCTGAGAAACCTACCTGTGTATTAGCCAAGTTTTATACTGAGGAAACAAACAAGCACTTTGAAGAATCAGAGAGAAAAGTTTCGCAAACAGTGTCAGCCGTTTTCCACATTCTTCCAAAGAAACAAACGGTAGATTGCAGGATCCACCCAGCTGAACCGAACTTCTTCCAACAATAAACACCCAAACGCCTCCTCTCTCCCGATAACCATTTCCCATTGTGAGGGCTTTCCACAGGCCCCCTTCAGAAATACACAAGAAAAACAAGAGATGAAAATGTATTTTCTACCCTTAACAGAAGGATAGACAATCTCCTCTCGTGCAACTAACTGCTTCTGAATCCCGCTGGCGGGTCAGCTGTGGGTCAGTTCTGACTCGACAGGACACCACCACCGCCACCACAGCAGTAGTGGCACGTAGGAAAGGCTGGTTACGGTCTTACAAGGCCTTCACAAACAGAGCCTGTACCTCCAGTCAGGCTTTCTGTTGCTCAAGAAGGAATCTGAAATGCCTCACTGAGGAAGGCTTCTCTGATTTTAAAAATAAAAACACAGAACCTTTTATTAAATTCAAATCTATCTCAGACAAACAAAAAAATTTTTTTGGTATAAATATGTCTCGAATTCTATATGGGACATAGTTACACCCAAAAAAAATAATAATAATTCACTGTTAAATCTGAAATGCAAATTGAACAAAGCATCCTGTCTTTTATCTGGAAATCCTAGCCAAGTTTCCAAACAGGGAATGTGAGAAAACTAGGCAAGGACCTTCCAGTTTTTCAATCTGGGCACAAAATTGAGTCTATTGAGAATACACACTGAGTCTGGGGTAGCGCTTGCCCTGCCAGCAATTTGTTGTGCAGCCCCACAGACCTGTCCCATGAACTGAGGGTTTGAACTAAGTGAGTATGAGGTCAGAAGGAAGGGAAAGAGCTGGCCAACCTGGCACACACCTCGTGAGTTAGTGGCCCCACTGCCGTTTTATCAGAGTCTGAGCTGCAAAGGGAAGATGCCCCAGGCGGGTCACCAGCATCCATATATTTTAGCTGGCTGAAGGCATCTGGGCAGCAGGGCAGGGTGCAGGAGTAGGGGGCAGCTACAGGAATGACCAGTTCTTTGCAGGCCTCTTGGCACCGCTTCCCCATGTGCAGAACTGCTTTTATTGTGATGGTCTGTGGAGCTTTGGCCGCTGAAGGGCTTGACTTACAGGCCTGCCTGTCCCCTGGGTCATCCCCATAGTCCCAGGCCTCCGAGACTGGGGATTTCTCCAGCCTCTCCTCTGCTCAGGAAATACCTTTGGAAGCTCTTGCCTTGAGATACATACAGCTCCCAGAAATTCTGGGTTCGTGCAAATACATCCAGAGAGAAGGGTACAAATTGTCAAGGCTAATTCTTTACCTCCTTTGTCTGTCACATAAACACATGCACACACCATCTCCCTAGCCCCCATGCTTCAAACCCTTGGGACCGAGTTAGAAGATTCTGATTCCTCTGAGAATCATCCCTCCACTTTCAGCCCAGCAACTGTCATAGCCAGTTCTTTCTCCTATCCCTCCCAGTTCCCTCCTGCTGCAGGAGAAGCTCTTTTGGTCCCACTGGGCCTCCGGGGAGACAGAGAACAGCTGGTCAGCATCTGGTGCTCTCCATTAGCCAGGGCCCCTGCCCCCTGGGCCTTCCGCTCCCTGGACAGAATAATCCCACTTCCTCTAACCTTTCGGCTGGGTCCCGACTCTGGGTCTTTCATCATGTTCGCTGCTGCCTCTGAAGCTGCTCCAGGCACCCTGGCCCTCCGATGGCTTCTGCTGGGACAGGCCAGGCTGGCCAGCAGGGCAGGGGCAGGGGGTGAATGACCCCTCTCCACTCTCAGCCCAGAGAAGTAGAGGCGGGGGCAACAGTGTCTGGGGGGGAAGGAAGCAGATGTTGGGAGCTTGCGAGGGTCCCATCCTCGCCAGGTGAGCTCAGCCTGCTATCAAGGAGCAGGCGGACACTGTGCTTCCTCAGGAAGGTACCATGAGATGAGAGACTGCTCCTGGTCCAAGCTGTCCTGACCTCCCCTGCCACTGCTGTCTGTCTCCTGCCAGGACTCTGGTCATTTACTCATTCGATACCACAAGCAAGTGCCCTCACCCCTAAACCTCCACTTTCTCAGCCATGAAGAAGTAGTTAGGAAGGTTCCAGAGCCAAGACCACTGGCATATTTGGCCACCATAGCATTAGGACCAGTGTGGCTGTTGGCGTTGGGCATGACGATTGTATTATTGCCATTATTTCTCATCCCAATGGCTCAATGGGACAGGTTTTGTCTACCTGGTGTCCCTCTGTCTATTCTGGGTTCATTGGGTTCTGCTGCAATCCCCTGGCTGGGAAAAGGGGGACCGGCAAACATGATCCAGTTAACTTTCCCTGCTCATCTCTTCCAGGGGCCATTTGAGGAGCTCTGTGTTCCAGAAGCCTCTGGGTCCCAGGGTGTGTCTCTGAGTCACAGGAAGGCTGAATCCCAGGGACCTCCCCACTCTTTCCTGAGTTCCGTGGCTTCCCTGAGGCAAGCTGGTGAAGGCACAGCAGACAAAGCTCACTCTCAGCATTTACAAAAGTGAACAAAGACCATAGACGCTCCGGGCTACTGCCTAGATCTCAGGTCATGTCTCTCAGAGACACCCACCACAGTGGAAATGGCTATTTAGTCTCAGAAACACCATGAGGTATCTGTAGATATGGTCACTTTACCCAGTGTCTTGTCCTAGAAAGGGCTGAGAAGGCATCTTGTCAATATCTTTCCCCTGCCCAGGACAGTCCCTTCCAGGAGCTCCCTGAAGAGACTGAAGTTTGACCCCCAACCCACATCAAGGTCAGGAAAGAGCCCGATGCCACCCATAGCTCCTCATGCCACACACCATCCTCTCTGCAAACGGACACACAGCACATACATCACCAATAACTTAGTGACCACACTTTGGAAGGGATCCCAGAAATGAGAGATATTTATTAAGGTTCCAATAACTTCACAAATGCTGACAAAAACCACTCCTTAAGTAATTTAATAAAAAAAAAAAAACCACAAACAACCAACAACCAACTAACAAATTTTCTTTAGTGACTGGGCTACGTAGAATGTGATTTTTATTTTTTTAGCCATTATTTTTAATATTCTAAAAATTGCCCTTTAGAATGCAAAACATAGTTTTCAGGAACTGCATTTAAAATAGGCAGATCCTTCTTTTTTCTTTTTTATTTCTCTCCATTTGTCCATCTCAATTGTTAAGAAAACCAAAAGTCAAATTTGCTGATCATAACTGGTGACGCCTCAAATGAATGAGCCAAGAGAACAGAGACTTTTAGACTAGATCTGCATGTACATGGACATATCTTGATGCGCTTTTGCAATTCCTGCTAAGGTGGACATTTCCCAGGGCTGAGTCTTCCCGGCATCCAATGGCAGCAAGCCCCTCCCTCCCCGGCTCCATAGTGGGTCACACGGAGTTGGGAGCCCTGAGGACTTACCTTCCGTCTCGAGGGGCAGGTGGGACTCAGGCAGCCACACTGGGGCTGGCCCACGAAGGTGCAGGCGCGGTGGCGCGTGGAGGCCCTTTGTGGGCAGGTGCACCGGCCCACCTCTCTCCGAGGCGCTACCTGCGGTTTATTAGAAGCCCACGCAATATCATGAAGCACCTGCAGGCAATAAAACCCCTTACATGTGTGAGGCCTTGAGGAAATTAATGGCTCCTCCCTGGGGATGCATATTTTGTGAAGATGTTTATTACAGATGAAGTGCTCCCGGGGTGGAACATTAACAAGTTGTAGAGTGATAAAAGGATTTTTATCCTTTCTCAGTGACAGAAGTAGGAAGAGGGCTTTAACGGAATCTATAAAAGGTCCACTTCCTAATGAATTTTCTTAACTCTTTATTAATAGGATCGGCTAAGTGGAGTCGAAGTCCTGGGCCTGTTGGACTGTTGGATGAGGGGAGCGGAAAGGGGACTGTGTGGCCAGAAGACCGGACAGAGAAGGCACGAGAGGGGTCTGAGCATGATTTCTGGGCCCCGAAGGCCGTCAGTGAGCAGGGTTTGTCCAACCCTAGCTCCCTACCCCTCCCTTCCAGGTGACGGAGGCCAGAAGGCAGGTTCCAGCGCCCCTTTTTAACCCCCTGTTCCCCACTCTGGCCTGCAGGCCATTACCGAGATGAAAGCCCGGAGAATGCCTTTGGACCACGACTGCGGAATCTAATTGAATTATATGAATGCAGTTAAACGTCTGCTTCAGAGAGGCAGGGCTCACTTTCAAGATTGGATGCTTCAGGAGTTAATGGGCTATTTGAACAATATAGGCCAAGAGCCGAACACAGGTGGGCTGTGTTAATAACTTTATTTAGGCCCGCTTTTTTCCCCCCTTTGAGGTGCACAAGCCTTCCATTAATGCATTCATTAGAGTTTATGGCCAGGCTCTGGTTTTCTCCTAATGACATTGTCCAGACCCAGCTCCCCAGCTAATTGAGGCCAGCTGCCCAACCGCCCCACCCCGGCCTCAGGACCCAGTGTCACCGGGATTAGCGGCTGGAGCTGGGACTGGACCTGGCAGGACCCAGGATGATAACATTTGGGTGGAGGAGGCTGGCACCCCTCCCAACAGCTGCCTGTGTCTTTGGATTCCCTGTCCCCGCCCCCACCACCAGGCCCATGAAGGAACCCAGATGGGTGGACTTCTAGCCCCTCACCCACCTGGACAGTCTCTGACACCTCCGCATTAGCCCCCTCTTGTCTCTCCTCCCCACTGCAGTCACACTGACATCCCAAGAGGCCAATCAGATCCCAACCCTGCTGTAGAACATGCTATGGCTCCCTGTTGCCCTTAGAGCAGAGCTCAGGCCCTACCCTGGCATCAGACATCCTTCCTCTTGGCTTCAGTCTCACCTCACGCGGGGCGCCGTGGTTCAGATGCACTCCTACTGCCCTCCCTCCCTATTTGTTGACCATTAGTCTAGAATGCCTACCCTGGTCTCCATGGACTCACTTCATCCAAACCTGTCAGTTCTGGCTCAAACGCAGCCTCATCCAATAAGTCCACCATCCATTCCCCAGGGCCCACACCATCTCTTCTCTCTGTCTTCCTTGAATGATGCTCACTTTCTGTCTGGATAAGAACCCCAGGAATGGACATATATGTCTTATTATTATTCACCCTCCCTCCGTGCAACCATGAATACCTTGACAATAAGAGTCATGTCATTATTGTTATAAAAATAGAAATAATGCACCGTTTTTTTCCCATTTGCCAAGTATTTGCTACAGGCCAGGTGCTTTACCAATTTACTTAGCTCATTAAATCACTGCAGCAATCCTGGGTGGTAGATTTTACTTTCCCTATTTCACAGATGAGCAAACTGAGGCTCCAGAACAGGAAGTTGCTGCCAGTCCTATCATTTACTAAGTGGGTAACTTCGCATTCCTTTGGTGACAGCAGCATCTGCATCATGGAATTGGTACAACCATGTGCTGGAATCTGTGCATCCCACCTAGTGAGAACTGCCAGTCAAATTGTCAGGAATTTTGTGGCGAGGTTGTCAAACACAGCCGTCACAAAAAATTGAATTCTAGAAACCAACCATTAAATGTCTTGAAGAAAGTGCAGTTAGAGTGTTCCTTGAAGGCAAAGATGACAGAGCTTTGTCTCATGTACTTTGGCCATGTTGTCAGGAGAGGCTGTTCATTGGAAAGGAACATCATGTTTAGAAATGTGGAATATTACCCAGAGACCTCCAACCAGGTGCATTGCCATGGTTCCTGCTGCAATGGGTTAAACTACATCAGAGATTACGAGGAGGGGATAGAATGGAACCGGATTCAGATTGATAGTCCATAGGTTTGCTACATGCCATACTCAACTTGGCAGCACCTAACAACGTCCATTAAATTACTGATTGCCATCAAGTTGGAACTGACTCATAGCTGACCATCCAGCAGGTTTTCAGAGGCTGTAAATTGCATGGGAGGAGATTGCTCATCTTTCTCCCACAAAGCAGCTGGTGGATTCAAACTGCCTGCCTTTGTCACTGGAGATCCCTTTGCACATTCTAAGCTCTGGGTAAAAGACTGAGATGACAGAGATGGTGCGGGTAGCGATAATGCTGACAGTGATGTCAGGCTCACCAAGCTCCAGTCCAAGAGTTCCTCTCTCACCAGCAGAGGCCTCTCTCCTAAGCACCAGATCCACTGGCTCTAGCCTCCTCCTAGACACCTCCACTAAGATGTCATCTCAGATTTGACACGTCCTCCACCTTTGGTGCCCCCAGTCCATCTGTATCACTCTACATCCAAACCCATCTCTATCACTCTTGCCTCAACCATCTCTCACACTCCCCACAACCAATCTCTCACCACTCACTCCGGCCTGAGCTGAGGTCACAAGATTCCGAGTGGCCAATCTCACTCCATGCCTCCTGCGCTAGCTGGCAGCATGACCATCCTCAAGAGTGAATCTGACTCTGTGACCCTTTCCTTTCCACAAGAAGGTCCATAAACTGCTCCTCCATTGTCCTCGCCTCTCTCTGGTGTAAAGATTCTAGGGTGTTGTCATCCTAGATGTTTGCTGGCCTGCTGTTGTTGTCAACTTGTCCCCAGTCTCTTGGTATGCCTCCTATCATAGGTGCATTCTACTCCCAATAGTACCAGCCTCCCTAGAGTTATTGGGCATGTTTTTCCAGGAGGTGTTCTGGGTCCTGGGGACACAGGATTGAGCAAGGCAAAGTCCTTGATCTGCTGAAGCTTCCATTCTAGCAGGCAAGATAGAAATAATAATAATAATAATAATAATAATAATAATAATAATAATAATAATAATAATATATTCATATACATACATGGACAGAAGAATGTTTAGTGGTGTAGCAGAGAGTGGCGCTGCTAATCCATATCCTAATGTTGTCATTGTTAGGTACCATCGAGCTGAGTACAACTCACAACAACCCTATGAATGATAGATCTGAACCCTGTCCTATCCTGTGCCACCTTCACACTTTCTGACACCCTAGAGCCCATTGCTGCAGTCACTGTGTCAATCCACCTAGTCAAGGGTCTTGTGAGGCGGAGCCTCATCTTCTTTGCTTCCAAACAGCAATCCGGGTGCACCCTTTCCAAGACATGTTGGTTCTTTTGGCTGTTCGTGGGGTGCATTTATGCAAATAAGAAGGCTGATTGCCATAAAAATATCCATCTTTTCCACAACAATCTGCAAATCTGGCACAGTTACAAATGAAACAAACATATAGTGAGATTTTTTAACTTAATAGATAAAATCTAAGTCCACCTAAAAGAGCATGTGCTTGAATTATCAAGAATTTTTTTTAAAGAAAGGTTAATGAGGAGGCTCTGCCTGTAAGACAATAAAGCATATTGTTGTTGTTGATCGCCTTCGAGTCAAGCACGACTCAAAGTGACCCTATGAACAAACACCTGAAGGCCCTCTACAACTATTACATTTATCCAAGTTCATAGAGTTTCCAGAGGCATGTTGTTTAGGAAGTGGATGCCACTCCTGCTTCCAAAAAGCATATTTACTGTGGTGAAATTATAGTTATTAAAACAGGAGATACTGGCAGAGGAAGAGACAAGCATATCAGCGAAATAGATTCAGACACAATGAGAATTGAGAACAGTAGGAGATAGAATTCAAATCAGTAAGCAAGTGATACATTTTTAATAAAAATTGTCTAGGTGCTGAGTGATATAAATGGTTAATGCACTCAAAGGATTCCATCCTCCTATCTCCTAATGGACATGGCAAAGTAGTCACAACCCGGTTACGAAACAGAGTAAAGAATATATCATTTTAAAAACACATATACACACATGGCGTATTTTACATCTATCTTATGTATTGCTTTATCCCACTTCTAGGCATAAATTAAGTAAAATTTAAGTTTGTTGAACGACTTAAAATGTACAGTCCTAAAAGATACATGTTAGTATAAAAGGTGCCATTCATGAGGAGTAGGATTATGAATAGTTTTTATTTCATTCTGTTTCTCTTTTTTCCCTTAAAACGCCTTCAACTCTGATCCTTTGATAATGGAGGAAGTGCAGTCAGGGCGCTCCATAGAGCCAAGGATGGTGAGACTTCATCGCACATGTCCTGGGCACGTCATCGTGAGGTCCTGGGAAAAGCACGTCATTCTTGATAAAATGGAAGGTCGACAAAGGAAAGGAAGACCCTCAATAACATAGATTAGCGCACAAAAAAACACAGACGGACACAGTGACCACAACAGCAGACAAGCACAGGCGGTTGTAAGGATGGTGCAGGACAGGGCAGGGTACCAGTCTGTTGAACACAGGGTTGCTATGAGTTTGCATCAACTCAGTGTCTAACAATATGTGCATTGCAGTCCCAAGTCCTACCAACAGTTGATGTTTTCAATTGCTCTCTGATAGGTTGGGGTTCAAGTTTACCCAAAGAGACCTCCTAAGCAAGGCCTGATGATTTACACACACACACCCAAAAACCAGCCACTGAAAACCTTACACAATACAGCTCAGCTCTGATGCGTACAGGCCCCCCATGAACTGCATTAGACTCTATGGTTGCTGGTTTATGGTATTGCTTTCATCTTTTTTCTCAACTAACAAAACAGATGGTAATAATTTCTCAAAGGGTTGAAGATCTGGGCCCTCAATACAGACTGGGCAACTCCCTCAAGGTGGGGTGAGGGAGCAGTGGGGAGCCCAGTGTGCTGTCTGCACTGAGGTGGCCACAGATTGGAAAGTAACACACTTTGCCCTGTCAGCATCTCAGCATGCGTGGCCTTCCCTGCTTTACTGCTCCGAAGCCAAACCTCACCTGTCTCGTCTGAGTCCCAGCCTCCCTAGTTCACGGCTTCTCACGCTTCCTGATCCCTTCACCCTTCACGCCTTTGTATGCACTGCCCTCATACCCAAACTATCTTGACAGCTTAACCTCCCCACATTCTACTCTAGGAAATCAGCCCTAGGTGTGGATTCAGACACCCTACAATTGCCCTGCTTCCAGATTCTGGGGCCTCAGGAACCACTCCCCACCTTGGCCTGGACTCTGGTCACCACTTTCAACCCAAACTGGGTGGATTCTGCAGCCCTAAAGCTGTGCACTGTGTGCATGACCATTCTGGAAACAATCCCCTCTGGAATCGTCCCCTTTGACAGATATGGCAGCTGATGCTCAGGGAGGCTGGCACTATTCAGAATGCCTCCTCAGACCCTGAAACTGCTGGGCCTCAAAGGATTCCTACATGTGAATAAGAAATAATCAAACTCCCCATTAGAAAATAATGCCTGCTCTCTGCTGGCAAATGGATCGGTGGGGGCTTCCCAGTCTGCACAAAGCCTCAAGTGCCTCAGGAACCTCATCTTGGCACCCAAAGATGGGGTGCCCTTGGAGGTGCTGGTCCTCCTCCCATGCCATCTCCTAACACCACTCTACCTTGTGCTCCTACAATTTGGCCCAGAGCCTGACACCCCAATGCGCAGGCTCTCATAACTTCCTACAACCCCTTGCATCCTCCTTGCTGTACTTCATTCCCACCAAGTGAGAGCTGAGTCCTGGGGGGTCCTGGAGACAGGAGGTGGCATAATCTGGGATGAGGAGCTGAAGGACCTTGGGGACTGTGTGGGCTCAGCCTAGTCACAGTTTCATACGCCTTGGGTGACTCCACGGGGCTCAGAGCACAATCCCCACCTTAAGCGCATGGCCCCAGCCCTACCCCACAGCAAGTCCTCTGTGGACAGAAAGTAGGGGGAGATAAACCCAAACTATATCACCCCTGTCCCTGTGGTTCAAGGTCATCCCTCCCAGTCTGGGTCTCAGTAAATCTGATGGCCACATGTGTTCATTTCCCAGGGGTGCTAAACTGAGTACCACAAACTAGGGGACTTGAAACCCCAGAAATTTCTCTTCTCACAGTTCTGGAGGCTAAAGATCCAAATGCAGGGCAGTGGTGGGGCTGTGTTCGCACCAACAGCGCTAAGGGGTGCCTCCCTGCTGTGTCTAGCGGCTGTTAGCAGCTGCATGGCTCCAATCTTTGCCTCTGTCATTACACAGCCTTCTGCTCTCAGCGTCCCCATCTTTGGGTCCAGCTCTCCTTCAATAGTGTCAGGGACAATGCTCATCTTAACTTGGTTACATCTGCAAAGGCCCTCTTTCTGAATAAGGGCACATTCAGGCGAGTCAGTCAGGACTTGAGCAGATGTTTCTGGACATACAGTTCAACCCCTTGTTGAAGATGGAGGGTGCCCATTATGTTCTAACTCCATTGGAGACCCTTTTCCTCTCCTTACCACCCTCCTCTATCTCTTTCCCTCTCAACTGCCCATGTTGCCTTGGTCAATAAGCCTGCTTAGGTTACCTATTGCTTTAAAAAAAAAAAGAAATTCTTTTACACACACACACCCATTTCCCCAGCCAGTTTCCTCTGTCTGCTGGTCCCCTACAAGAATAAACTCGTGGAAGGTGGACAACGTTTCTGGCCACATCTGCTGGCTGCCCCTCCCAGCTCCGCCCACCTCTCCTCTTCCACGGAAGACCCCACTACCTCAGTTCCAGGATGCCTCGACTGCCTGCCACCGTCTTCCTGTCTAACGTGCCCTCTTCTCTTGCCTTCTAGCACCCTCTGATCCCTGTAGCTCCTCCTAGCACCTTGATCAAATCACCCATTTTTTTCTTTTGCTTGCTGAGTCTTCAGTCCCTAAGAGGGTTCAGTGAACGAGTGAGTGAATGACTGGAGAGAAGGCAGAGATCAGCCAGAAGGGAAAGGGACTGAGAGAGGGATCCAGGGAGCAGGGCCAACAGGAAAGGCCACTGTGGAAGTAGAGAATGTGCCACTGTGTGGAGTAGGACTCCCAGGGAGGCTGATGGCATCAGCAGCACAGTTCAAATCTCACTGTTATCTCCTGGGCCTTTGTTGACTTAAAATGGGGCCAATAGCCCCCCCACCACCACCACCACCACCAGCACTGCAAGATATTCATAGGAATGAAACGAGATAGAGCTGCCCACTCACTCTTATCAGCTACTTGTTTCAGATACATGGCCCCACCTCATTCCCATCACAAGCCTAGAAGGAGGTCTTATTATTATTACCTCATTCTTCAGACAAGGAAATAAAGGCAGGGTCAGGTGATTTACTTACCTAATCAGTCTGACCTGAGAGCCAGCTGGTACTTCTGGGTGCAGTAAGCTGTGTCCAGGACTTGCACAAGGTCTCCACATGGCAGGTGCTCCGAAGACAGCAGGGTTCAATAGCTAAATGGTGATCATTGTTGTTGTTAGGTGTCGAATAGACCACCACTCACAGCAGCGATATATGAACAACAGATATCAGTAGGCCCTCTCCTCATGATGTCCAACACATTACAGTGCATTATTAGTCATGTGCCAATCCATCCTGTTGAGGGTCTTCCTCTCTATTTCTCCACCTTCCCCAGCATGATGTCTTTTTCCAAGAACTAGTCCCTCTGACAACATGCCCAAAGCATGTTAGACGAAGTTTCACTGCCCTTGCTTATATAAAGGTCATCTTGGTTGCACTTCCCAAATGCAGACATGTTTGTTCTTTTGGAAGTCCTTGAGATATTCAATACAATCCAAGGAGACCAATTCTTCTGTCATTCTTATTCATTATCTGACTTTCAGATGCACAGGAAAAAATGGAAAAAGTACCAAGGCTTAGCTCAGGCACGCCTTAGTCTTTAAACTGATATCCTTGCTCTTTGGCACTTTAAAGCAGTCCTTGACAGCAGATTTTCCCAATGCCGCACATCTTTTGATTTCTTGACTGCTGCTAACATGGATATTGTAGCAAAGGTAGGAAACAACTTATATGTCCATCAGCAGATAAATGAATAATCAAAATGTGATACATATATACTTACATACAAAGGCATTTTACTAGCCATAAAATTTTCACTCTTACTCACAGTGATTCTGACTCATAGAGACCCTCCCTCAAGTTTCCAAGATTATCAATCTTTCTGCCCACACATCAGCTGAAAGATTCAAGCCATTGGCCCTTCAGTTAGCAGTGCAACATGCAATGCACTATGCGTCGTTGTTGTTGCTGGTGTGTACTGTAGAGTCAGACCACACCCGTAGCTGACCTCCAGTGGGTTTTCAGAGGTAGTTAATTGCGTGGGAGAAGACTGCCCATTTTTCTCCGGTGGAGCGGCTGATGGCCTTAAATGGTGTGTTTTTAGGATTGCAGCATAGCTTCTTGTCAATAGGCCACCAGAACTCCCTTTTGAATACACTGTTGTTGGTATGTGCAGTCAAATTGCTTGTGACTCATTGTGACCCTATGTACAACAGCCCTACACCTATCCTGAGTCAACTTTATTGTCTCTGACACACCTACTACCCCAGTCACTGAGTCAATCCATCTCATCCAGGGTCTTCTCTCCTGTGCTGTCCCTTCACCCTCCCAAGTATGATAAGAACCTCTCCGTAATATTAGTACCTGGAATTTGGACTTAGAGACTCCTATGCTCCAGAGAGGCTGGCTGCAGAATAAGAGACCAGCAGAAGCGTGAGGCATTAGGCATCATGGAAGCAAAGAAGGCTTGAGACCTAAGCCATCATATCTGGCTGGACAGGTGGAGGGAGGTGTTGAAAGGGTAGGCGGTGGAAGGGGATGCTGGTGGAGCAGGGGAAAGGATGGGTCAAGACATTGAAAATGGTATGGGGAGTAAAATGTCAGACACTAAAGGGTATTTCTGTGATCCCAGTTAGGGAAGGGATCTATATTTTTCTCATTCCCAAGAAAGGTGATCCAACAGAATGTAGACATTATCGAACAATATAATTAATAGTACAGGCAAGCAAAACCTTACTGAAGATTATAACAAAATTACTAGAACCATGCATGGACAAGAAACTGCCAGATTCAAGCTGAGTTTAGGAAAGGCTATGGTACCAGGGATATTATTGCTGATGTCAGATGGATCCTGGCTGAAAGCAAAGAGTACAAGAAGAATATCTAGCTGTGCTTTATTGACTATGCAAAGGCATTTAACTCTGTGGATCATAACAAACTATGGCTAACATTGAAAAGAACGGGAATCCTGGACCACTTGATTGTGTTCATATGAAATCTATACCTAGACCAAGTTATTGTCCGAATGGAACAGGGGAACACTACATTATTTAAAATCAGGAAGGATGTGTATCAGGGCTGTATCCTTTCTTCATATTAATTAAAACTGTATGCTGAGCAAATAATTCATGAAACTGGACTCTATGAAGAGGAATGTGGCATCAGGATTGGAGGAAGACGCATCAACAACCTGCCTTATGCTGAAGACGCAACCTTGTTTGATGAAAATGAGGAGTACTTGAATTGCTTGCTGCAGATCAAAGACTACAGCCTTCGATATGGATTACATTTCAACATAAAGAAAACAAAAGTTCTCACCATTGAGTCAACAAGCAACATCATGATAGATGGAGAAAAGATTGAAACAGTCAATTATTTCCTCTTACTTGGACCCACAAACAACACCCTTAATACCAGCAGTAAGGAGATCAGGAGATGTACTGCTCTGGGCAAGTCAGTTGTCAGGGATCTTTCCAAAATACTAAAAAGCAATGATGTTAGTTTAAAGACTAAGGTGCACCTGACTCTTGCCATGGTCTTTCAATCACTTGCTATATATCTGAGAGCTGTGCAACGAGTAAGTGTGACAGAAGATTGAGGCCTTGGAGTTACAGTGTTGGAGAAGAATATTGACTATCCCATGGACTGCCAAAAGTACAAACAGAAAGGTCTTGAAGGGGAAACACAGCCAGAGTGTTCCTTGAAGGCAAAGATGGTGAAGCTTCATCTCTCATACTTTGCACATGTTGCTGCAGAGAAGCTATTCTTTAAAAAGGGATATCATGCTTGGAAAGATGGAGGGTCAATGAAAAACAGAAAGACCCCCAAATAGATGGATTGGCACAGTGACTGAAGCAATGGGCTCAAGTGTGTCAGAGATGATGAGAATGACACAGACTAAGTACAGATTTGTTGTTCATAGGATCATACGCAACTCAATGGCACCTAACAACAACATCTCTACCTAGTGTAATAGCAGTCAAAAAATCAAAAGACAAGTTGCATTGGGAAAATCTGCTGACAAGGAACTCTCCAAAGTGTTAAAGAGCAGCAGTGTCAGTTTAAAGACTAATATGTGCCTGATCTGAACGATGGTTTTGTTAATTACTTGCTATACATCTGAAAGTTGGACAATGAATAAAGATGACAGAAGAAGATCTGATGCTTTTAAACTCTGGTGTTGGAGAAGGGCATTAAACATCCCACAGGCTGCCCAAAAAACCCCAAAGAGTCTGTATTGGAGAAAGGGCAACCAGGGCAGTCCTTAAAAGTGAAACTTCATCTCACATACTTTGGGCATGCTGTCAGGAGGGGCCAGACCTTGGGAAAAGAAACCACGCTGGGAAGGTTGGAGGGTCACTAGAGATAGAGAGGAAGGCCTCCAGAATGGACTGACACTGTGACTGCAACAATGGGCTAAGCGTATCAGAGAAATGAGCACGATGCAAGAAAGGGCAAGGTTCGGATCAGTTGTTCCAAGGGTCAGTACATGTTTTTGTTGTTGTTTTTCTCTTGTTGTGTCCCATCGAATCGGATCCAACTGGCACAGGAGGAGATTGCCCCTTGTTCTTGGAGCAGCTGGTGGATCCAAATCACCCACTTTCGGGATTGCAGTTGTAGTCAACTTGACAGCACCTAACAACAACATCTAGGATGGGCAAGTATCTAGATTGATTCATTAGTGGATTTTGGGGGCGAGGTGTTGCTTAGGGAACACGAATTCCTACTAAAGGTGATAGAAGATTTTGGGAAAATATATTGGTGATGATTTCACAGCCTGGTGAATGTTATGGCATTGAATTGTACATGTAAAAATGGATGAAATAGCTAATATTTTAGCTTATATGATAAAAATGACCCAATGAGTTTTCTTGACTGTTTCTTTGGATAAAAAAAAAAATCTCAACACTACATGGACAAGGTTCTTCAGTGCAGCATTGTTTACAGCTGAAGATGGGCAACAGCCTAATGTCCATTCATAGAGGGCTGGAGAAACAAGCCAAAGCCGTGAATGCACTGATATAGTCCAGAGCTGTGAGGGTGTATGTGAACAGGGAACACGCAGATCACAGTGCGCAGAGAACAAAAGCAGGGGAGAGACTTTAAAATAGTATGTAAATCTATACTCACTTGAAGAAACACAGCCTGTTTCCCTGTGAGGCATGAGGAGTAGAAACTGAGGACTTGGGGCAGGGTTGGAAGGAAACTTTTCAGTCTCTCTAGCGGTAAGGAGTTGAACTGCCAACCCAAAGGCAGGAGACTCTAATCCACCAGCTGCTCTTCAGGAGAAATATGGGAAATTTCCTCCCATGCGATTTATAGCCTCTGAAATCCTGCTGTAGGTCAGCTATCAGTTGGTTCTGACTAGATGGTACATCAGTTGAGGACTAAGGTGTGCCTGATTGAGGCCATGGTCTTTTCAATCACTTAATATGCATCTGAAAGAGCTGGACAGTGAATAACAGTGACTGCAGAAGAACTGATGCCTTTGAGCTGTGATGTTGGAGAAGAGCACTGAACATCTCATGGACTGCCAAAAGAACAAATATGGTGGGGAAGGTGTAGCCAGAGTGCTCTTTGGAAGCAAAGATGATGGTTTGCCTCACATACTCCCGGTGTGTTGCTAGGAAGATCTATTCCCTGGAGAGGGACGTGATGCTTCCAGAGGTGGAGGGTTGGCGAGGGAAAGGAAGATCCTTGACCAGGTGGATTCACATGGTGACTGCTGCAATGGGCTGTAGTGGGTCAGGAAGTGTGAGGATGGAACAGGATAGGACAGAGTTCAGACCTGTTGTTCATAGGGTCGTTATGGGTCATTCCTGACTCAATGGTATCTAACAGCAATAACAACAATAGATGGTACATAAGAACAGCTTTATAAACAGAGCTCTGGCAGCCTAGTCCATAGGGAGATGCACTGTCAATCCCGGAGTCACATATCTCTGGTGATTCAAATTCATTAGTGGCTCCGAGGGAGGAAGATGAGAAACCACTCCTGTTAAGATTGACAGACTCAGAAGCCCAATGGAGTGTCAGCTATGAGTCTGCTCCAACTCAACGGCAGTGAGTTTAAGTTTTTCTTTATAAATAATCTTTGGGCAAAGAGATTTTGTGACGTAGTCTAAATCATTAAGCTGAAAATATTTTTTCCCAATGTGTTCCATGGTGAGAAGAGATCAGAGGAGAGAGGCAGAGAGGTGAAGTCTTAGCTTGGGCCTTGCTGGCTTATAGGGACAGGCTTGGGTGAGGCCCAAGCTGTCCATTTGGACTCATTCAAGCTGCCTATTCCAGCATCTTGCTTTGAGAGGGCCTAGTGGGTCAGTCTGGAGACTAAGGTGTGCCTGATACAGGCCATGGTCTTTGCAATCACTTGCTATGCATCAGAGAGCTGGACAATGACTACGGGATGATAGAAGGAGAATTGATGTCTTTGAGCTGTGGTGCTGGAAAAGAGTATTGAATATATCATAAAGAACTAAAAGAATGAACAGATTCACCCTGGAGAGGGTTAAACCAGGCTGCTCCATAGAGGCAAGGATTCTGAAGCTTCATCTGACATACTTTGAACATGTTGCTAGGAGGGACCAGTCCTTGGAGAGGGACGCCATGGTTAGAAGGGTAAAGGGACAGCACAAGAGAGGAGGACCCTCGATGGATTGATTCAGTGACTGGAGTAATGGAGGTAGGTGTGTCAGAGACAATAAGATTGGCACAGGATAGAGCAAGGTTTAGGGCTCTAAACATAGGGTCACTATGAGTTGTGGGTGACTGGACGGCACATAGCAACAACAACAATAGTGGGTGTGGATGGATGGAGACGATCTCCCAGGGAAGGGTGCATGAAGCATGAGCTAACATGGATCACACCCCTTCCCTGGACAAGGTGGGCTGTGTTCTTAATGGGCACTCCTGATGTTCAGATGAGAAACAGACACAAAGCAGGGAGGTCACTAGCCTGCCAAGCTCCTCACCTGTCGTGAAATAAAACTGGAACCTGTGCCACATGCGGACTAGCTTGCTCCTGTCCTTCCTTCCCTCATTCCTGCCAAATCGCATCAGCCCCTGCTGTCTGCCAGGCTCTGGGACCAGAGGTACATCAGAGGAGGAGGAGGAAGAAACACCTTGCACTGGGACCTGAAGGACAAGTTAAAATTTGGTTTTGCAGAAAACAGCAAGCAAATGAAGGGATGCGAGCCTCTGCTGAGGATGCTGGGGTCCAGTCTCACCTTTCCTCTGCCTGCCCTTACTTCTGACTGAGCAGAAGTGGAGACCTCCTTCCGCCATGGGCACCAGCATGTGGGCATCCCAGTGCCTATATGGGTCCTTGAGAGGCATGGTAGGGGATGGAAAAGAACTGGGTAGCTGGACTGATGGACGTGGGTGTGAGTGCCCGGCAGAAGACTCCTCTCCATGAACAAAGCCACTGCAGGTGTGGGCACAGTGCGGGGGTGGGGGGCGGACATTGCTTTGTGGAGACAGCAGCTGCCTCCCAGCCTTGCTGCCTGCATGCGCTGGACGATGGGCAGGCTGATAGCAGCAGACCCAGGGCCAGTTGAAGGGCTCATGTTGCCCTCCCCCTGAAGTTCTTTATCGGCAGGATGCGCTGTTGCCAGGGAGCTTGCTGCAGGCCCGCTCCAGCCGTTGCTGGGAGGATTATCAGAAAGATTTGAGTCTTTTTAATTAAATCCAAGCAGAACGCAATTCTGTGCCCGATCAGAGAAGCCCATTCAGTATCCTGTCGCCTCGCCTGATAGCTTTGTCTCATCGGCCCTGCTATCAAGCCACTTATCTGGCCACCCCCATCCCAGCCTGACAGCCTAGCACCTGGGGAGGTGACACTTGGGGCCCCCTCTGGTGTGCTGGGTGCTGGCCTGGGAAGCTATCCCCTGAGCTAAGCCACAAACCCAGGCGTCTATACCCTTCAAACCTCCAGCCTTAGAAAATCATTCTTCTGGGCAGCAGTCACCCAGCCAACCTCTTCAGGCTGCAGCCCAATAAGCAAGGTTCTGTTTTCAACCCCATTCTGCAGATGAGAAAGTGAAGGCCCAGCAGATCAAGTCACTCACATAAACCCACAGAGCTCTGAAAAGAGTCAGGATGTGAACCTGAGTTTTGCTGATTGCAGATCACACTCCTAACTATGGCATTTGCTTCTTTTAAAGTCTAACTTGGGCCTTCCCAGCTGCACCAGCCTCCCTCTCATCAGGGGCCTCTGTGCAGATACCACCAACACTTGATTGTTACTGTTAAGTGCTCTGCATTTACCGAGAAATGCTATTATATATTTATATAAATATTTCTATATTTACAGAGATATTTATTTATATATTTACCGAAAAATTCTACATAGGAGAGAAATTATAACAACTAACACTTTCTGAGCCATTCATTCGCTACATGTCGAACACATTTCCTATCGTCTTGCTCGATCCAGTTTCGGGAGTGACTTCCATTTCATCCCCAAATCCTAACGCAGAAACAGAAGATGATCAAGGGCGCCAGCCCTGGTCCTCCAACTCGAGGCCTCTCTCCTCCCAGAGGAGGAACAAGCCAGTGCCTGTGGCGGCCGGAGCGGGAAGCCAGTGAGGGTCGAGCTCAGGGCTCGGCGTTGGTTCACGCTGCGGACAGAGGACAAAATTAACTCGATAAATAACGTGTGCCTGGCTGAGGGGGGGGCAGGTGCTGGTTTTTAGAAAGCCCAGCAGCTCCATGTAATCGTGCCTGTGTGCTGACTTTATAAAGCCAAGTTTTAATTGCGAGCCCCACACCCTGGCTGCAGCCGTCCTGCAGAGGAGGACTTGTGTGCTTTTTAATTAAATCTGTCTGTTATCACAGCCGTATTGTTAGGAAGGGAGGCCCATTAGCAGCTCATCGCTGCTGGGAAACCGCTGGAGACCAAGGCAAGTGGTCACACAGGTCCTGAAGCCCCTGATGGGACCAGGAGCCTTGACTTCTCCTTCCCCAGTCCACCAGGGAGAAGGTACTGGAAAGAGCCCAAACTCAGCCATTTGTTTGCAATGGGGCCTGAGGACAGTAACTGCTGAGGGTCAGACAAGCAGCTCATTTGGCACCAGCCCTCACACATGAAGTAGAGCCTGGTGTTATCCCCATCTTACAGACTGAAAAACTGAGGCTCAGAAACACTGTGCTGTAGTTCCCACAGTTTACTCATGACTGAGTAGCTGTTCTGGGGCTTGGATCTAGGTCACCAGGTTCCAGAGTCTATGCCTCCAACTGTTAAGAACCACTGCCTCAGTTTCCCCACCTGGAAAGTAACGTTAATGGTTCTTCCCTAAGAGGGTGGGAGGGCTAGAAAGGAGAGTGATGGACGTGGACAATAAATGGTAGGAATTACACTGTCAACTCAAAGGCATGAAGTTCAAATCCTCCATCTGCTCCACAAGAAAAAAATGAACAATTAACTCCCCATGCAATTCACTGCTTTGGAAAACCTGCCCGAGGAGTTGTCCTGACTCAACAGTACAATGCAATTTAAGCACAGGAGCAACTGTTAGCCCTATTTTCTGGATGAAGAAACTGAGGCTCTGATTCCTATAGCGTGTTGTACAGTTTTGCCTGCCTCGCCTAGACATCCCCCCACACCTTGACAGCACAGAAGCCTCCTCACCACATTTCCTGCCCACATCTGACACCTTCCAATCACATCTCCATGGGCCCTCAGAACAGCCTCTCAGTCTCTTAGTAAAATAATGTGCAACTGATTTTTATTTGATTATAAAGTAAAATCTACCTGAGTGAAGAAGGCAGATACAGGTGGAAGATCCTTCTTCTTTGCCACTGCTTGCCTGCTGGCAAAAAAAGATACTGCTAAAGATCATTCAAAACGGCTAGAACAGCACTTAGACAGAAAACTGCCAGAAATTCAAGCTGGATTTAGAAGAAGCCATGGCACTAGGGTTATCATTGCTGATGCCAGATAGATCCTGGTTGAAAGCAAGAATGACCAGAAGAATGACTGTTGTGCTTTATTGACAAAAGGCCTTTGACTTTGTGGATCACAACAAAATATGGCTAATACTGAGAAGGATGGGAATCTCTGAACACTTACTTGTACCCTTACAAAATCTACACCTAGACCAAGAAGCTATTGTGCAAACAGAGCAAGGGAACACTGCATGGTTTAAAATTAAGAAAGGTGTGTCAGGGTTGTATTCTTTCACCATACCTATTCAATCTGTGTGCTGAGAAAATTATTTGAGAAGCTGGACTCTGTGAAGACGAATGTGGCATCAGGATTGAAGGAAGATCATCAGTAACCATGGATATGCAGATGACACAAACTTGCTTGCTGAAAGTGAGGAGAACTTGAAACACTTGTTGCAGAATATCAAGGAACGCAGCCTTCAGTATTGTTTGCATCTCAACATTAAAAAAACAAAAGTTCTAACCACTGGATAGATAAGTAACAGAATGATAGATGGAGACAAGATTTAAACTGTCAACAACTTCATCTTACTCAGATCCACAACTCAGATCCTTGGTACCAGCAGTCAGGAGCTCGGGAGACCTATTGCACTGGGAAAGTCTGCACTCAGGGACCTCTCCACATTACTGGGGGGCAATAAGACGTGCTTGATTCAGATCATGGTCTTATTATGCTGCTCAAAGCTGGACAATTAATAAAGATGACAGAAGCAAAATTTATGCCTTTGAACTATCGTGTTAGAGAAGAGTACTGAGTACCCTTTTGGACTGCCAAAAGAACAAACAAGTATGTCTTGGAGAAGGTGTAGCCAAAGTGCTTGCTGGAGACAAGGATGGTGAAGCTTCATCTTGCATACTTTGGGCATGTTGCTAAGAAAGGCTACTCCTTGGAAAAGGTAGCCTCGAGCATTCCTTGAGCTGCAGCATCACGTGACATTCTTCCCTTGTCTCTGTATCTCTTCTCTTCTAAGGATGTAGGTCAAACAGGTTTAGGACACTCCCTACTCAATCTGAAGTCCTTAATCTAATTTATAACATCTCAGAAGACCTATTTCCAAACAAGGACATTGTGCAAAGGTTCTCAGGGTTCAGATTTTCACATCCCTTGTGCGGGGACGCAATGTGATCCATAGCACTGGTAACAATGCTTGTCTCTTGGGAAAGGAGTTGAGGGGCTGTGGGCACAAGGGAGAGGGGAAGTCATATTCTTCAAAGTTATTTTGTACCACTTTTGAATTTTGTATCAGTGTCATTTAGGACCAGTTTTTAGAGTCAGTATTTGAAAAATAAATAATACACAATCAAATATATTTCTAAGCTCTTTGGGGTAATTAACACCTAGTTACAAACGCAGAAAAAAACCAAGGGCTTTAGAAGGGAGGTAGAACTTGGTTCGAATCTCAGCTCTCCCATTCCCTGTTATGTGACATTGCAAGTGACCTCCCCTCCAGGGGCTCCAGGTTACTCATCTGCAGCATGTGGGCCACTCTGAGGAAAAATGAGGAGCACATGGGGTTGAGTGCCTGACATATAGGAGCTTAGCTCCTGCAGCCAAGTAGACCAGATCTGTCCTCATTTCGTTCAGCCTGGACTATTTCACCCTCGCCCTCAGCCAGGAACCACCTCTAGCTCTGGCTTCTCATATGTCTGCTCCCCTGGGTGTGGCTCTGGCCAGCCCTGGACCCAGGCTTGGCCAGGAAGTCCCCCTGGGGGGCTGGACATGGTGGCCTTTAGGAGATGGGAGTCCGTCTCCAGGGCTTGGATCCCAGCAGCCCCACTCCATCCTCTGCCAGCGCATCTGAGGCCCATGTGTGAGCTCTCTCTCAGCTCAGATTTGGGTTCCTATTTTACAGCCCCCTAATCCTCACTTGGCAGAAAGGAAGTGGTGGGTCCAGCCAGCCGCGCGAGAATGGCCTGAGGATTCGCCAAGGAAAGATTCATGGACCTGCAAACGGGCCTGTGCCTCACCGCCCTGGCCCATAAGGGAGAGATAAATCACAGCCAGAGGAAGAAGATGAAAGGTGCAGAGATGCAGGGGCTGAGGAACGTGCTGAGGTGGACATATTTTCCCTGGGCCTCTACGGAGCTGGGCTGATCACACTTCGGTGGGTTCCCTGACTTGGGATGGAGGTCTCGGGGAAGATTTCCTTCTAGCCTCAATCCCATTTGGGTCAGGACCCATCCTTTCCACCCCCTGGGATTATGCTGTGACCTGTTCCCCACACGCCTTGCCTGGACCAAGAATCTGACCTCGTGAATGTGCAGCTTGTGTACAGAACCTTGTGCCTAGAAAGACCTTGCTCTGGGTTTACCATTCTTCTGTTACCATCTTGATAATCTAAATTCTTCTTGAGCCAGGAGCCTCTGATGTTCACTTTGCACTCCTAAAATTGCATGCCCAACACCACCAATTCCTACTAATAGCCACCTATAGGGCGAAGCAAGACCCCATAGGGTTTCCAAGGCTGTGACCGTTATTAAAGCTGACTGCTACGTCTTCCTCCTGTAAATGGCTGGTGAGTTCAAACCAGTTAGCAGCTCAGCACTTTAATGACTGCACTACCAAGTGTCCTTCCTTATACACCAAGTCACACAAACTACATAACCAGCCCTGCCCAGCAGGAAGGCTTCGAATATCTACATCCCTACACCCTCTTCAATGGATGCTTATCCAGGCTGCGCTTGCATACCTCCTGAGATGAGAAACTCACCACCTCCTGGGGCACATTGCAGAGCTCACTAGGGGGCGGCAAAGGCTTAAGTGTTCTTATCTCAGTGAGGTTCAGGGGCAAGATCTCGACCCTGATTTTGGTTCTACCTCCCATCCATTCATTGCCTTGGAAACTGACTCATAGATGACCCTCCAGTGGGTTTTCAGAGGCTGCAAATCATGAGAGGAGATTGCCAATCTTACTCTCAAGGAGCCACTGGTAGATTCAAACCGGCCACCTTTAAGTTAGCAGTGCAACTCTCTACACACTTTGCCACCAGAGCTCCCATTACAACACTGTTACACCTCAGTGCTTTCATCTGAAGAACGAAGCGCCTCATGGGGCTCTTGGGAGTGTGCCTTCAGATGCTTCACATACAGGGTCTGACATATATTGTTTTTTGTGCTTAATCATTTGGTAGTCAAACCAAATTAGACGTTAATTCCAACTCACAATAACCTTGTAGGGTGGGATAGAATTGTCCCCGAGAATTTCCAAGGCTGTACGTCTTTATGGAAGCAGCCTGCCACGGCTTTCACCATTGACCAGAGGGTTTAAACTACCCACTTTTACGATTGGCAGCCAAACACTTTAACCACTGTGCCACCAGGGCTCCTAATCAATAGTGTTGACCGGTGCTGATAAGTCAGCCCTGACTCACAGCAACATTTGGTAAACACTGACGGGTCCTGCACTAGTTGGAATCAGTGATACTAACATCTCACAGCCTGACTCCCATTAATGATATCAATATCTCATCCTGACTCCCAGTAACGGCCCACCTTTCACATGTAGAGTGGCTGGTGGGTTTGAACTGTTGCTCTATGAGTTAGTAACCTGACAAGTCACACACCAGGGCTCTTTCAATCAATCACAGTTATTAAATATTGTTAGAAAAGACTTTCTTACCAGGTGGAATCTGAGCAGAGCTAGGGGCTAGTAGGAAGCTGTAAAAGAAGACTTAGACACCACATCCACACACATCTACATACGGGGTACATACACAAAGAGTGAGAAGCCCGGGCTACTGTCTTCCCCTCCTCTCCAGCTCGCCTCTCTCTTCCTAATACAGAAAACCTTTTGCTCCACCTGAGCTCCACCCATCAGGTGCCTTGTTCTCTGCTGCCATCTGCTGGCTATCATTGGGCACTGCATACCAATTCTCTGAAAATCTCGTTTTCTGTAATAATTATAAAATAATCTAATCATTTGACAAGTGTTTACTGAGCACTTGCTCTGTACTAGGAACTGAAGCCTTTTAGTGACTATCAAAGGTGAATAATGTCTCTTCCTTCTTAGAGGTAACATCCTAAGGGTGAGAGATAAGGATAATAATTAGGGAAAGAAAAATGTGATTTCTGCTAGTGATAAGTAGAATGAAAAAAATAGTAAGGGTGTAGAGGAGGGACTCAGAGAGTAGGAAATGGAGCCCAGGGGCTCTTGGACGAACCAAAATGAAAATTTCTGTGTAGGAGTAGGGGCAGAAGAGTAAGAGGCCAAAAGGTTAGGCAACTTGACAGGATGATGTTGGGAAAGCTGCTATCCTGCCCCAAGCTCAGTTTCCTCATCTGAAGATTGAGGAGAATAATAGCTGCTTCTGAGATTCCTGCCGTTGTGAGGATTTGATGAGATTCTGGAGGGGAAACATTTTGTACCCTGTGCTCTTATTAATCTTAGTATTTGGCTAATGTTTGCTACATACTTACTATGTGCAGGAAGGCTAGTCAAAGCCTTCTACAAATTACTTCATTGAATCCTTAGAGAAAGCCTGCCAGGAACTACACTGTGGCTTCCTGACTCTTTTGTTGTTGTTTTGTTATTGTTGGGCACCATGAAGTTGGCACCGACTCCTAGAGAGCCCGGGTACAGTGAAAACAAGCCAGGTCCTGCCCCACCCTCCCCATCACTGCTGTCTTTGAGCTCCCCATCCCACAGATGAGGATATAGAGACCCAACTGGCTCACCCAAGGTCACACAAGATAGTATGGCTGAGGGATGGATGTCTGAGAACCAAGCCTGGGGATCTCACCCTGCTGCAGGATTCACCTGCTGCCTGCTCCTTCCCATCTGGAGTCAACGCTGTCCACATTTTCAATCTTATCCACCCCAGGATAAAAGGGTTTGAATAGGGAAAAGGGCTTATGCGTGGCAGCCAGAGCCAAAACACTCGTCTCCATTTACTCAAGAAAGTATGATCTCTTGAGTTTGAATCTTCCTCTGTCCCTTGTGGCAGCCTCAGATGCTGCAGGAGTTCCTATATTCATAGAACTTACACGTTTACACTCTGCCCTGTCTCCAACCACACTTACCCTGCACACACACACTGCCTATTCTCTCTGTGTCTCTGTCTTTTCATCTTTAAAGTAGAGAGAATAGACTGGACCATTGGGAGGCTCGTGAACTGGTGAGAGGGTTGTCTAAATTACAAAGTGCAGTGTGCCCCTCAGGCACCAGCATTGCTGCTTTTCTGAGCAGTTTTCATGCATTTTCTTTTTTTATCCTCACAACATCCCCGTAAATAGGTTGACCAACTCATCTGGTGTGCTTGGAACTTTCATATTATAGCACTTAATGTCCCACAATCCAGAAAGTCCTTTCATTACAAGCAAACGGGAGGGGGAAGCACTGTGGGTCAACATTATCAATAGACAAAAACAAACAAATAAAAAACCAAAAAAACATTTTCTCCATTTTCCAGGAGACGAAACTGAGCTCAGAGTAGATATATATTTGCCTCTGATTTTTCCCTGGACAGTGGGAGCCATGGGAGGTTAAGGGCAGGCTCAGCCGGAGGATGGCACTGCTATCCAAGCACACCTGTGACATATAGCCAATAACACACCTCAGAGGACTGACCACCTAACTAAACAGGAAAGCTCTTTCTGTGCCCTCCTGTCTTTGTTTAGGTTTCAACTTCGAAAGTGCAAATGCCTAAAATGAGTTCAACATGGGCTCGAAGCCCCAAGAGATTTGGGATAAATTGCTTCCAAATGGGCCTGTGGGCCTCCCCTCAGGACCCCTGGTAAATGTGCCCCCAGTTTCTGATGGCAGAGGGTGCCTGGTGGAGCTGGAGGGCACCACTGGTACCAGGGAGTGAGAATGTTCAGTGTCAGGTCCAGACAAAACCCAGTCCCACGCCTCTCCTGTCAGCCACTATTCATTAAGGGAGCTACAGAATGTCCTGATGGCTTAGTGGTCAAGAGTTGTGTTGCCACCCAAAGGTGGGAGGTTCCAATCCACCAGCTGCTCCACAGGAGAAAGATGGACAATCTCTTCCCATGCAATTTACAGCCTCTGAAAAACTGTTGGAAGGTCATCTTTGAGTCACTTCTGATTTGATGGCACACAACGATATCACAGCACACACTAAATTTTCACTACAATTTTTTTTCCCTTCTTGTTTGTTGTGTACTGTAGAATCAGATCTGACTGGTTGTGCCTCCTTCTCCAGCGGAGCACCTAGTGGATTCAAACCACGTGCCTTCAGGTTTGCAGTGCAGCTTCTTTGCCACTAGGCCATGAGAGCTCCGTTCTCACTATAACTCAGTAAAGGAAGGCCTGTTACCATGCTAACAGATGAGTAAGATCAGGACAAAGAGGGAGTGTGGTTTACTCCAGGCCACTCAGAGACAAGTACCTGAACAAAGAAAATACTTAGGATCCTACAGCCCCTAAATCTCCCTGTTGGTTCAATATTCCAGCCCTTGTTATTCAACATGTTACCTGAGTGAATCGCCACCTTCTTAAATCTCCATTGGCTCACCTGGAAGATGAGAGTAGAAATCCTGCCTCAGAGTGTTGAGCTCAAAGAGATATAATTTCTAAAACACTCAGAAGAAATGGAACTGATTGGGTTATAGCTTTATCTTCATGTTCAAATACATAATTTGTTTCTATGTGTCTGCTATTACTCTGTCTGCAATACCTGGTGGCAACAGGAACTCTTTATTAAGCACTTACTATGTGCCAGGTTCTGCTGCAAATTCTCATTTCATTCTCTCTGTGAGATATACACTGTTATTATCACCCTGAAGATGATAATAATATCATCTGAAGAAACTGAGACCCAGAGGGAAAGAACTTGCCATGGTCACTCATTAAATGGTAAAGCAGCAATCTTAATGCAGGCAGGCTGGGTCTACACTGTGAGTCCACAGGATAGAAGCTCCTGGGAGTGTCTGGGATTCCTATAGCAGGGACAGGAACTGAGACCTCTGGCTTTGGGAGGGGCGAGAAGCTGGCAGCAGGCCCTAGTGCCCTGGTGGAAACGTTAATTGGTTTGCTGGTACATGTCCTTGGCAATGGTTAGCCAAGGTCCGGTTCCTAGCACTCCTCCATCACTACCCTGTCTGTGTTCCTCACACACTAGCCAAAGTTCTTGATCTTATACTGGGCACTAGGTCTTGGGGAGCAGTCAGAGCTGGTCAATGTCTATAAGGAGTCTCCAGTTTCAGGGAGAAATAGGCCCAGGCACATGACAAGACCAGGCTAGGAAGAGCAGGAGTGGATACAACAGCAACTCTGTCTCAAAGTGGAGTGACAGAGGCTGGGTCTTGAGGAGGCATAGGAGTTCTTTCTGTGACGGGGTTTTTTTTGTTTTTTTTGTTTCTTTTTAATATTTTTTTTATTGGGAAAAACATATTGGGGGTACAAGGAGGTGAGGGTTGGGGGCAGAAGGGTGAGGATGGGCCAGGATGCAGTT
>NW_006399866.1:6675874-6690270 GCF_000299155.1 Elephantulus edwardii | reverse complement strand
AGGAAGGAAGGAAGGAAGGAAGGAAGGAAGGAAGGAAGGAAGGAAGGAAGGAAGGAAGGAAAAGAGAAAGAGAAGCCATAGCCTGGATTTCAAAGATCCTCAGTGGATTTGCTCAGGCAAGGAAGTGAGGGTCATGCAAGGGGTACGAAGCAGAATAGCCAGAGGGCAGGAGGAAACCCAGAAGCTGTGACATCACTAAAGATAAGAAAAGTGTTTCCGAAGAGGACAGTGGCCATAGTGTTGAAGGCATCTGAGGAGTTAAGCCAGATGTGGTCTAGAGATGTTCTGAGCCATTGACAATCTGGTACATGGAGTCAGAAGAAAGGCAGGAAGCCAGAGCTGAGGGGCCCAGGTGAGCCTGGGAGGTGAGGCAATGAACAAGTGAGCAGAGATTCTCCTGCCAGGCTGTTTGGTCGTGAAAGGGCAGGAGGTGCAGTGAATGAAGGGCTGAGTGAAAAGATCTGAGTGTGGAAGGATGAGCTGGAGAAGAGAAAGGTGAGGGGCGGTGTGAGATCCTTGCGAGGCAGAAGAGACACAATCTGAGGTGGAGGGCTGGACAGTGGGGCAAGAGACAGAGAAGAGGAAAGGGCCAGGTATGTACAGTGAAAATCTGGTCATGAAAAAATCAGAGCGTTCCCCTCTGGTTTTTTTTGCTATACCATAGGAAGTGAAGCCTCACCCAAACTGGAGCCAAAGTGCAGTTGTAAAAATGATGGGGGTCTGGGCTGGAGGGGATCGCCTTAGTCAGGGTGTTAAGGTAGCTATGATGAAGGGTAGAAAAGAGCCACACTTGGGAAGAGCCAGCTGTTGCAAGAGAGACAACACTGCCTGCTTGCTGAGCCTCAGTTTCCCCTTCTGTACAGTAAGTAGGATGGGATTGCAGCCTCAGTTTCCCCATCTGTACAAGAGGTAGGATGGAATTGTCCACACCATTGGTCACAGACTCAAAGTGGAAAGAGAACCACAGACAGCTGTGACCCACATGATGCAGGCAGTCTGGGAGACAGATTGGCCTGGCTGAGCTCAGAGGTGGGAGAGACCGACTCTTTCTGGGCCTGGAAGGCTGCCTGGAGGAGGGATCCAGGGAGCTAGCCTTGAGGGAGCAGCACACGTTGGCAGAGGATTTGGGGGATAGAAGCTGGAGGCTGGGGCCAGGCTGGGTAGGGGCCGCAGCGTGCATCTGCAGTCGGGGTAGCTCCCTTGGCTTGAAGTCTGCAAGTCAGTGCCTTACCTCAGAGCTCCGAGAGCGCCCTCTGGAGAGGTGGAGGAGAGCTGAGCCGACAGGACAGGACAGGAGCAGTAGCCAGTGGGTGGAGAAGAGGGAGAGCGGCCACAGATGGAAAGCAGGTGGGGGGATGGTGGGAGGCCCGAGACAGATGAGGCTTGGACAGGGAGGAAACAGGGAACAAGATGGGAGATAAGATTTCAAAGACGCGTCAGACAGTGGCAAAGGCAGAGCAGGGAGGAACAGCTTGTGGGCAGGGCTGGAAGAGGGTGTCTGGAAGATCTGCGGGGGAGGGGTGGCAGGGGCCAAGGGCGATGCGATACAGGGGCTTTGGATGAGTCTCCCCTGAGCCTTGTCCTGCTGTGTCCTGAAGCACTGTTTGGCTATCTTCCCCTCCACATTGCAGTGTGTCCCCAGCTTTGTCCAGCTAAGACTCAATAGCCCCTGTGCTACTACTGTCCTCTGCTTCCTCCCAGCTCTGGCCGCTGTGCGCTCCACATCATTATCTTCTCTGCCTTTGTCAAGGGGCAGCACTCGTCTTCAGCGCAGTAAAATGGGACATCCAAGCCTCAGCCTACCTGGGCAGGTCATGGGGTGAGGGGCTAACCTCGGCCCTGACAAGCCGCACACTTGAGAAGTAGCTGGAACCTGAAGAGAGTGGCTGAAAGGCCCGCTGGAACAAACTGTGTTGAGCTGAGTCCTCTAGAAGGACACCCCTCAAGGTGGTTGCCACCCCTACCAGCTTTCTTTGCCTTATTCGCGGTCCTCTACAAATGGCTCCAAGGACAGGGAAAGCATGTGGATCTTGATGCAACCCTGACCTGCAGACACCTGTCTAAAGCCCCACCACCACTCCTTTGCACCAGAGGTGTTGGTGTCAGGTAGGCTGGGCAAGTTGCTCAGCTTCAGAGGTTTGACATCATTGGGTCCGTAGAGGCTCTAGAACCCTGTAGGTTGTTAGCAGTCAGTAGGACTCGGTATACAGCACGGTCTTCTTGCTCAATGGGCATGGTCCCTGCCCCCGACCACATCATCCCTGCTGGTTTTACTGGGAAGAGTGGAAAGGGCCAACTAGAGGACAAACGGCAAAGCATCAGTTAATGTTGGATCCCAGAATGGTCTCCAAGATATGCCCTGGATTGAAAGGCCAACTCTAGTTCTTCCTCAACTGATGTCAAATTACAATTGATGGGTGCTGGGACCCCTGGTGAATAGTCACCACCTCAAGGACAGCTCCATATCCAGGTGTAAAAACAATACAGCAGGCATGAGGGCAGCCACACCTAACCCACACTAACTTCATATGAAGACATGAGTCCCATTAACAGCATCAACAGCACAA
Source organism: Elephantulus edwardii (assembly GCF_000299155.1). Lineage (NCBI taxonomy): Eukaryota > Metazoa > Chordata > Mammalia > Macroscelidea > Macroscelididae > Elephantulus > Elephantulus edwardii. The sequence goes on along the minus strand of NW_006399866.1, from coordinate 6,687,703 downwards.
AGCTGATTCCTATGAGATCAGACATGCTCCCAGGCTTTACACCATTTTCTAACAATTCTGATATCAACTATCCCTCCCACAACACTCACTACTTCTCTATCAGGTTTGAGAATTTATTACATTGGCCACATAGAACTCGCAGACATTACTTGTGATTATGGGATTTATTAGGAAATACAGGTTACATTTCAGGTTAGAAACACCCAGGATACACTTACGCAAATGAAGGCAGCCTCTTCTCCACCACACTCACAGACAGGCCTGCCTATCTCTGACCCTCAGCCTAGAGGATTTAACCTCTGCCCTGCTCTGGTGCTACAGAGCTCTTTTCACTCTGCCAATTATGTGCTATCCCCACTCTGCCAGTAGGGACCTTACCAAATTATTGAGGAGTAGTGATGTCATTTTGAGGACTAAGACACATCTGATTCAGACCATGTTGTTGTTGTTAAGTGCCATTGAGTCGTAGGCAAATCATAGCAATCCTATGAATGAAAATCCTCAACACTTGCGTGTGTGGCTTTCATCCTTTCTCCAGGTTCGTAGGGTTTCTTTCCAGAGGCAAGCTATTTACGGAAGTGGATGCCACTCCTACTTCCAAGTTTGTTTCAACCGGGGAGCGCCACCAAACATTGTCACATCAGTGTCACAGTGTTCAGCTTCACAGCAACCACAAGTTACGGCAAGTATGGCAAGTGGACACGCCAGGGCTATACGACCTAGAAGACTGAACAAAAACAATGAGGGGGGGAAAACAGGCCTTAAGGCCGCGGATTAGAATCACCCAGCTTTGGCTTGGTAGAATCGCTTTCAGTCCACTTGACCAACTGGTTTCTCTCTGTGTTGTTAAGTGCCGTTGAGTTGTAGGCGACTCATAGCGACCCTATGAATGAAAGTCCTCGACACTTGTGTGCGAGACTTTCATCCTTTCTCCAGATTCATAGGGTTTCTGTAGGCAAGCCATTTATGGAAGTGGATGCCACTCCTACTTCCAAGATTTAGGCCATAGTCTTTCCAATTACTAGCTTTTTATCTGAGACATGGACAATGAATAAGGATGACAGAGAAAGAATTGACGCCTTTGAGCTGTGGTCTTGAAGAAGAGCACTGAACATCCCATGGACGGCCAAGAGATCAAACAGATATGTCTTGGAAAGGGTACAGCCAGAATGCTCTTTGGAGGCAAGATGATGAGGCTTTGACTTACATACTTTGGAAATGTTGCTAGGGGGTGCTATTCCTTGGAGAGGGACATGATGTTGGGAAGGGTGGAGGGTTGGCAAAGGAGAGGAAGACCCTCAACTAGGTGGATTGGCATGGTGACTGCTGCAATGGCTCTTGTGTGTCAGGAAGTATGAGGATGGCACCAGACAGGACTATGTTCAGATCTTTTGTTCATAGGGTCACTACGATGGCACCTAACAATAACAATAACTGCTGGCAAGCCTAGGGCCGAAGTCTCTCAGCACTACCTCTATGGGTCAGCAATGTCAAAGACATTCACTCCATCAGCAAATACTCAACTTCTTGCTCTGTGGCTGGGAGACCACAGCTCCATCTCACACTAATACATGGTTCTCTGTCACCTCTGCTGCTGTTGCCACCACTACTGTCATCAGTGCTGCTGCTGCTGTTGCTGTCTGGACTGCCATCTAAGCTGCTGCATCATCTCTTCATCTCTGGGTCACACAGGAACCTCAGGTCTAAAGGACACCCCACATTCTCTGGTTGCTTCTTGAGGGTAGTGAGATTCCCATTTCTCACCTCTGAATCAGCTTGTCTTTAAGCCTGGTGGGTGACAACCCATCTCCATGTTAATATTCAACTCATCTCATCTGGACCAATAGGCAATACTAGATGGAGAAACTACTGAAGTTTTCAATGATTTACTTGGGTCCACAATCAAGACTCATAGTAACAGCAGTTGAGAAATAAAAAAAAAATGTGTTGCATTGAGATCATTTACTGTTAGGGACCTCTCCAAAGCACTGAAGAGTGAGGAGGTCAATTTAAAGACTCAGTGTGTCTGATTCAAGTCACAGTATTTTCAATTGTTTCCTGTATATCTGAGAATTGAACAATGAACGAGGATTATAGAAGAATTGGTATTGGAGAAGATAACTAAATTTCCCCTGACCAAATATCCAAAGAACAAGCAAGTCTGTCTTGGAGTAAACGTAACCATGGGGCTCCTTAACGGCAAGGATGACGAAACTTCATCTCACATACTTTGAGCATATGGTCAGGAGGGACCAGTCCTTGGAAACAGACATCCTGGGAGAGGTAAAGGGTCGGAGAAATAGAGGAAGACCCTCAACAAGATAGATTGACATTAACATAGATAGACTGTAACAACGGGCTCAAGCACGGTGGCGGTGGCGATGGTGTAGGAGAGGGCACGGTTCAGAGATGTTGTTCATAAGGTTGCTGTGATTCATAGTCGACTCAACCACAACAATAAGGGCTCCATTTCCCTTTTATTAGTAAGATTTTTCAATCTTCTTGGTGGGTCACAAATCTGTAACATGTGTAAGCCTCACCCAGCCATGTGAGAGTAACAAAACCAATAGCTAGGAAAGCGGCATTGACTAATCCACTATAGTATACTGACCTGCTCTGAACCTTTGTGACCTTGATGATAATGTGGGTCTCATGCATGTGAGCCAGTGAGAATGTACATCTTGGCCGGTGAATGGAGTATGGGGTCTGAGTTTTGATTCTACAGGAAATGCTACTTGTGCCCGAGGGATGCCTCGGCCATGTGAGCTGGCTAAAGGCATCGGCAACCATAATCCTGGGGGCTGGAGATCGGAGTAAGACAACAAAACTTCCTATCATAATGACACTCATGTTCTAGTAAGGGAGACAGACACAAAACAAAACTTAGAAGCAGAGTGGAATGGGTTATATGACATTGAATGCTCCCAAGAGCAGAGAAGGAGGGGAGAGCATGCTGAGTAGGGGTCACCCAGAGGTTATAAAAGGGTGCCAAGAAGTGTTCCAGAAGCAGCTTTTGAGCAGATATTTGAAAGAATTGTGAGAGGGAGTCACATGGGCATCTCGGGGAGGACATTTCTAGGCAAGGGGCATAGCAAGTGTTAAGTTTAAGGCCTCAAGGCAGGACTCTTCTCACCCCATATTCAAGGAAGGTGGACACTGGAACAGGAACAGAGCTCCTGAGAGCTGAGGGAGGAACAGGGCCGATGGCATGGAACTTTGTGGATCATCATAAGGAGTGTGACTTAGACCTTGAGCAATTTGGGAGATGCTGGATGATTGGCGTTTTGAAGAGGTCAGCTCTGGCAACTGCATAGAATCAAAATAAGAAGTCTGGGTAAGAGGCTGTTAAAAGCCTTCAGGCAGAAGGTGGTGGTGGCTGGGACCAGGGTAGAGGGAAGTGGTAAGGAGGAAGCACAGATTCCAAATGCATTTTGAAGGCAGAGCTGAGAAGGTCTGATGGATTGGATTGGCGTATGAGAGAAAGAAGAATGAAGGTGTTCTAGAGAGCAGGAATTCCCCCAGCTGAGATTAGGAGATCTGGTGGCCCAATCCTCCGGGAGCTGTGCTCCAACTGTAAGGCCGCAGCTCTCTGGTTCGAAACCATCAGGGGCTCTGCTAGGGAAAGATGAGCAGTATCTGCCCAGGTAACTTACAGCCTTGGAAACAATGGTTGACTTGATAGCTGAGTTCCGAGTGGTTTTATTAAGATGAAGAAGATTCCAGAAGGTCCAGATTGAAGCCGAGGAAGATTTTGGGGTAGAGGACAGTGGGGGTTTGGTTCTGTCTTGTTCAGTTTATGCACTGAGTACAGCGAGAACGTGTGGGAGAAAGGCAGGCCCCCAGGTGTGACTGTGTGGAAGGTAACACAATTTACAGTGAGCGGTAGAGATGCCACTGCCTGGATGCGTATAGTGTGCATGACACGTCTCAGCAGAGTGACCGGACCCCCTGCACACAGGCAGAGCTGGAACAGCGCTTGGTACAGTGGGTGTTGGGATCTCATCACCCACGGGAGCAGGGTGAGAGCTGCAGAGCAGAGGCTGGGGCAGGGTTGGTGGCAGTAATGACAGGAGGGCAGTGGAGAGGAACTCTGGGGCCATTACCCCAATTGTCCTGCAGCCTGAGCTCCACTGAGAACCCTGAGACTCATGAGGCCAAGGACAGTGATTCGTTTGTAGCCTCTCTCGTCAAGACCAGCATCCAGAACCTGCAGTCAGACAGGCCCACATCTGAATCCAGCCCCTCCGCTTACCCACTGAAAGTGGACAAGCAATCTGAACCAATTCCTGTAGCTACCTAAGCTCCATGATACTGAACTGAGAGGTCTTGATCCTCCCATTTTCTGTGCATTACCATGAACCCATGGCTCATTTTCCTGGCAGCTTTCTTTGGGTTAACATTTACCAGATACATTTTACTTCCAGGTCATTCTAGTTTGCGATACAAGAAATGCGTTCTTTGAATACACAAAATAAGCTGCCCTCCCAGTTTCTAGAGCTGTGCTGTCTGATCCAATTGATATGCATGCCTATTAATCATTTGAAAGATGGACAATTCTAACGGACATGGATAGAATTCAGGTGGTAAATGATTCAGTGTTAAGCTGCTAACTGAAAGGTCAGCAGTTCAAACCAACTAGCCGCTCTATGGAAGAAAAGGCCAGGTGATTTGCTGCCATTAAGATTATCACTTTGGAAAGCCCATGGGGCAAACCCCCTCTTCTATCCTGCAGCGTTACTATTAATTAGAATCAACTTGACGGCACACAACGTTGACATATGCTGTTGACGTAAACGAAACACCAGATTTTGAAGACACAGTACAAATGAAGAAATGCAAAATATCACCATTTCATAAACTTTTTAGATACTGGTTAAAAGAATAACACAGCAGATATATTAACATATATTATTAAAATTAATTGTACCTGTTTGTTCTTTATCATGTTTCCTAGAAAATTTAGAGCTGCTCTGGAAACCCTATGAACTTTGAGAATGGCGATAGTTATAGAAAGGCTTCAGGCCTTTTGTTCATAGGGTCACTATGAGTCGTGCTCGATTTGATGGCAATCAACAACAACAACGTTTTATATAACTGTTTCTGTTGGAGAGTACTGCTTTGCAGTGTTTATTTGTAATTATCATCAGATCATTATGGTTCTGCCTGAAACGCATCTTGGCTTACATCACAGGCTTCTTTATCTGGTATCTGAGGGCACTTTTTATGAGCTCCGACCCTGAATGGGACAAAGGCAGTGCTGTGAGGGCCTCAAAAACTAGCTGAATTCAAAGAGTTTGGCCCAAGAGTTTCAAAAGGCCATACCTATGTCTTCTTTCTGGAAGGCTTCTCAAGGTGGTTCAGCAGGTGGGCACAAAAGACAGCAGTTTTGTGTCTTAAATGTTGTAGTGAATGCACATGTGGTAAATTATTTTGTTCATTTTCATCTCAGAATCCAACTCAAATATCTTATTCTTAGAGATGTCATTTTGGACTATCTTGAGCACCAATGCTGACTTGCTCTGCTGTCTTTATTTATTCTAATGTCCACCTCTGTTCTGGTAGCCAGTCCTTCAGAGACTTGGTCCAGAATTGCCCCATACACACCTCTCCTCCAGCCTTGGAGCTTCTCCATAGATATCGTGGCAAGCGGTACAGTGAATACCAACTTGGAGTTCATGCACATGCAACCCACATGTTGAGAAAGAATGCTCCTCCACACCTGTGGGTAAGTCTTTGACTAATGGAGAACTGCACCGAAGGACAAACGCTTTCCCTTCCCCCTTCTTACTTCTCCCAGACCGACAGTCCTAAGACAGGCTTCACCCAACACCTCAGGCTGTCCTATATCTTGAGCAATCAATCTTCCATGGATAGGAGTTGTCAACCTGCCAGTGCTGGCTCTTCCGCCTTCCCTGATTCATTCCCACATCCTTCACTCCTCCCTGGGATCACACTTGCCTTATAGCACTTGCCCCTAAGCCTTTGCCTTAAACCTTGCTTTCTATAAAATCCAAGTGTTATGGATTGACCCATGTCTCTCAAAAGTTTCTGCTCTAGTTTTAACCTCTGATACCTGTGATAGTGTCTTTGTTTGGAAACAGAATCTTTGAAGATACTATCAGTTAACAGGAGGTCATGCTGAAGTTCTAATCCAATCTGAATGGCGTGCTCTAAGAGATGAGATGAGATATCAACAAACAGAAGACAGCCATGGGACAAGAGAGTTAGGGTGCAACTCCAAGCTAAGAATCCTGGGACCACAGAGCAAATTTTCCCCCAGAACCATTGAAGAGAACATAGAGTTACCACCACCATGAATTCCAACTACGAATCTCCAGGATAGGGAGCTCTAGGGGCCTAGAAGGAAGGAGTTATACTGTCAACTCAAAGGCACGCAGTTCAAATCCACCAGCTACTCCATGGGACAAACATGGACAATCTCCCGTGCCATTTACTGCGTTCTAAGAACCTGCTGGAGGGTCTTCTGTGAGTTGATTCCAAGTCTGTTATCATACATAACAACAATGTCCAGAACTGAGAGACAATAAGTGCCTGACTATAAATCACACAGTTTGCAATCCTTTTTTGTGGCTGTCTTAGGAAGCTCAAATACCAGGCTGAAACACCTGTGATGTACGTGACTACCTGTTCCCAAATGAGCCTCTCAGCCCCTGATTTCCCTCTGTGTCAGCCCTTGGCTTACTATCTTCACAGTATCATTTTGGACTTATGGTTTGCCTCTCAACTCAACTACACCGCGCCTTCTTTGGGAGTCCTATCCCTATGCCCTGGACATAAGCTAAAGAATTATTTATTTGTTGATCGACAGTACTAGCCCTGATCATGCCTGCCTACTCCTCTTCCATAACCACCAAGACTCTCAAGTTAGCAGTGAAAACAAGCATATTCAGAACAAAATATAATAACAAAATATAGCTAATAAGCAAAAAATGTCTATTCTGGGGAGAAGAAATCCCTGCTCTTTCTGGAAATAACATGCTATTTTTCAAATCCACCCAGATAGACCCTTTACCACAAAGGTAATAAAGGTGAACAAAGAAATAAGTGTGCAGAGCCACCAGTCAGGGAGTTCTTAGCAATTCTGGTGACAGGTAATCTTCTCCAGGAGTTTTGGTTGCCTTGATCTTTTAAATCAACTAGGGAGGTCCCAGGCCCCAGAGAGAAGGCTGAGCACTCAGAGTTGAGGCATAGACTTCCTATTGAAGGTGTGAAAAACAAGCTTGTAAAGTACTGTGCAGGTGCTGCGCTTTCCCAATTTCATTCACCAACAGATACTGTGCGTTCTTCCTGGGATCAGGACAGAGATTGAATAAGATACTGCATACAAATGTCTACCGCTTATCTGTCAGTTGGCTGTACTGTGGTGGCTTGTGTGATGCTGGAATCTTTGCCATCAGTATTTCAGCAGAGTCATCCGTGGTGGACAGGTTTCAGCAGAGCTTCCAGATAAAAGAAAGAGCAAGGACACAGGACAGGCTATCCCGTTCTGAAATAATGTTAAGTGCTATTGAATCGTAGGTGACTTGTAGCGACGCTATGAATGAAAGACCTAAACAGTTGTATAACTTTCATCATTTTCTCCAGATTCATAGGGTTTCTGGAGGCAAGCTATTTCAGAAGTTGATGCCACTCCTGCTTCCAAGCTTGTTTTAATCAGGGAGCTCCACCAAACACTGTCCACCATGGGTGACCATTATCACATTTGACACATCAGTGTCACAGTGTTTAGCATCACAGCAACCACGAGTTACCCCTGTACAGCAAGTAGACAGACCAGGGCTATATGACCTAGAAGAATGTTTGATTAAAACCAGGACTGAGGGCCACAGATTAAAGTCACCACCTTTGGCTTGGTAGCATCACTTTCTGTCCACCAGGCCAACTGAGCTCTCTCTATGAAATAATAGACCTTCCAAACCAGAAGAAGAACATTGTTGGAGTTCTGATCTGTTGTTCATGGGGTCACTATGAGTCATAGTTGGCTTGATGATAACCCGGCAACAACAACATGCAAGACTGGAACATACATCAGCATCACCATCTGTATTATTTTTCCCACCTATGACCCTGAACCTACCTTCATTGTGAAACGTGAGAAGCAAGCTCTGCTATCCCCTTACAGACCACATTTACCCAAAAGGGCAATGGTGATTCTCAATTCAGAACAGTGTTATCCACCAGGGGATGTTTGGCAATGTTTGGAGGCATTCCTTCTTGATGGTCACACCTTAAGACAATAGGATATTATTGGCATTTAGTGGATAGAGACAAACAAGGAATGCTGCTGACCATCCTATAATTCACAGCATTATAATCCTATAATCCCCACAGCAAAGAAATTTCTGGTCCGACATTGAGAAACTCTGGTCTTGAAGATGGAGAAGACATAGGGCGATGTCTTCATTCCCAACTGTGCTCAACAGGTGACGGGTGATCCCAGCAGACCGGGATTTGAATCCTGAACTCCCTAAGAGTAGTTGTGTATCTTAGGGCAAGTGAAGTTCCTTCTCCATGCCTCACTTGCCTCAACTTTAAAATGGGGAGTTTAACACTCATTTCTTTTTATTTCAAGAGGATTAAATGAGCGAATGCATGTCAAAAGTTCAACTCAGTACTTTGCAAATGGTCAGAGTTCAAGAAACGGGGGTCGTGGCTATAATTATGATGGTCACCATAATTACCTATGGGACACTCAGTGGGTCCATTAAAGACACACAGAGGGTTCTAGTAGCCTGGAAGAACTAGACAGTTTTGTGCTTTTTCTTCTTTAGCATGCTACTCACAACTCTACTTACCCAGAAAATATCAGTAACTCAAGGGGGTTTCTCTACAGATCATGGAAAAATCTCTATCTCAAAACCCTAGAATGATTTATAATGCACAATCAAGCTTACAAAGGCCTCTCAGAGCCTATGAGATTTGCCTGCTGTACACAGCGTACATCATCAGCACTACCTATGCCTACCACCCTAGATGTGTCAGGGTGTCTGCGGTGGACAGTGGACGTACTGACGGCCCGCTGAGGGTGTCTAATGATGTGAGTATATGTACAGCACACAGCACCAGTGTATCCACAGCCTACATCAGGGCCCTGTTTAGAGTATCACACATGTACAGAACACATCAAGTATGATCGTGTGGGAGAAACCAAACCCTTTACTATCTAGTGAATTCCAATTCATAATAACCCATTTAGACAGACTAGAACATGGCTTTCTCCTGTGGAGCAGCTGGTGGCTTTGAACCACCAGCCTTTACGTTAGCAGCTGAGTACTAAGGTACCCACAAACTGTATCCCTAGAAACAGATGGTATTTGCAGCACAGGATGATACTGCAGTACACAGATACTGCCGCACACGGGCTGTATCTCCTGCACACACGGGCATCCGCATCCCTGAGCTACATGTAGCCGTGGCCCAGGGAGGATGCCTGCTCTGAAGGATGGCTCTGAGGAACTCGGAGTAGCTGTGGCACATGGAAAGCAGAGAAGGAGGAAAATCCATTCGGGGCCAAGAGCTCTGACTGAACTTTGTCCTTTTCTCAAGCAAAAGAAAATATTATTTCACCCTCTAAAGAACCACACATAATAACAGGCGAAATGTCAAGACCAATGTTGATATAAACCCCCAAGGAAAACAAACATCTCCGTACCTTCTCTGTGGCCTCCCCACCTCACCCTGCTCAGCTAGTTTAAACAGAGCTAGCAGTAGGCAAAGAGGAGGTGGGGAAATGGGAAGAGCCCGCCTGGCTCGGGAGAGCTGTGAGGGAGGCTGGGCGGAGTTCAGGATGAGGAGCTGTCTGGGAACGCAGGAGGGACACACAGACCCAGCTAGCAGCTAAATGCTCAGCTTATTTGCAAATCTTCGCTTCTCTCACTGACTGTGTGACCTTGGGCAAATAGCCTGACCTCTCTGTTCTCATTGGCAAATGTAGGGGCAGGAGCGAGGGTGTGACATGAACACCCTGCTTAGCTCAACAAGTGTTGAATAAGGGTAGTTGTTGTTACTAATGTTTAGATTCTGCCCAACCAGGTCTCCTCGCAGGAATGAACAGGGAATGGACTCACCAAGAAAGAAGTCCAGAGGTTCCTGACCACATGAGTAAACGTTTCCTGTGCACCATTAGGTACTCAGCACTAGCCTGGCTATTCTATGTAAATTACTTCATTGAAACTGTGACTTCTGAGGTTCTTCAGTCTCATGTTGGAAGATAGAAAACAGAGTTTCAGAGAGGTGATGGGACTCCCTGAATGTCACAAAGCTGCAAAGAGGGGCTGAAATTTAAAGCCAGGTCTGTTTGGTTCCAAAAGCTAGACAGGGTTGGCTTCCAGGCTCATCCCAGAAGCTAGAGCCTGGTCCTTCCTGGTGCCGGAGCTCACAGGATCCTCTGTACTACAGGGCTTAGGGTGGGGGTGGGCGCTGACTAAGATAGTCTCTGAAACACAGCCAGAGTTGACCTGGCCACTGGTCCTCCCGGCTCCGCTCGGGTCACCCTCAAAACTTTCAACACAGCCTTTCTGTCTGTCTCTGTCTCGCTTTTTTTTTCTCTCTCTCTCCTCCTCCTCTTTCCTCTTCTTCTTTTCTTTCCCCCCTAACTGAAGTTGTGTTGTTGATGTTGTTGTTGTGTGCTGTAGAGTTGGAACTGACCCGTAGCTGGTCATAGCTGACCTTCCAGAGACAGTTAATCATATGAGAGGAAACAGTCCATCCTTTTCCTGTGGAGCAACTGCTGGGTTCAAACCACATGCCTTCAGGATTACAGTGCAGCTTCTTACAAATAGGACACCAGAACTCCCTAATCCAACAAACATCTGTTGAGTTCCTCCTCTAGGTCAGACTTTGGTCTAAGTACTAAGGACCCGGTTAAGTGCTCCCTGAGTCATACCCTCAAGAATCTCCTGGTCTAGAGTTTGCTGGAGGAGGAGAAAGGGACAGACAAATAAAACTATCACAATATATCATACTCTATTGAACGGCACCTAACAACAAAAAACTGTTCATACTCTTGTCTTACGGGTTCCAGATCCTTGCTCAAGGCTCAGGGACCTAGCAAGGCCAGGGTTGGGTCAACTTAGCCAAGTTGAGGATGGCGTAGGATAGGACAGAGTTCAGATCTGTTGTTCAGATGGTCACCATTAGTTGTACAGCACCTAACAACACCATCACAATATAAGGGAGTTCTGGTGGCCTAGTGGTTAAGAAGTTGCTCTACCAAACACAAAGGTAGAGGTTCAAATCCACCAGATGCTCTTTGAGAGACAAATAGGCTCAAAGCTCACTGGAGAGTCAGCTATGAGTCAGTTCTTATTCAACAGCATATAAAAGCATCACAATATAATTGAAGGAATTTGTTCTTGAAAGCAATGTATTCGAATTTTGTAGATAAACTAGTAGAAAATTAAAAAAATACTTTAATATTGTTGACGATGTTGTTATGTGCCATCAAGTTGACTATGACTCAAAGCAAAATTGTAGCAATGGATCTGAACTTTGCCCTATCCTGTGCTGGCCTTACCAACTCAAATATACTTGAGTCCATTGTTAGTCATTGTGTCAACCCATCTTATTGTGGGTCTTCCTCTCTTTCACTGACCCTCCACCTTTCTAAACATGATGTCCTTCTACAAGGACTGGCCCCTCTTACTAACGTGTCCAAATTACATGAGATGAAGTTTCAGCATCCTTGACTCCAAGGAGTACCCTGGACATATTTTTTTTGTTTTTTTTAAATTTAGGTTGTTTATTTTTCATTTCAATGAACATCTACAGAGATTTTGGGATTCCATTCATTCATTGTTGCACCCTTCT
>NW_006399866.1:6665999-6667694 GCF_000299155.1 Elephantulus edwardii | reverse complement strand
ATTTGCATCTCTCTTAGAGCTAGGGATTTTGAACATTTCTTCATGTGCTTGTTGGCCATCTGAATGTCTTCTTTGGTGAAGTGTCTGTATATAGTTCTTTTGTATCTCTAGTTAGGTTCACTGTCAAGTATCTCAATTTGTGGTTGGCTATTGTAAAAGGTATTGTTTCTTGGTTTCCTTCTCTAAGTTCTCTTTGTTACTGTAGAAGAATCCCTCTGATTTTTGCATAGTGATCTGATATCCTGCTACTCTACTAAATTGGCCTCCTAGCTCTAATAGTTTTTGTGTTGAGTCTTTGGGGTTTTCTATTTACACTATCATATCATCTGCATATAGCGGTAGTTTAACCATCTATTTGCCGATCTGGATGCCTTTTATTTCCTCTCTTGTCATATTGCCATAGCAAGCACTTTCATTACAATATTGAATAGAAGTGGTGACAGCAGACATCCTTATCTGGTCCCTCCCTGTTCACAAGGAAAATGCTTTTAGCCTTTCTCCACTTAGAATGATATTGGCTCTTGGTTTTGCATATATACTTCTCACTATGTTTAGGAAATTCCCTTCTATTCTAATTCTGTAGCTTTTTATAGATTAATTGGATTTTCTATATTGATGATCTAGTTATCTTCAAATAAACATAATTTTACTCTTTTCTTTAAAAAAATAAAAGAAGCAAAAAGTAGTGACAACCACATTTACTTGTAGGTACATGTTAGACACCCCTGGGGTCTCCCTGAAACACCCAGAAGAGTCAGGCTCTGAAAGTCACTAAGGCTTCTGAGGGAAAAGACCGATCCTCAGAGTAAGCAAGATCCAGCTTGTTACCACAGCTGGTGAGTGACAGTGACCTCAGTCCCTCCCCTACAGGTGGTCATCAGAGCCTATGACAGCCAAACTGTGACAGTGTCTGGTGCAGAACATGGATCTGAAGCCCACAGGCTCCCAGTTGTCAGGAAAAGACATCTGAAGGTTTAATAACAACCTTCATTCAAAAATCAAGCATTTCAATAAATTACCAGGTAGTGTCTTAAATCTCTAAAACACTTGACTCTGCAATCTCAGAAACAGATACTTAGATTATCAAATATGCAATGTTGGATAGATTGATGAAAGAGAATGTGATGGCATGGATTATAATAAATTTACATAAATTGTATTAGAAAATAATTCTTCAGAAAGAACTTTTTTAAAAATTGTGATTTGAGCAAAAGTTTACAAGGCAAATTGATTTTTTTTATTGGGAAAAACATATTGGGGTACAAGGAGGTGAGGGTTGGGGGCAGAAGGGTGAGGATGGGCCAGGATGCAGTTGCAGAGCTGCACAGCTTGGTCGGTGCGGGGAGCAGGTGAAGGAAATGATGACGGTCCAGAGGGGACCAGATAATACAGAGGAATGACAAGCATTTTCCAATGGTAATTAAACCAACTGTCTTATTGATTTGGGAATTGGATGCCAACTCTCTGGCTTCTTCATGCTGAACACGGGCGTAGATGTAAAGGGGGGAAGGGAGGACACTTTATCACCTTACTGGTGGTCTTGGATTAAAGCTGCTTGCTTTCTTGCTCTGTTAGAAGATATTTTCCTGTCATTTGCTCTCCTCTGGACTGCAAAGTGTTTTCCCAGGTGGGTCCAGTGGGGATGGCTGGTTGAACCCAGAGGCTCCATCCTCCTTTGCTTCCTTAGCTGTCAGT
>NW_006399866.1:6656724-6665899 GCF_000299155.1 Elephantulus edwardii | reverse complement strand
TTATTTTTCATTTCAATGAACATCTACAGAGATTTTGGGATTCCATTCATTCATTGTTGCACCCTTCTCCCCGCACAAACCCCTCCCCCCTGCCCCCCATTTGCTCCTCTCCTTGAAAAGCAAAACTCCCTCATTGGTACACAATCCCCTCCCCCGCACCTCCCCAAACCCCACCCCCTACCCCCAAATACAATCCATTCTGCAACCCTCATTGCATACTCCTAAGATAAAAATAATGCCCTAAAATATAATACTTTTAGACTATTCTCTCCCCCATAGACTTCAATGCCGTAGAGAGACTTATGAATAAGCTCTAGTAAGACTCTGGGGAAAGGGCATTTGAGTCTTTCAGTAAAAGGGACATGGCATTTGAGATAAAACATAAAGAAGAACAGTAGTTTGCCTAAAGCAATAGTGAATAAAGGAGTTCAAGACATAAGGAAGAGCTTGGGGACAAGAAAATAAGAGAGGATGTGAGGAAGCTGGTGAGGTTCATGAACTGATCCAGGATCTTATAATTAGAAAGTAGGAGAGACAAGTTAGCAGAGACCGGATCATCATGCATTTTGTTGAGGCAGCTTTTACTGTGAAAGCTATGAGGAGCTACTGGACATCACAAGATCAAATTTGAATTTGAGGAACATTATTCTGCGCACAGTGGGGAGAAGAAGTTGAAGGAAGACAACTGGAGAATGGGGAGATCAACAAGAAGGCAAGAGAAGATTGTTAGGTGTCGTGGAGTCGAGTATGTGACCTTATCAATAACAACAGATCTGAACCCTATCCTATTCTGACACACTTGAGCCCGTAGCTCCAGTCACTCCATTTCATTGAGGGTCTCCAGCTCCTTCGCTGACTCTCCACTTATCCAAGCATGATGCCTCTTTCCAAGAAATAGCCTCTCCTAGTAACATGCCCCGAGTATGCAAGATGAAGTTTCACCGTCCATCCTCAGGTGCACTCTGGCTGCACCCTCTCCAAGTCATATATCCATTTGTTCTTTTGGCAGTCCATAGGATATTCAGCACTCTTCTCCAACACCACAGCTCAGAGGCACTGGTTTCTCTTCTATCATCCTTAATCATGTTGTAGCTTACAGCAAGTGATTGAAAAGACCGCAGCCTGAACTGGGTGTGCCTTAGTCTTTAAACTGATAGCAGCCTGAATAAGGGTAGTGACTAGGACTACAGAGGTGAGGGTGACCAAGATATGCTCAAAGTTGAATCAACAGGACTTGGTGACCAACTTGGAGAGGAAGCAGTAAAAATGGAGGAAAAGACGGAGAGTCTCCACTTTTGTATCTGATGACTTTCTTCCAGTGAGAAGGAAACCCTCAAGACAGATGAGGAATTCTGTCAGAGACAGACAGAACCTGGAGGCAGGGGTAGAGGGTGAAAGGAGGAATCTATGGCATATCCTAGAGGAGGTACCAGGAGGAAATTAACCATGTAGCTTGGGAGAGAAACCAGGGCTGGGATGCCGGTTTGGACATCACCATGTGGTCATGGTGACGGAGGTCACAGTGGGCACTAGGAAGATAACTATGGGTTTTTTTAGAATCACTAGGACAGATTCATACTTATGGCATTGAATGGGAGAAGAGACACTGAGAATAAGCTGAAGACAGGGTGAACCAGGTGAGAGAAATCTTATGTATGTGAAAGAAAAACTAAAAACAACCAATGGACTAAAGGATTCTGAGTTCAAAGATTCCATAGCCAGTAACTATCTCAGGGAAGGGTGAGAGCAAGGGGCAGAGTGCAGAGAGTGAGGTACAGATGGAGGTGAGGAGGTGGACAAGGACTCAGGGGCCACACAGAGAAAGAAGATATCAGCTTGCAGAAGACTGGAAGTCAACGGAGGCCTTTTCTTTCAAAGCAGTGACTTCAAATGCCACTGGTGGTTCAGAAGTTCAAGTCACAGGAGCTGGAGTCAGAGAGGCCCCTATGAAGGGTAGCTGGAGTGTGTTCCAAAGCCCATGGGGGCAGGGAGACTTGTGTGTGGAGAGTGAGCGATGAAAATGATGAGCAGGCTACATTAACAGGGAGAGGAGAACCCAGGCAGGGCTGAGGGAGAAGCCATGGCTGAGAGTTCTTCAAGGGGAGGCTAAAGGATTTGTCAGCAGGGCACACGAGCTAAGGATAAGAGTGACCTGGGTTTGCATCCCAGCTCCACCGCTTAGCAGCTGTGTGACCCTGAAGTCTCCTTGTCACTGTTCCCTCCGCCTGGAGACAGGGATAGTAAGTCCCTGACCCAAGGGAACTAATGCATGAAAGGCATTTAACACAGGATCTAGCGAGCAGAGGGCCTCCGTAAATGAGAGCAAATAAGAATAATAAATAATGAGGAGCTATCGAAGGGTTTGAAGCTGGGAAGTGACAAGGTCAAATCTGTATTTTAGAAAGACCCCTCCAGAGGAGGAGGTAGCCTTGGGGAGAAACTAAAAGGTCATGCACTTTTCGAGGTATTTCTCTGAAGTCTGTGGGAAGTTTGTAGTGTCAGGTTAAAGATTTTATTGGTTCCACGTTTGGTTTGTGACGCTGCTGTTTCCTCAGGACCTCATGTGTCCAGTGCCGGTTTCGCTGGTGTGTTTGTTATTGGCCGGGCGAGTAACATTTGATGAGTTAGGTCCATTGGAGGCTCTGGGATGCACTTCAGAAATGAAATAAATTGATAGGAGTACTAAGCATAGAAAAATAAATAACACAGAGGGTGGACTTGGAGAGAGAGCTGGGGCTGGCAGGGGTGTGAGAGGCTGGGAGACCCCTGGAGGAGGCTGCAGCAAGACAAGGGGCTGGGGGTGAAATTCTGTGTCTGTTTCTCAGAGAAGCAGTATTTCAGGCCTAAGTCAACCCCATTCTCACATCTTGCAATTCAGAAAAGGGTACTGACACGTCTCTGGGCCCACTTAAAGGCTTGAGACAAAGTGAGATAGAAGAATAGCAGTAATAATAATATAAGCTATAACTGTTTATAGAGAGCTCTAGTTGCCTAATAGTAAGGAGTTGCATTGCCAACCACAATGGGCGCAGTTTGAATCCACTAGCTGCTCCAGGGGAGAAAGATGGGCAATCTCCCCCAAGCAATTTAGTCCCTTGGAAAACCTACTGGAGAGTCAGCTATAGGGTGATTCTGACTCAATAGACACATCAACAACAACAATGTGGCTATTATGAAACTCTTACCATGCTCCAGAGTTGCCTGGGTAGCACTAACAGTCACCATTCAATTACTAACTGAAGTGCTGGCAGTTAGAGCCCACCCAAAGGTACCTCGAAAGAAAGGCCTGGAAATCTGCTTCTGCAAGGTCTCGGTCATGAGAACTCTGTGGAGTAGTTCTGGTCACCATGAGCTGCAAGTACCTAGATGGTAACTGGTTTATTACGTTCTTGACTCCTTGTCAACGCACAAGGCCTCTGAGGAGACAAATCTGGTCACTATTAGCCCCATTGTACAGATGAAGACATGAAGGCTCAGTGTTAAGTTGTTTGTCCAAGATCCTGACCCACTCTCTTATCCATTCTGCCTGTGAGACTCTGCCTTACATGGCGCCCTGGGCACTGTCTCCTCCACAAAACCCAGAGCAATGAGTTCTTTTGACCAAATCTCAGGCACAATGGAGGGAGAGCCCAAGAGAGCAGATGGCCTCCTCTTTCAGCTCTCTGATAGCTTGTTATGGGGCCTTGGGCAAGTGGTTTGCCCTCTCTAAACCTCAGCTGCTTCTCCTCAGTCAAGGGCGGTTCCATGTATCTTGGGTTCCATTGCCTCCTGCCTGACTTGGACCTAGCACACAGTAGGTGCTCCATGGTGGCCCAAGCCTTCTTCTCAGAGTTTCCCTGTCAAAGGCGATTATCTCCATGGAATCCACACTGTGAAAATAAACATGAACTCAAGTGGCCCCAGTCTCCGTGGCAGCCAAGGGGAAGCTCAGTCCCCAGCCCGTGTCTGTTCTGGGCAAGAACAAAAGTTTCCCTGTGAAGTAGCCCCCACCCCCTCTTCCCTTCTGGATCCAGCTGGGAGGGGAAGGGGAGGGGCCAGGCTTGCAGCCCTGTGAGCTCAGCTGCCTGTCAAACGCTAGCCCCCTCCCTGAAGTGCTTGGGGCAGGTGAAGGGCTCCCAAGCTCAGAAGTCATAGGACCAGGAACCTGCTTGTGGAGGTGGGATTTGATTAAAAGAAGATTCTCACTGCAACCCTGCAGATACTAGAGTCCTGGAGTGTAGACTTGGTGTGGGGGAGGGCATGCTACCCTGTCACCTTGCACGAGGGTCACATTCCTTCACCCATCTCAATCTTCTTTGCCATCAACCTCTCTGCTCAGAGGCTCTCAGATCCTGGGATCCATTTGTTACGTGCCATAGAGTCGACTATAACCCTATGAACAACAGATCTGAACCCTGCCCTATCCTGTGCCAACTTCACAATCTCTGACACACTCAGCCCATTGCTGCAGTCACTGTGTCAATCCACCTGGTTGAGGGTCTTCTTCTGAGCCTTGCCTCTGCAGCTATGTAACCTGACCGGAGCAGAGAAACAACCACATCCATACTCAGCAAGCACTGCTGCTCAGCAGTTTTATTTGCATCCATTGAGACTGGGCAGCCTTCTGAATGAGACATGAAACAGCCTGGGATACAAGGGAAAGGGGTGATGGGAGTCAGATTTAGGGAGAAGTTGTGGACTGCTGAGAAAGAATCTATCGTAGGAGAAAAATAATTAAGAGTGAGCCAGTCAGTCCAGGGTCTGAGGATCAGGGAGGGTGGTGGGGAAGCACAAAGTGGCTGCTCTGGCTGGCAGTGTGGTGATCTCAATGCCAGTACAGACTCAGCTTTCCTGACCATGGTTGCTCCCTGGGAGTACAAGGAGACTGTGTGGAAGAGAGACCAGTGTCGTGTGCCCAAGCAACCTTCCTGTGTGGTCCTAACTACACTTCAGGCAAAGGACTGACCTCATCTTCTGCTTCCAAGGTCATCAGAGTTCAGGAGGTCCCCAGCATGGAGCAGCACCATAGGGTCAGGGGACTTGGGGAGCCCACTTGGGCTCAGAGGTGGCCAGGAGCTGCTGAGTTCTGTCTCAGCCAGTGCAACGGTAGTGACTTTGTTCAACAACCGATGTTTGATGGCACGTGACGTAGGAGGGGAGAAAGGATGGAGGAATTGTCTAATAATAACATGACTCAATGAATCACATTTCAACAAAACTGCTTTTTTAAAACAACCTTTATTTTGATGGTTTGTTGTGAGTACTTTATGTTGTTGCTACTACATTCCATTGAGTTGGAACTGACTCATAACTGATCTTCCCAGGGAATTTGCAGAGACCATAAACACCACAGAGGTGATTCTCCATTTTTCTCCCTCAGAGAAGCTGGTGGATTTGAAACGTGAACTTTTGGGTTGGTGGTACAATACAACTCTTTACCCATTAGGCTGCCAGGATTGCCTTTAAAATTATTGTTGTTAGTTGCCATCAAGTCAAATACGACTCATGGAAACCCTATGAATAACCATTCTGAACCCTGCCCTAGCCTGTGCCATCTCCATCATCTCTGACATAGCTGTGCCCATTGCTGCAGTCAATGTGACAATCCATCTTGTTAAAGGTCTTCCTCCCTTTCACAGATCCTCCACCTTTCCAAGCATGAAGTCCCTTTCCAAGGAATAGCCTCTCCTAGACATGCTCAGAGTTGCTTGAAGTAAATGGATATCTCTTGAAGTTGCCAATTCAAGAAGTGAAAGCTAAACCAAAACCTCAAATGTTGATGGTGAGACGATATGGATCTTGCTAAACATAACCTTGCTAAATTCACTTAAAACTTTCAGTAGCTTTCTTTTTTCTTTCTTCCTTCTTTTTTCTTTCTTTCTTTTTAAATTTTATACTGATTTATTTACAAAGTTTGAATACATTGTTTTGCACAAAAGATCCTTCCCATTTCCTTCGCCCCATCCACCCATCAAATTGTTCAACCCTATGATTAACATCCTATCCCCCTATCCTCACCCCTCTATTTCCACCTCACCCCCACCCCTTGGAACCTCTTACCCATTCTACAATAGTGGTTTTATACAGTATTTGGCCTTGTGGGACGGAGTTAGTTCACTCAGCATAATGCTCTCCAGTCCCTCCCAAGTTAAGTAGTAATATACAAAATGATTGCTCCTGCGTGATGTGCAGTATTCCGTTGTATAAATGTACCACAACTTCTCAATCCATTCGTTTATGGTTGAACATCTGGGCTGTTTCCATGTTCTTGTGATGGTGAATAATGCTGCTGTGAACATTGGTGTAAAATTTTCCGTTTGAGCCTCAGTCTCATTTTCTTGGGGTATATTCCAAGCAGTGAACTAGCTGGGTCATATGGAATTTCTATGTTCAGCTTTTTGAGAAAGTGCCAAACTGCCTTCCAGAGTGCTAATACCATTGAACAATCCCACCAACAAGCCACTGTTACCGGAATGAGATGTTGTCTCATTGTGGTTTTTATTTGCATCTCTTTCATTGCCAGTGATTTGGAGCATTTTTTCATATGTCTGTTGGCCATTTGAATACCTTCCTCTGTGAAAATTATTTCCAAGTCTTTTGCCCATTTTGTAATTGTGTTATCAGTCTTTTTCTTGTGGAGGCCCAGAAGAGTATTCTATAAACTTTCATTATGAGACTCTTATCTAGATAGTATTGCCAAATGTTTGTTCCCAGTCAGTAGGTTTTCTTTTAACCCTGTTGGAAAAAGGTTTTGATGCACAGAGGGATTTAATCTTTAGATGGTCCCATTTATCAATTTTATCCTGTTCAGATTGTGAATTTCTGACTGTGTTTGGTAGTCTCTTTATACTGTAAACTAGGGCTTCTAAGTTTCACCCCAGCTTGCCTCTTAAGAACTTTATGGTTTGGGGCTTTACTCTCAGGTTTCTGATCCACCTTGAGTTGTTTTTGTGTATGGTGTGAAGTGTGGATCCTTTTTCAACTTTCCGCAGGTATCAGTCCAGTTTTGCCAGCACCATTTATTGAACAGGTTGTCATTTCCCCTTTGATAGGTTTTATTTCCTTTTCAAATATCAGTTGACTATAGATAGCTGGGTCTATTCTGGGTTTCTCAATTCTGTTCACTGGTCTATGTGCCTATCATTGTACCAGTACCATGCTGTTTTGGTTACTACCGCTGTGTGTTTATTTGTTTTTTGTTGTTTTGGGGTTTGGGGGGGGTTGGGTTTTTTTATTAATTTTAATGAAAGCTTACAGAGACTTAGGATTTCCATTCATTGATTGTTGCACTTTTCTCCCTGCTCCCCCCCACACACACTCACTCTTCTCCTTGAAAAGTAAAAGAAAAACTCTTTCATTTCTTCTCCCCAAGTCCACTCCACTATATAGCCTTCACTCTGGACTTCTGTAATGACAAGAATACCCATCCACATATCCCTTTTAAACAGTTCTCTCCCTCATCTGTTTCAATGCAATATACATCATTCCTTCCCTCCTTGTCTGTATTCCCTCAACCCTGATGTCAGTCCTGTTTTACAACAGTGGCCCTATGTAATATTTGTCCCTTTGTGACTGAGATATTTCACTCATCATAATTTTCACCAGGAGGGGAGCTCTGGTGGCCTAGTTGCAAGAAGCTGTACTGCAATCCCAGAGATATTCAGTTCGAATCCACTAGATGCTCTGCCGGAAAAGGAGGGTCAATCTCCTCCTGTACCTGTCGGATCTGATTTGACAGTACAGACACACACAAAATAATAAAATAACATAAAAAAAGTGTTACTTTAAAAAAAATTTCACCAGCGTCATCCATTTTGTATAATATTTCATGAGTTCCTTGTTTTTCAATGCTGCATAGTATTCCATTGTGTGAATATACCAGGGCTTCTATATCCATTCGTTTGTTGATGGGTACTTGGGTTGTTTCCAGCTCTTTGCTATTGCGAACAAAACCTCAATAAACATGGGTGTGGTGTAGTAGGTTTTGAGGTCAGGGAGTACTATGCCTCCCACTTCATTTTTGTTTCTCGGAAGTGTTTTGTTTATTCAGGGTTTCTTTCCTCTCCAAATAAACTTGACAATTTCCCTTTCAATCTCCTTGAAAAATGTATTTGGCATCTGTATTGGGATTGCATTGAATATGTAGATTGCTTTTGGTAGGATTGTAATTTTCACATTATTAATTTTTCCTATCCATGAACAAGACACATTTTCCCATTTCTTTAGGTCTTTTATTGTGTCTTGAAGAAATGTTCTGTAGTTTTCTTTGCATAGGTCTTTTTTTATTAATTTTAATGAACATTTACAGATATTTTGGATTTCCATTCATTCATTGTTGCACTTTTCTCCCTGCCCACCTGCCCACCCCCAGTTCACTTTTCTCTTTGAAAAGTAAAAGAAAAATTCCTTCGTTGGTATACAATCTCCCCGCAACTCCCCACCCCCACCCGAGTATACTTCATTCTGCAACCTTCATTCTGGACTCTTATGATAATCATAATACCCTATATTATATTGCTTTTAAACTGTTCTCTCCCTCATCCATTTCAATGCAGTATATATAATTTATCCCGTTTTTCTCATTTTTACCCCAACCCTGATGTCAGTCCCATTCTACAACAGTGGCATTATGCAGTGTTTGTCCTTTTTTGACTGAGATATTTCACTCAACATAATGTCCTCTAGGGTCACCCATTTGAATAATATTGCATGAGTTCCTTGTTTTTCAATGCAGTATAATATTCCATTGTGTGAATATACTACAGCTTCTCTATCCATTCATTTGTTGATGGGCCACTTAGGTTATTTCCAACTCCTTGCTATTGTGAACAAAGCCACGACAAACATGGGTGTGCATATATCTGCTTGGATGGTGGTTATGGTCTCTTTAGGGATATTCCCAGTAGTGGAATTGCTGGGTCAAATGGTATCTCTATTTGCAACTTTTTGAGAAAGTGCCATACCACCTTCCACAGTGGTTGCACCATTTTAGACTTCCACCAACAGTGAACAAGAGAGTTCCAGTCTCTCCACAACCTCGCCGGCATTTGTTGCTTGCTGTTCAGTTAAATTTTGCTAGTCTTACTGGGATGAGATGATATCTCATACTTGTCTTGATTTGCATCTCTCTTAGAGCTAGGGATTTTGAACATTTCTTCATGTGCTTGTTGGCCATCTGAATGTCTTCTTTGGTGAA
>NW_006399866.1:6639533-6655154 GCF_000299155.1 Elephantulus edwardii | reverse complement strand
TGGAGTAAAACTCAGAGTTAAGGTTACCTATAGGAAAGGGAGCAAACCTAGAGAGAACAAACTTGTGAGTTACAAATAGAAGGGCTTTGAGGGTGTTGCTTTCAGGTTTACTGGGGGGGGAGGGTGGCAGAAGGTGGCCTAGGTAACATTGGATACCCTAGACATTTTTTTTTCTCCTTCCCCTCCCAGGGGTCAATCTGGGGACAATGGCACAAACTGGGGACTGAGGAGCTCACCCTGAGGGCCGCGACGGCTCACCCCGAGCTGGGGGCCGAGGGCAGCCCACCCCGGGTGGAGGGCCGCGACGGCTCGCCTCCAGCCGGGGGCTGAGGGCGGCCCGCTACAAACTGATTTTTCATTCAACAATTCATAGACATTTTTTAACATTAATTATGTCAACAATGTAATTATATATATAATTTTTTTAAACAGTCTTTGCTCTATAGACTTTGACTCAAATTATAATTTTTTCCTTCAAGTGAAAGTTTAAAAATCAGATTGATTTCTCATACAACCATTCATATACATTTTGTTTCATAGCATTATATATAATTGATTATTGTAGCTAATTATAATATCTAATTAACCCCTTATTGTGTATTGCCTTCTCTATCACCCAAGTTATCTATTTGTTCATTTTTATTTCCTTTCCCTTTGTTCCTGTCCCTGTTGATCATCCAATAATGCTTCTGTGTGTAAACTTTTCCCTAGCTTTTTCTTCCCCCTAATTCTTTAGGAGTAGTCCTTAAATAATCTTTAGATGGACTGACACAGTGACCATACCCATGGACTAAAGCCTGGCAGAGATTGTGAGGTTCGTGCAGGATAGAGTAAGGTTCCAATCTGTTGTTCATAGTGTTACTATGAGTCATAGACAACTCAGTGGCATGGACTAACAACATAACATACTTATTCTTTTGTGACTGATATATATCACTCAGTATCATTTCTTCCAGAAGCATGTGTGTTGTGCAGTGTTTCTTTAATTCCTTGTCATTTTTTAATAATACTTAATACTTTATTGTGTGAATATATCATAGTTTCTTTAGCTATCTGTCCATTGATGGACACTTAGATTGTTTCCAATTCTAATATTGTGAATAGCAAAAACATGAGCATACACACACACACATATGACATATTCCATGTTCTTGTTACAGGTCTTATTTCTTTGGCATCTAAACCTAGGAAATTAATTGCTGGATCAATCAAACTATAATTTTTTAACTGGAAAATATTTGAATATGCAAAAATAAAATTGATGTCTATTCAGCTATTAGAAATGTCTGTGCTGCATCTTTGATATTTTTATTTATGTTGAACAAAATAATTTACAAAACAATATTAGAGAATATCTTTTTATTGTTGTAAAAATGTTACAGACCGAAGGTAAAATATTTTTATAATTATTAATAATAAGACAGACAACCAGGAATGAGATAAAATAGGGAGAGTGAAAGACAGGGGGCCAGCAGTTCGAATGACTGAAGGGCCTCAAGCCACGCCTCTCTGTGTATTTCCTGAGAATCATCAGGGAGGTAAACAAAGGAAAATCACAAGGGAGTAGTAAACAAAAACAAGGGATCACAGGGAAGTCTTTTGCAAATAAGGTGAGTTCTTCTCTATTGTTTACCTTATGCTTATCTCAGGAGGGAGGGATTCTGTAAATTCAAACTAGGAATTATGTAGACTGTTAAGGAATGTTTTGGTGCCAGAAGGTGAATGTTATGCCTCCTTCATATCCTGATATGTTGTTATTGTTGTTGTTAAGTGCTGTTGAGTCAAGAGTGACTCATAGTGACCCTATGAAGGAGAATCCTCAACGCTGGTGTCATCCTCCAGGTTCATAGGGTTTCCAGAGGCAAGCTATTATGTAAGTGGTTGCCATTCCTCCTTCCACGCTTGTTTTAATTGGGGAGCTCCAGCCCACACTGTCCACATTGGGTAACCAATCATTAACGCATTTAACACATCAGTGTCACAGTGTTCAGCCTCACAGCAACCACAAGTTACCGCTGTACAGCAAGTGGACCAGGGCTATACTACCTAGTGAAATGTTTGAACAAAAACAATGAAAGACAGGCCTGAGGACCGCGGGTTAAAGGTCGCATAGCTTTCTGCCCACTGGGCCAAGGGATCTCTCTCTGTCTTGATGTTATTGTTGTTAAGTGCTGTCGAGCCCCAGGCGACTCATAGTGACCCAATAGCATTTGAGTTATCATTAATATTAAACTTTATATTTGGCTTTCCACATAAAAATACAGATAAAACACCTCATTCCAATTATCATCTTTCACCTTTACAGTTCACTGAACCACTTTGTTTCTTGTAAATACATTAAACCACTGATGACAAGTGACCGTCCATTGGTTTTCCACAGCTTTAAATCTTAATATGTGCAGGCTTATCTTTCTCTCACTGAGTGCCCGATGGATTCAAATGACTGCCCTTTGGTTTAGCAGCCCAATATGCCACAAGGGCTCCCTGAAAACTCCTATGCATAGGTCATTTAACTGAACTAACTGCATTGAGTTGGGACTGACTCATAGTTGATCTTTCAGTGGGTTTTCAGAGGCTGTAAATTGCATAAAGGAAGACTGCCTCTCTTTCTTCCACTAAGCAGATCATGGATTTGAACTGCCCACTTTTGGGTTGGGATCACAACTCACTACCACTAGACAAAGCATCAAAACATTTACCCTTCTGGTGGCCTAGTGGCAAGAAGCTGCACTGCAATCCCAGAGGTACACGGTTTGAATCCACCAGATGCTCTGCAGGAGAAGGAGGAACAATATCCTCCTGTACCAGTCAGATTTGATTTGATGGTACACGCACACAAAATAATTTTTTAAAAAAACCCAAAAAACAAAAAAACACATTTACCTTATTACCCCTGAGAGATAAGAATAAGAGTAGCCAATATTTTTCTTATTTTTAAATTTTCGTGCTCTGTCTTTAGTGATTAAAATTCTCTTTAAAACAATGTTAAAATGTAAATAACCACCATTTAACAAGCTCTTACTTTGTGCCAAGCACCACATCAAGGGCATCAACTAATCTTTATAAACTCTAGGAAACAAGATCTATTATTGCTTTATAAAGTATCATTATTTTCTATTTTTCAAAAAATATTTTATTGTGTTTTAGGTGAAAGTGAAGATAGCAAATTAAGTTACCCTTTAATAATTTTTATACAAATTGTTTCATGACATTGGTTACAAATTTTGCAAGGTATTAGCATCCTCATGAGCTTTTCTTATTATTTCCTTTTTATTTGTTCTGTTTCCATTTATCTTATTTCCATCCTTCCCTTGCCTTCGTATCTTTGCTTTTGGATAAATGTGGGCTATTTGGTCTACAAGTTTCTTGTCTTAAGAAAGTGCATTTCAAGGGAGCTCTGGTGGCCTAGTGGCAAGACACTGCACTGCAATCCCAGAGGTACGCGGTTCAAATCCACCAGATGCTCTGCTGGAGAAAGAGGGGGCAATCTCCTCCTGTACCAGTCAGATCTGATTTGATGGTACACGAAAAAATGATACAATAAAAATTAAAAAATCAATTTAAAAAAAAAGAAAGTGCATTTCTTACCAGTGATAATATTTGCTTTAAAGGCCAATCTAAGGGAGCTCTGGTGGCCTAGTGGCAAGACGCTGCACTGCAATCCCAGAGCTACACAGTTCAAATCCACCAGATGCTCTGCTGGAGGAGGGGGCAATCTCCTCCTGTACCAGTCAGATCTGATTTGACGGTACACGTAAAAATAACACAATAAAAATTTTAAAAAAAGGCCAATCTATTCTTTGAATGAAGACCTCTGGAAGTGACTTTATTTTCAAGTTAACAAGGTATGTTAAACTGTTTAAAAAGGGATATGTGGTTAGGTATTATTGACATGACAGGAGTCCAGAACCAAGGCTGCATAGTGGCGTGGACCTGGGGGGAGGGATTGTAAAACAATTAAATAATTTTACTTTTACTTTTCAAAGAGAAGAGTGAACTGGGGGCAGGGAGGGGTGGGCAGGGAGAAAAGTGCAACAATGAATGAATGGAAATCCAAAGTCTGTAAATTTTCATTAAAATTAATAATTAAAAAATTGAGGAAGAAAAAAAAGCAATAGTCTCAGGGTCCCTCTAGTCTCTATCAGTTCAATAAATCTAGTCTTATTTAATGATTTTATTTTTGTTTGACATTTTTCTGCCATTCTGTCTACAATTTCTATTTTGTCCTTGGTCAAAAACAAAGATAGTGGTAGCTGGGCACCATCTAGGTCTTATAGTCTCGGGCTAGACAAGATTCATCCTGTGGACTCATTTCATCTTTGAGTCTTATTTTCTTCATTCTCTTTCACTCTGGCTGGGAAGAGGTCAATAGTTGTATCTTATGGGGCTGCTTACAAGCTTTTAAGAACCCAGAAACTGATCCCCAGACTAGTATGTAGAGTATTATCTTTATGAACTGTGTTATGCCATTTGGCTGAGCTGTCACACAAGATTGTGGTCCTAAGGCCTTTAGTACAGTAACCCACTCCCTCAAGTGTTTGGATTAGTCTAGAAGGTCTACAACGCTGAGCTCCTATTTGCTTATTTGTTTTATTACATATATAAGTATACATGTAGCACACTCAAACATGCATAATTCTTTTTTTTAAATATGTTTGTTTTATTATTTTTATGTGTGTATACCATCAAATCAGATCTGACTGGTACAGGAGGAGATTGTCCCTCCTTCCTCGGCAGAGCATCTGGTGGATTTGAACCATGTGCCTCTGGGATTGCAGTGCAGCTTCTTGCCACTAGGCCACCAGAGCTCCCCTACATGCATAATTCTTCAAGAATGATTCTTCCACTTGAAAGTGACTGAAACTCAATTAAAACTGACATAAACAAAGAAGGAAAATTAATTATCTGTTGTTGTTGTTGTTATTGTTGTTATGTGCCATCTAGTCGCTTGCGACTCATAGCGACCCTATTTACAACAACCCTAAACCCTGCTCTATCCTGTGCCAATCGCATTGCCTCTGACACACCCATCCCGATTACCCCAGTCACTGAAATCAATCCACCTCATAGAGGCTTATTCTCCCTCCTTACAACATGTCCAAAGTATGTCAACAAAGCCCCAGAATCCTTGCCTACAAGGAGCAGCCAGCTTTAACCCTCTCCAGGTTGAATCTGTTTGTTTTCTTAGCAGTCCATGGTACACTCAATACTCTTCTCCAGCCCCACCACTCAAAGGCATCAATTCTCCTTGTATTCTTCCTAGTCATTGTCCAACTCTCTGATGCATAACAAGTGATTTCAAAGACCATGGCCTGTATCAGACACACCTTAGTCTCCAGAGAGGCACCACCATAGCTCTTCAGTACTTTGGAGAGGTCCCTAACAACAGACTTTCCCATTGCAATACGTTTTTTAATTTCCTGAATACTGGTGCCAAGAGTGTTGACTGTGGAGCCAAGCAGACTAAAGTTGTTAACAATCTCAATCTCTTCACCATCCATCCTGATGCTGCTAATTGGTCCAGTGGTCAGAATCCTTGAATTAGCTGTATCACTGGAACATCATGAAGTATGACCAGCTTCATGCAAGGGCTCAAGAATTATTCATTGCGTCATGGTTTCCCTTGGTTATACCTCCTCTGGGGCAGCTCCATTCCGACACAACCAATCCCATTTGGGAGTTAACTGACTCTAAAGACAGCTCTCAGTCATACTCTCACAAAGCACTTATTCAAAACTCATTGCTGTCAAGAAATTGGTTCATAGCTGACTATCCAGGGGGGCTTTGGAAACTACAATCACATAGGAGATGGCCCATTTTTCTCTTCAAGAAGCTGCTAAGGGATTCCAACTGCCAGAGTGCCAACCATCTTTGAGTCAGTAGTCCTTACGGACTCCACTACCCAAGGTCAGGAAAAAGAGGTGGTTTAAGCAAAAACCGTCAGCACCACTCTCACTGGACTGGTCTGGGCAACATGATCACTTCCAAACCAATCGATGCAGTCAGGTGATGGAATACCAATGTATTTTGACAAAAGCCTGAGTCATTGCTTTATTCTTTGAGCCAGAGTGTGAAACATATACTTCAGAGTGGGAGGAAACTTTCCCCCAAAACCAAACACTCAAGGTAATGGATGTTAGGGTGGGAATGGGGTACACATCTACTACCATTATAGCCAAATTATTGATGAGGAAATTAGAGCCCAGAGACAAGAAATCATTTTCTCAAAGTCATAAAGCTAATAATAAGTAAAAGGGCTTAATTTGGACTCTCATGATCTAACTCCAAAGACTAAAAATTTATTTACTATATAATATTGTTTCCCATGATTACTTGTGTAATAAGGCTTAAATCTGACCTTCATAGAGTTGCTATGAGTCATAGTCAACTTGATGGCACCAGATAATAACAACAGCAATTAATTTAAAAACAAGATAAAATCTGAAGCTTCCAGAAATGGCTTTGTAGTGACTGGCTGAAGTCAGAGCAGGCCTGTGATGTCTGTGCCTAGTGACTCCAGTCAAGATGATGGTGGCCACCTACATGCTTCATAAGGAAGACTGAAAGTCCTTTCATCAAAGCAAGATGCTAAGAGCAGCCTGACATCAGAGGATGTCGAGGAAGTTCCAAACATAAATTATAATAAGAATAAAAAATGAAATAAAATTCATTACCACCAAGTCAATTCCAACTCATAATGGCTTCATATATTGCAGAGTAGAATCACTTCATAGCATTTTCAGTGGCTGTGGTCTGGAACTAACCTCCAGGTCTTTCTTCCACAATACAGTTGGGAAGATCTGAATCACTAATTTTGGGTTAGTTACCAACAGCTTAACTATTTGAACTAAAAGGGTGTTCTTTAGAAGCAAGGGTGGTGAAACTTCATCTCACATACTTTGAGCATGATATCAGGAGAAACTAGTCCCTGGAAAAAGACACCATACTGGTAAAAGTAGAGGGCAGAGAGAGAGGGGAAGACCTTCAATGAGATGGGTTGGTACAGTGGAAAAATAAACTTGAGCATGGTGGAAATTGTGAGGTTGTCATATGTATAAGGGAAGGTTTAGAGCTGTTGTTCATAGGTCCACTATGAGTTACTGTTAACTCAAATTTATCATGTGATAGGAATCCTTAACTGGTGCAAATCATTAAGCATTCAACTTCTAATAGAAAGTTTGGTGGTTCAAATCTACCAAAAAGCATCTTAGAAGAACTGCTCAGCAATCTGCTTGTGAAAGCTCACAGCCTTGTAAACTCTATGGAGTGAGAACACTTCTACCATGCAATATACGCGATCATCATAAGTTGAAACTGGCCCAAAGGCAATGGCTTTGGTTTTAGGGATTTTTTAAATCATGCACCAGATTTTCTGTTACTTATTCCCACGAAAGTGGGTGCAGTGGCTGCCTATAATATAGAAGAGGAAACTGAGGCACAGAGAGATGAATTGCCATGTCAAGGTCACACAGATATCTCAGGTTTGACTCCAGAGCATTTGCTTAATCACAATCATAATGCTTAATAGTTTTTCTGCAGCGAAGAGGGACTTTTACTGGTAGCTGAGAAGATCATAAATGCAGAAAGCAAATGTGCCAATAATGTAACGCCAAACATTAAAGAGGCCAAGGAGGACTGAGCCTCTGGCTGACATCCTCAGTGCATTTCCCTGGGCGTTTGCTGGGAGAGGCTGGAAAGATTGTGCAATCGTGGCTGAGGCATTGTGCAGCCTACAAGCCTGCAAAATATTCCTCACGTTTTGACTTCAGCCTTAATCTTCAGTTTATAATTATTTTATGGTAAAGGATGTCATCACTGTGAAAATAAATCCAGTCTCTAAGCAGACACTTAGGTTTAAAAGGATGCCCAACTAGAAAAATATTCATGATACAGTGCTAATGTTTTTAATAAAATACAGGCTACAAATCCATCTCTACAGTATGATCTGAATGCTGTTTTAAAATGTGTGTATTTATATTTTTTATAAAAGCAAGAGACAAAAAGGCTAACTCTGAGGACTGATGTGAATTATTTTTACCTTCTTATTTATTCTTTTCTACACTTTCCAAGTTTTCTGTTATGAAATATATTCATAATTTAAGTTATTAAAAATTTTATACATTTCAGAGCATAAAAAAACATTAGACTTCCACAAAAATCTCAGTCTTTTTCTCTTCACTGTCTTCAGTTGTTCAGTCAGCAAGACCACAGGTTGCTGTTGTATTGGGTTTTCACTCACAAAACATCAGACATAGAGAAGTTCACTGTGCAATGCATGGACCAAAAGACAGCAAGACAGTCTTCATACTATAGCTGTTGGCTCTAACATGAGTCACTCCACTCAGCGTGAACCCCCTGATGGCAGAACACTGTCTGCTTTATCTTTGTACCTGGTATGGAGCCTGAAGAAAAGCTGGGGGCTCTGGAAATACTGATGAACAAACCAGTGAAATCAGGAAGACGTGGATTCTAATTCCAGCTTCCTAAGTCTTACCATTCCTTGCTTGGAGTTCCAGATTCTTCTGCTGCAAAATAGAAGGATCATAATACCCACATCATAGAGTTACAAGAAGATTCCATTATTCTCTTCTCCCTTCTCTCTCTCTCTCTCTCTCTCTCTCTCTCTCTCTCTCTCTCTCTCTCTCACACACACACACACACACACACACACACACACACAGAGATTGGGTAGATTAGGATTGTATATATAATTCAAGGCTTGAAATAACATGGTGGTACAATTTGGTTAACCAATTGTTTATTCATTGGAAATATCTTTTTTTAAAAAAACAAAAACAACAAACAAACCCATAGTTGCTATATACATAGACCTCACAAGAACCAGATTGGCTACATCTATGAAAAGAGAAGGTAGAGAAGCTCAATATCAGCAGTCAAAATAAGGCCAGAAACCTTGGAATAGATCACCAGTTATTCATTTGCAAGTTCAAGTTGAAACGAGGAAATTAAAGAGCCAAGGTATGATCTTGAGTTTCTCCCACCTGAATTTAAAATCATCTCCAAAATAATTTTGTTGTATTCAATAAGAATGACCAGAGACCAGCTGAGTTGTGGGATGATGTCAAGAACATCATTCATGAAGAAAGAAAAAGTTATGTTAAAAAACAGGAAATAAAGAAAAGACTAAAATCTACATTAGAAGAAACTCCTTGAATGTACAGAAGATAAAGCAAAAGGAAGAAACTATGAAATAAAAAGATTTCAAAGGGCAGCTGAAGAAGGCAGGGCAAAATATTAAAATATGCAAAGACCTATAACTAGAAAACAAGAATGCTCAGTATTTCTCAAGCTAGAAGAATGAAATCAAGCTTCAAGTTGCAATTTTGAAGGATTCTGCAGGCAAAATATTGAATGATGCAATAAGCATCGAAAGAGAATGGAAGGAATACACAGAAAGTCATCATACCAAAAAGAAGCTGAACCATTTCAGGAATTAGTATATGCTCAAGAACCAATGGTACTGAAAGAAGTCCAAGTTACATTGAAAGAATTAGGGGGGGGAAAAAAAGAAGTCCTCAGAATTGATGGAATACCAATTGAGTTGTTTCAGTAAATAGATGCAGTCCTGTATATGCTCACTAGCCTATGCCAAGAAATTTGGAAGATAGCTACCTGGCCAACTGACTGAAAGAGATCCATATCTGTTCTCATTATCCAGGGGAAAAAAAAGAATTCCAACAGAATTTGGAAATAATTTAATATTATCATTAATATCACATGCAAGTAAAATCTTGTTTGGAATTACTCAAAAAGGACTCAAACAAGACATGGACAAAGATTGCAAGAAGTCCAAGCTGCATTCGAAAGAAGTTGTGGGATAAGAAATATTACTGTTAATATCAGATGGATCTCAGCTGAAAGCAGAGACTACAAGAAAGATATTTATTTGTGTTTTATTGACTGTGCAAAGACATTTGACTGTGTGGGCCACAATAAATTACTAATAATATTGAGAGGAATGGGAATCCTAGAAAATTGAATTGTGCTCATGCAAAGCCTATACATAGGCTATACACAAAGCAGTAGTTCAAACAAAACAAGGGAATCTCACATGTTTTACAAACAAGAAAGATGTATGTCAAGGGTTCTGTTCTTTCTCCATACCTATTCAATCTGTATGCTGAGCAAATAATTCTAGAAGCTGGACTATATGAAGACTGTGGCATCAGGATTGGAGGAAGACTCATCAACAACCTGGGTTATGCAGATGATTTGCTTGGCTTGTAGAAAGTAAAGACAGCTTAAAGACTAATTGAAGATAAAAGACTACAGCCTTCAATATATAGATTACATCTCAACATCAAGAAAACTAAAACCTCACCACTGGACCAATAGGCAACATCATGATAGATGGAGAAAAGATTGAAATTGTCAATTATTTCTTTTTTTACTCAGACCCACAATCAACATTCACGGTAGGAGCATCCAAGAAACCAAAAGATGTGTTGCATTGTGCAAATCTGCTGTCAAGGAACTCTTGAAAGTACTAAAAAACACCAAGGATATCTGCTTAAAAATTAAAGCATTCCTAACTAAATCATGCTGTTTTCAATGACTTCAAAGTATGTGAAAGTTGGACAATGAGTAAGGGAGACTGAAGAACACTGAAGGCCTTTGAACTGTGGTGAAGACTATAGAACATGTCACGGACTGTCAAAAGAACAAACAAACTAAATTATTTAAAAAATCCTGTATTCCCTAATTTATATTAGAATTGCCAATATGAATTCAAAAGATATTTTATTTAAAAAATATATCTCCTAGCTTGTCTACTAAAAATGCGTAGAAATGATAACCAAACAAATAGCAAGACACATCACTTAAATATAGACTGTGGTTTCTAAGTAGAAGTTTTCAATCATGAAAAGGAGGCTGGTAGTGAAATGGTTAAGTGTTGAAATGCTAACCCAAAGATTAGTAGTTCAAACCCACCAGTGGATCCAAGAGATAGACGGTCTGATGATCTGTGAAAAGGATCCTCTCAGAAATCCTATGGAGCAGTTCTACTCTGTCACATAGGGTCATAATGAGTCAAAATTGTCTCAGTCACACACAACAGCTTTCAAAGAAACCAGAATCCTCAGAGTAATGGCTGACTCTAGGTCTGAGGAGAATGAATGAATGAATGAATTATAAATAACTAAATACATACATACATACATACATACATACATACATACATACATACATACATACATACATAAAAGGACCAGATTAATCTGGAGCATCATGTCATTCCAGAAAGTGAGAAAGCTACCAATGTCTAATGTATCAAAAGGGCTCAAAAGCCAGCCTGAAACATGTTCTCTCTGCCCAGGATAGAATAGGTGGAACAATAATGAAATAATATTTGGAATAGTTGGAATGGATTGAAACACATCATGTATATTTAAATTTCTATATCAACAATAATACTAAAAAAATAACTCATTGGCCACATTTAGAGGATGTTAAGGGACCAACTCAAAGACTAGTTTTTGTGCTGTCTGTACTGTATATGTACTCTACCTCCAGGTAATGAAAAAGGTGACAAGGTTAATTTCCCTTTTTAAAAGTATTTCAGATAATATGTAAAGAAGGAGGATGGAATACCATCGTTTTGCAATCACTAATGAAATAATAGATCTAGGCAATGGACACCAACAGCTGCTAACCTCACAAAAGGAGAGCTCACAGGTGTTAAGTATCACTCGATGGATATAACACCCTCCATGAAGCAGAGCTGCCACAACTCAAACTTGTGATCAGGACTTTAGAAACATAGAGGACAGGGGAGCATGTTCAAGGACCCCACAGGAATACAAGCAGCGAAAGCCAGCTTGTGGGAAGTCTACATGACAACAACCAGGTTTCTGTAGCCAAGAAATGGTAAGGAGCAGGGAGAGATGGAGGAGGGGAGTGGTGGGAAGGGAGAAACCAGATTTTAAAAGAAACATAACAACGAATTGCAAAATGCATGTATTCTTTTATAAGGTATAAATAAAAACACACTACAATTAGAGGAATATGGCTGTGGTTGATGATAATTTTTCCAAGTCTCCAAAGTACTGAAGAGCAATGGTGTCTCTCTGGAGACTAAGGTGTGTCTGATACAGGCCATGGTCTTTGCTATCACTTGTTATGCATCAGAGAGTTGGACAATGACCAAGGAGGATAGAAGGAGAATTGATGCCTTTGAGCTGTGGTGCTGGAGAAAAACAAACAGATTCAACCTGGAGAGGGTTAAACCAGGCGGCTCCTTGGAGGCAAGGATTCTGATGCTTCCTCTAACATGCTTTGGACATGTTGTAAGGAGGGACCAGTCCTTGGAGAGGGACAAGCAACTTTTTTTGGGGGGGGGAGTATTATTATGGCTTGTTTGTTGTTGTTGTTATGTGTCATCAAGTTGCTTGCGTCTCATAGCGACCCTATGTACAACAGCCCTAAACCCTGCTCTATTCCTTGCCAATTATTGTCTCTGACACTCCTATCCCCATTACACCAGTGATGGAATAAATCCATCTCATCGAGGGTATTCCTCTCCTGCGCTGTACCTCCACCACCCCAAGCATGACGTCCCTCTCCAAGGACTGATACTGCCTTGCAATATGTCCAAAGTATGTCACACAGAGCTTCAGAATCCTTGCCTTCAAGGAACAGCCTGGCTTCACCCTCTCCAGGATGAACTTGTTTGTTCTCCTAGCAGTCCATGGTATATTCAATACTCTTTTCAAGCACAAAAGCTCAAAGGCATCAACTCTCCTTGTGCTGCCAACTCAAAGGCATTCGGTTAGAATCTACCAGTTCCTCCAAAGGAGAAAAATGGAAAATCTCCTCTCCCGTGATTTGCTGTGTCACTATTATGGCTACATTCACAAAAATCCCCTACCTTTTTTAGAAATGTATACTGAAATAGTTATGGGTAAAATGTTACAGCACCTAAGGGTTCCTTCAAAATAATCCATTAGGGTGAAGAAACTGGGAGTGGTGTGGTGTAGCTGTGACAAAGTTGGCCATAGAGGTGCTCATTGACGAAGCTGAGTGATCGTGCATTCTGTCTACTTTTATCCATGTTTGAAAAATGCTATTTTTAAATATTTACCGTAAACAAAAGCAAACTACAATCAACTACTTTTCCAAAATAAAAGCAAAGACAACCCAGAATTTCTGGTGCTTATGGTATTTTTATATTGTTGCCTCTTAATGTCAAATATAGCCTAATCATGTGGTTTTATCAGAATACATTTGTCCAAAAATTTGTTGATGAATTTGGAATAATTTGCCTGATCAGAGACAAGGAGGGTGTTGGTCATCTGTGATAAACCTGTCCAAATATCAGCCCATAGTCTGGGAAGGATTACCCAATGCCAGAAAAGGGAACCAAACCAGGATTTGATGCCAACACAGCAGCCAACTTGGTGAGCATGCAGTAGGACCATGACTAACCCAACTTAGCCACCTCGCTCCGGTTATGTTGGCTATAGAGGTCCTCTCTGAGGTGTGCACAGTTCTAGAGTGCTCCCAGGTGGACATGGTCAGGTGGGTAGAAAAAGAGTGGACAGAAATGGTTTAGAATCTTAAGAGAGAGATCCATGTTCAAATCCTAGCTGTATCAGTTGATATCTTTGTGACTTTGGGCATGCCACCACCCTGAGACTCTGAATGGATATATAAAGCTATTCTGTAGAATCAGCCAGCGAATGTATGTGAAGCACAGGTAGCGATCAATTCTACTGTTGTAGGAATATTATCATTGTTGTTGCTGTCACTGTTGTTAGGATGATGTTATGGCCAAAATAGAAAGTAGAGCTTTCTCTCAAAAATTATATCTTTTATTTGAGTCCTTACAAAGTACACTCTCTCAGTTATTCCATCTTGACCAACAGAATGCTATTTAGGGAAAATTCATTGCCCTCAAACGACCTCACTTGATGCTTATTTTGGATGTTCATTGCAGTAACCTGACAAATAAAAGGGAAATAAAACAATTTTACATCGCTTTGAATTTCTCCTGAGAGTGTGGCCTCAAACATGCAGGGGTTGGATATTGTTTTAACAAGCCTTTTACGGTCTCCTTTATAATGCCACACAGATTATTAACTTAGACCCACAAGAAGAATAAAGACAGCCTAGTGTCCTAATGTTCAATAAATGGATAATTGTGACTTGATATAATTATACTCCATGCATGAGCTTGTATGTCAAACAGAAGTAGATATAAGTTCTGAAAAAATCATGCTGGACTTTTCAAAAAGTGATCTGGTGTGGCAAAGGATGTAGGCATCAAAAGTGAATATAAACCTTCACTGAAAAATGCAATGTTGTTGTAATTGTCCCATCGAGTCAGGACAGACCATAGCTGACCCTGCAGTGGATTTTCAGAGGCAATAAATAGCATGAGAGATTACTCATCCTTTCTCCTGGGGAGCGGCTGGTGGCCTCAAACCATGGCCTACAGGATTGCAGCACAGCTTCTTGCCACTAGGCCACCAGAACTCCCTTGAAAACACAATAGTATTTCAGATATAGGTGAATAAATGTCTCAGAAATTCTAAGAAAAAGCATTTATCATCTCTTTCCTTTACCAGCTTGTAAGGTTCCTAATATAACATTCAAAACAATACATAAAAGCTGTGATTGTAAATTCATAGTAAAATTCAACTCATATACTTAATATTTTAAGTAGGCATTGACAATTTCACCATCTTGCATTTGTATACTCAAGCTGTTTGAAAACGCTTGTGGGTATCATCTCATTGGGGAGAATACAGGGGTGCCTTCCATCATTTCTAGGACATTTAGAACACAGACAGACCTCTCTCCCATTGTCCCTCCTGCTTTCCTCTCATTTAGAACACAGACAGACCTCTCTCCCATTGTCCCTCCTGCTTTCCTCTCCAGCAGGGGACAGATAGTCCTGGTGAGTCCTGGGCTCCACATCCAGGAGCCAGAGCTCAGACAAATCTTGCACCACAAAGTCTGCCCTTCTTTGCAACACTGCATGTACCCTTCTCCACATGTGGACTCACCTGTCTTGTGCTCCTCCCTCTCCCCCCAGCAAAAGAAACCTTTTTCTTAAAGAATGATATACACACATAAAAGTGTACAAATCATAGTGAACTAGTGAATTTTCATCAATTCATTGCAAGTAGCATCCAGATCAAGAAACAGAAATTATTAGCAAACACTCCAGACTTTGGGCTTCTCCAGGTCACTCTAGTTAATCACTGTAATGACTTCAAGAGAGCTCTGGGGTCTTAGTGGTAAGGAGCTGCACCACTAACTCCTTTGAGAGTTGAATCCATTTGTATCCATCAGCTGCTCTGTGGGAGAGCAATGGGCAATCTCCACCTGTGTGAATAACTGCCTCTGAAAACCCACTGGAGGTTCAGCTATGAGTTGGTTCAAACTTGATGGCACATAACAAGAGCACCAAGAACATGATGACTTCAGTAAATTGGTTTTCCTCTTCTCCAAATAAATATAAATGGGATCATAGCATACAGTGTGTGTAAATATATATATGTTGTTGTTGTTGTTGTTATGTGCCGTCGAGTCGTTTCCGACTCATAGCGACCCTATGCACAACAGCCCTAAACCCTGCTCTATCCCGCGCCAACC
>NW_006399866.1:6617121-6637763 GCF_000299155.1 Elephantulus edwardii | reverse complement strand
TCCTCTTCTGTCTTTGTAATGACCGTTTACACTCTTCCTGAATGATATCTTTGACATCCTCCCACAACTCATCTGGTCTTCGCTCATTAGTGTTCAACTGGCTTCCTTAATTCAATATTAATATTTGTGAAGTCTTTGTCTCCTAAGTTGTTTTGTTGGTGGGTGCCATTGTGTGCAGCACATTGACATCACGGCCTGACCTGTACCATCTTCACCACCTTCTCTGTGAATCTATGGTCTCAGTCACTGTGTCAACTCATCTCCTTGAGAATCCTCCTCTTCTTCACCATCCCTGTACTTTTCCAGGCATGTTGTCTTTCTCCAGGGACTGGACCTTTCTAATAACATGCCCAGAGTGTGTGAGATGAATTTTTGGCATTTCAGGGTATATTCACTACTCTTCACCAACATCACAATTCAAAGGCAACAATTCTTCAGGCTTCCTTATCTATTGTCCAGCCTTCACCCACATATGAGGCAACTGAAAATTCCACTATTTGGATCAGGCATACCTTGGTTTTTAAACATCCTTGCTCTTCTTCAGCATTTTCAAGAGGTCCTTGATAGTAGATATGCCCAATACAGTAAATCTTGGTTTCTTGACCACTGCTTCCTTGGGTGTTGATTGTGGGTCCAAGTGAAATGAAATCCTTGATATCATGATGGTTCCTATTGGTCCAATTGTGAGAATTTTTGTTTTCTTGATATTGAGATGTAAGCTACATCGTAGCAATAGTTTATTCTCTTTGCTCTGCTATATCTGTTATATAGATATGACACAATTAAATTATGCATACTGTTAGTAATTTACATTTGGGTTTTTTCTTACTTTGGTAAGCAGTGTTGCTATGACTAATCTTGTATTTTTCTTCTGGTGCACATATGTGTACATTTATTTTGGGTATATGCTCAGAAATGTAATTGCTGAACTGGGGTTATGTGGACTTCCAGTTTTAGTATTTAAGTCCTTAAACAGTTCTCCAAAGTGGTTGTACCAATTCATTTCCATTATTGTTTATGAAATTCCTAGTTATTCCACAACCTATTCATACTTGATGTATTTAGACTTTTTTCATTTTTAGCCATTGGGATGACTAATGGGTATGAATGTAACACATACAAATACACACATATACTACTGTTTATGAATGTATTATGCATGTAAGAAAAATATAAAAGCATTAAGTGCAGAGGCTATATACCAACCTTAGAATAGCAACAACCTTAAGGCAGAGAGAGAAAATCAGGGAGTAAATAGATAAAATGGAAAGCTTCAATTGTACTAATACCATTATTATTTTTCATTTTCATCTTTATTTTAGTGAGTACATTTATTTATTTTTTAATGGTTACCCTGGAGTTTACCAGTTTAACTCTTGTAAGTTTAAAAGAAGCTTATCATATCTTGAAAGAGCCTTAGGTTCCTCCCTACACAGAAGTTCTATAACTACATTAATTATTCATCTTTATTGTTTTGAAGATGATGTTGTTGACAGCGTAACACCTCTCACTCCAGAACAGTTTTGCAGATTTATTTTATCTTGAAGTCCTTTTCTGGGTGGGTTTCTGGGTGATTCTGTCTTGTTTCTTTATCTCAGACTGTCTGATATTGTTAGTTGACTTCTTTTAGGGTTCTTGTATGACTAGCTTTTAACAAATTCCATTAGTTTATATTTAAGACTAGGTTTTAACAAATTCCATTATTTTATACTTACCTAGGAATGTCCTAGTTTCATAAAGGAGTTTGAGAGATAATGTTGTTATATATATGATTCTTGGCTGGCAGTAGAGGAGCCATCCTTCTTCCCTGCATGGTTTCCGATGAGACATAGTCCTCAGTCTTATTCATGCTCTTTGTTGTTGTTGTTGTTGTTGTTATATGCTGTCAAGTCACTTGCAACTCATAGCGACCCTATGTACAAAAGAACCCTAAATCCTGCTCTATCCTGTGCCAACCTCACTGTCTCCAACACACTTACTCCCACTACTCCAGTCACTGAAACAATCCACCTCATCGAGGGTCTTCCTCTCCTGCGATGTCCCTACACTCTCCCAAACATGATGTTCCTCTCCAAGGACTGGTCCCTCCTTGCAACATGCCCAAAGTATGTCTGACGAAGCTTCAGAATCCTTGCCTCCAAGAAGCAGCCCGGCTTCACCCTCCCCAGAACAAACCTGTTTGTTTTCCTAGCAGTCCATGGTATATTCAACACTCTCCTCCAGCACCACAGCTCAAGGCATCAATTCTCTTTCTATCATCCCTAGTCACTGTCCAGCTCTCCAATGCATAGCAAATACTATAGCCCAGATCAGGCACACCTTAGTCTCCAGCCTGATGCTGTTCTTCAATACTCAGGAGAGGTCCCTGACAGCCGACTTTCCCAATGCAATTCATCTCTTGATTTCCTGGCTGCTGGTACCAAGAGTATTGACTGCGGAGCCAAGCAAACTAAAGCTGTCAAAATCTCAATCTCTTCACCATCTATCATGATACTGCCAATTGGCCAAGTGGTGAGAATCTTTGTTTTCTTGACGTTGAGCTTCAATCCATATTGACCCTCTGCAGCAAGCACTTCAGGTCCTCCTCAGTTTCAGCAAGCAGGTTTGTGTCATCTGCATAATGCAGGTTGTTGATGAATCTTCCACCAATCCTGATGCCACTTTCCTCCTCATACAGCCCAGCATCCCAGATGATCTGTTCTGCATACAGATTGAAAAGGATTGGAGACAGAATTCATCCCTGCTGAACCCTCTTCCCAATTTTGAACCATGCAGTGTCTCCTTGCTCTGTTCTAATGACTGTCTCTTGGTCCAAGTATAGGTTTTGCGTAAGCACAACCAAATATTCTGGCATTCCCACTCTTCTCAGAGTCAGCCATAGCTTGTGATCCACACAGTTAAAAGCCTTTGCATAGTCAATGAAGCACATACAGACATTCCTCTGGTACTCTCTGCTTTCTGCCAAGATCCATCTAACATTAGCTATAATATCCCTAGTACCATGACCTCTTCTAAACCCAGCCTGCACATCTGGCAGTTCTCTGTTGATGTGTTGCTCCAGTTGTTTTTGGATAATTTTCAGCAGAATCTTGCTTGCATGTAATATTAATAATAGTGTTCGATAATTTTCCACACTCTTTCAGGTCACCTTTCTTTCTAATGGGAACAAATATCAATCTCTTTAAGTCAGTTGGCCAGCTGGCTGTCCTCCAGATTTCTTGGCACATCTTAGTGAGCACATGCAGGGTAGCATCTGTTTGTTGAAATATGTCAATTGGTACGCCCAATTGGTCTACCCCTGGAGCCTTGTTTTTTGCCAATTCTTTCAGAGCAACTTGAACTTCCTTCTTAATCACTACAGGCTCTTGCTCATAAGTTATTTCATTAAATTCTTCTTTGTCACCCAATTCCTCCTTCTGGTACAGTGACTCTGTGTACTCCTTCCATCTTCTTTTAATGCTTCTTGGATCACTTAACACTCTACCCAAAACATTCTTAAGTATTGCCACTCATGGCTTGAATTTGTTTTTCAACTCCTTCAGCTTAAGAAATGCTGAGCAAGTTCGGCCCTTTTGATTTTCTGATTCCAGCTCTTTGCACATTTCATTATAGTATCTTGTTTTGTTGTCCTGAGCTGCCCTTTGAAATTTTCTGTTCAGCTCTTTAATGTATTGATTTCTTCCTTTAGCTTTCGCTTCTTGGAGTTCTAATGCAATATTCAGAGTCTCTTCTGACATTCATCTTGGTATTTTCTTCCTCTTTAGCCTTTTTAATGATCTTTTGCATTCTTTATGGATGATATTTTTTGTATCCTCCCACAGCTCACTTGGTCTATGCTCAGTGGTGCTCAAGGCCTCAAACCTGTTCCTGAGATGGTTTTGAAACTCTAGTGAGATAGGCTTAAGGTCAAATTTTGGTTCCCATCTATTTTATTTCATTTTCTTCAACTTCAGCTTGAACTTGCATATGAGTAGTTGGTGGTCTGTCCCACAATCAGCACCTGGCTTGGTTTTCACAGCTAATATTGAGCTTCTCCAGTGATTCTTTCCACAAATGTAATCTATTTGATTCCTATGCATACCATCAGGTGAAGTTTATGTGTATAGCTGTCATTTGTGTTTTTATAAAAGGTATTTGCAATGAATAAATCATTGAATGTGCAGAATTCTATCTATCTCTAGCTTCATTTCTTTAGTAAGTGATATTTTATTTTTCATTACTTTCCAAACTCTTGAATCTACTTTGAGAATTCTTTCTTTGTCTTTGTCTTTGGAATGTTTGACTATTATATGTTTTGGTGAATTTCCTCTAGGATATATTCTGTATGAGGTTCATGGAGATACTTGGAAGGAAACTTCTCATCTTGTATAGTATCTGGGACATTTGCTGTCAATGGATCTTCAAAAGTGTGCTCTGTACTATTTTCTCTTCCTCCTCTGGGATTCCTGTTATATGTATTGCTTTTTATGGTGTTCCACATAACTCTTGGGCTTTCTTTGTATTTTTCCCCAATTTTTCCTCAAACAAATTGGTATCATAAGATTTGTGCTCTTTTTTTCTTATTCCTTCTTCCATTGACTCAATTCTAGGTCTTTGTTTTTCCATGTCTAGTTCTGATAGTTTATTGATAAACTTCTGAATTTCTAGTTCCTGTTGTTGTGTGGCTTCTATTTAACTATTGAGTTTGTTGCTTTGTTCTACTACAATTTTCCTGAATTACTCTAGGATTTTTACTGTTTTGTTTTTAATGTTTTCTTTGGTCTCCTTAAGGAGCATAATATGAATCTTTTTAATTCCTTATCAAGTAATTCTGTTATCCTTTCTTCCACAGGAAGCTTTTCTTTTTTTTTTTCCACAGGAAGCTTTTCTTGTTCATGTGTTTTAGTCATCTTATCTTGCTTCTTCATATAGTTTGTTATTGTCTGCTGTCACTGAGCCACTGTGGCATTAATCTATTTCTTTATTGATTGCTTGCTTCGTCTTTATAGTTTGTCTGTATTGATATACCAAGAGCTTTGTTTCTCTTTCCCTTTATAATGTCTTTCTTTCTTTCCATTTTGTAATTGTTGATGTTTTATGGTACTCATATACGTGTGACTTTTATGGCCTAGCTTGACTGAGTGTAATTTCCTCTCACTAAAGGGTATGGTGGCTCACATGTGAGTCCTACATTGTTGGGCTTGTATGTTTTCCTTTACAGGATTGAGTGGAGGTGGGAGAGCAGGTTCTTTCCCTGTTGTTGGACAATTGTTGGATAGTCAGAGTTCTTCTACAGCCCTTGTGGGACTGTTGGGTCCTTCTGTGCTGGTTCTAGCAGCTAGTATACTCCAGAGGTTAGCATGGGACATCTCTGTAACTGCTGTGAGTCAGTGTTACCCAAATTGACATGAACCTTTCTCTGAGCATGCACCGATTGGTGTCTTAGTAGATAGTGGGGCATCAAGGGGCTTCAGGGCATGTACAGTTGGCCTGCAGAAATTTTCTGGGTGTGGGACGTATAATGATGCAGTACAAACAAACAGGCATTGAATGAGGACACTAGGATATCCTGTCTGTCATTGGGAAGAAGTGCATATAGTGCCTTGTTTCACTCTGGGTTTGTTTACACACAATCTTGTCTTCTATTGGGAACTCCACAAAACTGTCTTTGTGTTCATCTCTCAGTATGCTGTGCACAGATAAGCATACTGCACTGGGCCAGCTGTAAATATTTTCGTGTTTTTAACTTAGTTTCTTCTTCTTTCTGGAACTTAGTCTAATTCTTTATTCTTCTGAAGACCAGTTTTCCAAGATTGTCAATTGTGTCTTTTTGACTTGGTTTCTGGGGTCTTTACTATATAGAAGTACATCTGACTGAGCCACCATCTTGGATCATCTAGTCTACGTGCTTTTTCACAGTCTTTTAACACATTGCCGCAAATGACAGAAAAACATGTGTTTCGAAGCATGGTCGTCAATTTAAGTGTGCAGCAACATAAACTTCTAATAAGAATTAATTATTCTATATACGTATGTTATTACACAGTGTTGATACATAGTTTATGTTAATACACAGTGTTATTCATAATATCAAGAAAATTATAACAGCACAAATGCCCATCAACAAACTAATAGTTTGAGAAATTGTGGTACATTCACACAACGAAATACTATGCAGCA
Source organism: Elephantulus edwardii (assembly GCF_000299155.1). NCBI lineage: Eukaryota > Metazoa > Chordata > Mammalia > Macroscelidea > Macroscelididae > Elephantulus > Elephantulus edwardii. Next base: position 6,631,604 of record NW_006399866.1, on the reverse strand, counting down.
CTAAGAAGCAACAAGTTCGTAACAAGAGAAAGTCTATGTAGGCCCGCCCCACCTGAGGACAGATCACAGCATGGAGGTACCATCGCCGCTTCCGCCGCTGAGTCTAAGTGTCTGGTGCCGCCATGGCCTACTGCCGGCAAGAAGGAAAGGATCGAATCATATTTGTGACCAAAGAGGACCATGAAACTCCAAGCAATGCAGAGCGGATGGCTGATGACCCCTAAGATCCATACGAGGAGCATGGATTGATATTGTCAAATGGAGGCATTAACTGGAACTGCCCGTGCCTCGGAGGAATGGCCAGTATCCCCTGTGGGGAGCCGTTCAAGTCAGCCTTCTCCTGCTTCCACTACAGCACAGAGGATGTCAAGGGGTCAGACTGTGTAGACCAGTTCCGGGCCTTGCAGGAATGCATGCAGAAATATCCCGACCTCTATCCCCAGGATGATGATGGTCGTAATGATGATGACGATGACGAGAAGCAGCCAGAAGGTTTAGAGGAAACAGCTCCGACTGAGACTACTGCAGCCAGAACAGAGAGAGCTCAAGCTAATGAACGCCACAAGCCCTGTGCCCCAGTCCTTCCATTTCAGATTGATAAGGACCTATTTCAAATTGCCTTTCAGTCACTTTCAGACAAAGTGTCTAATTTCCTCTTTTGTTCTGTGCATTGTAATGTACAAAATAACTTATTTTCAGAATCAATGGTCTAGGCCCTTTTTCAGATACACTGAAGAAAAAAAAATGACAAAACGGGTGGTTGTGTATGTATGTCTCACATGTGAACGTATCTGCGAATGTAGCAGCCACTTTTGAATTCTCATTTCTCAGATTGCCCTGGATTTTACCAGTTTGAAATAATGTTCTGAATATTCTCAACAACCAAAACGTCATTATCCAGGAGTATTTCTTGTGAGTAACTGGTTTATCCTAATCTATTATGTCACTTTTTAGTATGTTTCATATTCCTTTGGCAAATTAAATAGAAACAGAAATATATCTTCCTTTAAAAATGCTGATATGGACCATTCCTAATAGAATAAAAAGACCAGATTATCAGATTTTTTAAAAAAAGAAAGAAAGTCTATGTAACAGGAGAAAGTCTAGAGAGCATTATGCTGAGTGAACTAGCACCATTTCATAAGGACAAATAGTGCACAAGACCATTATTAAAAGGATTAAAATAGAAGGATAACTCATATGATGTGTCTAAATGTCCAAAAGGAGAAGAGGAAAAAGGGAACAAGATGTGGAATGGGGAATCTCTAGTGTTGCAGAATTTAGTGGACAGATAGGGGGTGGGAGGTGAAAGAATAGGAAAGATCCAATGGGGACTTGTAAAGATGGGGTAATGATAGGCATAAATGAATATTTATTAATTTTATAAAACAATGTATATGAATGACTGTATGAAGCACAATGTGAGTGAAAGATTGTGTGAAAGATTGTATTTGTTCCATGTACACAATGTACACAGAACAAATACAATGTAGTAAACCAATATAAATTTTTTAAAAAAATAAAAAGCTTTAAAATAGAAAACAGAAGAATTTTTCAAAAAAATGTTTTAAAAGTCTGTTTTTTAAATTGCCTCAGGACTCCAGCAATGTAAAAAAGGTTTTTTTAGTTTGCAGGTTCCCTAACAGGCTGTAGGGCGCTCTGGTGGCATAGTCTGTGGGGAGCTGAGCACCAGCAGCTCCTCAGCAAAGAGATGGCCCATCTCCTCCTGTGTGAGTCACAGCTTTGCAAACCCAGTGGAGGGTCAGCTAGGAGTTGATTTTAACTCCATGACAATGACTTTTTTTACTTCAGAAGCAGTCCTTTAGGGCCTGCATTTGAGAATAACAGGCAGAGAATTAGACCTTCAAGGTGGAAACCTGATATCTTTCACCATTCACCAGGCAATTATGATGGGTATTGGGCCCTAGTCACACTTTCTTGTCCCCTTACACCACATTAAACCATCAGAACACTCCCTGGAGTGCCTATTAGGTTGCTATTCATAGTCCCAGGGAGTAGCTGGTCTTTTTCTCACCTCTCCCACTCCCTACTCCCACACCTCTTAGCTCCTCCTCCATTCCCAAGACTCCTCTGCTACCCATCTCCTCAGTATTCCTAGGTAGAAGCAAAAAGGGAATTTCATGTGAAAAGGAAGTGGTGGCGGTCAGAGCAGGGTAGAGATGATCACTGAATCTAAGAAATTAGAACATTATTTTCTGGCTTCAAGTCTTCAGGAGATCTGCATAGTGGTGGTCTTTCATAGCCCCTCAAGTGGGCCTAGCCTGGACCCTGTTAAATGTCAAGGATACTTGTCCTTTCATATCTTAGGTTACAAATTACAAATTTTATTTCATCCCCTTGTCTCTTCTAATCTTTCCTGGGCTATCCCAAGATAGCATGTCCCATACCATACGGGCTGCTGAAAGCATATAAGCAGTAGACTTAAACTAGTCTGGGAAATGAAGGAAAGATACTAGAAGGAGATGATGCTTAAACTTAGAAAGGATGAATAGGAATAAACTAAAAAAAAATAGAGTGGAGAGTCTTCCAAGCAAAGGGAAAAGAGCTTGTTCTGAGCACTAAGACAGGAGAGAGCCTGGCCTGCTTGAGAATCTGAAATAAGGCCAAAATACTTGGCAAGTGGTGTAGAGTGCAAAGGGGAGGGGAGAAGAAGGAAGGGAAGCAGCCAGGGAGGAGGACACAGGCCAGCCCAAGCAGAGCTTTTAGGGGCCAGGGAGAGGATTCCAAACTTGGAGCTTTTACTGACTTTGGAAAAGCCTGAATTACCAAGCTCTTCCAGGGAGAATAACTCTGCCAACCAGATTGCGTGGGCTGGAGCATAGGTGGGAGGCGAAGATGTGGAGATGGAATTTTCTGGCTTTTCCGTACACTGGAAACAGTTACAGGGCTGCCTAGACCTCATGGAGCTAAACAATATGCCCAGCTCACTGTCCTTCTGAGGTTGCCCAGCACCCTCACGTGACAGCACAGGGCAGTGGCTATCAGCCTGGTTCTGGCCCCCAGCAGCTGCGCAATCTTGTGTGAATTACTTTCCTGACTGCACCTCAGTGCTGTGAGTATCAACAACAGCTATCTCACAAGCTTGTGTGAGGATTCCAGGAGATCACTGATGCCTGGTATGTCATCAGTAAACATGAATTATTGTTACTGTCATTGTTGGTGGTGGTGGCGGAGTTTGGAACCTATTCCAACTCCCAGACGCTGCTTTGTCCTTTGGTGGCTGGACTTTTTCAGGGATAGTCCATGGCTGGGATGCTGCACTGTAATTTTTGCATAAATGTGCATCTTGCATTTGGAAGAGCCTCCTCCTTCGATGGAGGGTCCAGCAGGGTTGCTCAGGGGACACATTCCAGAAAGAATAACTGTGTAACATGAAACCTCGAATCTGGAAACACAACCTCTATGGGAAATTGGAGGATAAGGTCTGCTCTGCGGACCGCCCAGCCTCAGTTCATACAAAAGGGATATTGAAACCTAGAGGCCTCCTCACTTGGCTTCCTGCCCTCGGTCACTTGACTTCCCACCTATGGTCTCACTCCTTCCAACTTAATTCCCTCCCTAAGACAGGAAAGACTTTGCTTAAAAAAATAAATAAATAAAACTTGAACATGGTACTGCCCTGCTCACACTCTACAAGTCCCCACTGCCCTCAGAGTCAAGTCCACACTCCTCACCATGACCTACAAAGCCTTATGGCCAGGAAGATCTGTAAGTGAATCCTTGTTCCAGCTATACTGGATTCCAGTAGACCAAGTTATTTCTGCCTCAGGACTTTTACACAACCCTTGCCCTCTCTAGCAAGCCACTACCAATTCTTCCAGAGTCAAGAGCCCGCAGACCTTGTTGAACTTCCAAATAGTATCGAAAAGTATTATCATCCCTACATTCTGGATGAGGAAACCAAGGACATCAGGATCATCAAGCCTCAATGTAAGCCAGATAGATTTCATTTCAGAATCCCCAAGAGAGAGAATCTGGCCTTGTCATCATCACAACAAGAAAATGGAGGTGAATCCAATAAGATAGTTGAGCCAATGAGAAATGTCAAGTTAATAGGGCACTGAACAAAGATGGCAAGATCACTTGTAATTCAAAATTCTATTCAACTATCATGCACTTGTAGCCTAAGAGAAGATATTGGACCTCGCTGAACCTTAGTTTTCTCAATTGTCAAATGTGGCTATATAATAATACTTACCTTTATTGGGTGACCAAAGATTTGAAGTCTTTGAATTGTGGTGCTGGCAAAAAGTATTGAATATACCAAAACTTCCAAAAGAACAAACAAGCATGTCTTCGAGGAAGTACAGTCCCTGCTCCTTGGAAGCAAAGATGGTGATACTTCATCTCACGTACTTGAGGCATGAGGAAAGACAATCCTTGGAAAAGGACATACACTGGCAAAGTAAAAGGTTAGGAAGACCTTCAACAAGATGGCTTAATGCAGGAACCGCAACAATGGGCCTAACCACAGTGTAAATCGTCAGAATAATGTAGGTTTTGGCAAGGTTTCCATCTGTTGTATGTAGGACTGCTAGGAGTTGGAGTAATCTCGACAGCCCCTGACAACAACAACAACCACCTCAAAAGCATATGAGTACTCAGGGGTGACATGCACAAAGCATTTGGCATGTGGTGGGTACTCAGTGAACAGCATGATGCCACCCTCCGTTGGTGCTTCCTGAGAGGCTGTACCAGTTCAGACCAGCCCTTCCCAGACTAGACTTGCATTACCCAAGGTTAGGCAGCCAAAGCCTGGGAACCATCTCTGCCCTGTTTTCTGTTTTGGATTTTGTGTTTCCCAGCGTTTCCTTTGGAAAAATTCCAGCTTCCTCCCTGCGGGAAGGAGGCAAGAGGGGATTGTTCACGCCTGGGCCTGGATGCCCGGGGGAACCATGCAGGGAAGTGACAAGAGCTTGGGGTTTGGAGTCAAACCAACCTGGGTTTGAATCCAGGCTTTATGCCTTACAATGCTGTGTGGCCCCAGGCAAGTCTCTTCGCTTCCCAATTCCCTCACTAGTCCACAGGTCCCAGAGTGCTGGATATAGATGAAGGGACTAGAATGAAAGAAGATTCTAGATGTGCTTCCCTAGTGAATCTTTTAGGGAAAATATTAACCATCAGGGAGAAGCCATAGGTGGACTTATGACAACTTTTGACATAGCAAGAGTTACCAACACAAATGTTCTCTGTTAACTGAATAGCTCATGGTCCACCTGAGGCAGACAACACAACCCCAGATTATCAATATCTTGTAGAAATGAGAATTCGAGACTGCCAGACCCTCTAATGTTACAGGAGAAAGCTTCAGATTTTCATGCAAAAATCTAGTGGTGGTAAAATATGGTAAAGAATATATACTGTGTGATTCCATTTATATAAAACTTAAAAACATACAAGAGTCATCTAGAGTAATAGAAACCAGGATAGCGGTTTCTTTGCAGGGGGAGGTGGGTAGTGCCTGGGAGGGAGCTTGAAATGGAATTTTGGGGAGCTTGAAAGATTCTCTCTTGATCTGGGTATTGATGTCATGGGTGTAACATCTTTGTATGTTCATGTTTTGTGCATTTTTTCCATATGCTTATTATTATTGTTTGTTGTTCATTGCTATCAAGTGGATTACCCAGCAATAGTGTGCGGGGGAAAGGGCCTGGTGATCTACTTCTATTAATATTGTTGTTATTGTTGTTATGTGCTGTCAAGTCACTTGCAACTCATAAAGACCCTCTGTACAACAGCTCTGAACCCTGCTATATCCTGAGTTTACCATATAGTCTCTGACACACTTACCCATTAAGATTACAGCCAAATAAATCCCACAAAGTATTTCTACTCTTATTACACAGGGTCATCGTAAGTCACCATACACATTTACTTTAATTAAAGGTTACTTAAGATGATTTTAGGGCACTTTGAAACGAAACTTTAGGAAACAGCAGGGCCATACAGAACACACCTATAGGCCACCTCCTGACACTGGACCATTAGTTGGAATCCTTAGACAAGGAGGTGGGTGCTCTCGCCCCCTGATATCCAGGACTGGTCTGCTCTTCATCCCTAGGGAAAGGATGTGTGATGGACAACATCCCTGATTTCTGAGCCCCCCACGGGGAGCACATCTCCTGTTCTACTCTGGCTGCCTGGTTGCTAGAGGGCTGGGTAGACACTCTTCTGTCCTCTGGATTCTGCCAAACTCAAATTCTTCTCCTGCCACTTACCTCTCAAAAACAAAACAGAAAACAGCACCTTTATTTATTATTCCTTTTACCTTACCAAGAATACCCAGAGGGCATTCATCAAAAGGCAGGCAGCATGCAAATCAAAACTACAGAGAGATAGCATCTTACAACTATTTGAATGGCAATGAGTTTTTTAAACTGGGGGGAGGGAACCGTACAGAAAATAATAAGTGATGGGCTATGGAGAAATCAGAAGGAAGCTTCAGTCATTGCTGGTAGGTCAACAGTATAGCCATTTCCAACTGGAAAATAGAAAACAGGAGGCTTCCCAAAAAGTTAAGCATAGAATTACTATGTTGGGGAGCTCTGGTGGCCTAGTGGCAAGAAGCTGCAACTACAATCCCAGAGGTGCATGGTTCAAATCCACCAGATGCTCTGCCGGGGAAGGAGGGGCAATCTCCTCCTGTACCAGTCAGATCTGATTTGACGGTACACACACACCAAAATAATAAAATAAAAAAAATTAAAAAAAAAGAATTACTATGTTGTTGTTATTGTTGATTGCCTTCAAGTCGAGCACCCCTATGAACAAAAGGTCTGAAGCTCCTCTACAACTATTGACATTTATCAAAGTTCATAGAGCTTCCGGAGGCATGTCATTTAGGAAGTGGATGCCACTCCTGCTTCCAAACATGTCATAGTATATTATTGTTTTCATGTATGACCTACCAATCCTGTTGTATGTGCCATTAAGTCGATGATGACTCATAGCAATTCTATGATTGGAGCCTCCCCTTACCCGGCGCCACCCTCACCATCTCTGATGGGCTCGAGCCCATTGCTACAGTCACCATGTCATTCCATCTTGTTGAGCTTCATTCCTCTCTTTTTTTTAACCTCTACTTTACCTAATCCCAGCTGTATGCTCCAAGAAAGCAGTATCACAAACCCCTGTACTTGAATGTTCACTGCAGTACACTTTACAATAGCCAAAGTAAGAAACAACTGAAACACCCATCAATAGATGAACAGATAAACAAAACACAGTGTAACCACACAATAGAATATTATGTAGCCACAAAGAGAAATTAAGCCCTGGCACATGTCACCACAGGGATGAACAAACCTTGACAGCATTATGCTGAGGGAAATAAGTTAGTTACAAAAGGACAAACACTGTATGCTCACTTACATGAAATTAGCACAGATATAGAAAATGTTAGTGGCTCTTGGACATGGGAAAGAATGGTGAAGGTATCAGTTGCTAACTTAAAGTTTGGCAGCTGACCCCACTCTGGGTTCATGGAGAAAGACCTGCCAATCTGGGACAATCAGAGCCTAGGACTTTCCATTCGGGCAATTACACTATCACATGGGGTTGCTAGAAATTGAAATAGACCTAATGACACCTAATAATAACCAAGAAGGGGCTTGGGAAGAGTTTTTCTTAGGATACACTGAGTGTATGTTAATGGTGGTAGAATAATTTCAAAAAGGACAGTAATGATATTTGTACAACATGAAGAATAGAATCAAAGTCATTGAATTCTATATGTAGACATTGTTGAACTGGCAAGTGTTTTATTATGTATCTTTTTTAAAAATTGTCACTTTAGTGAAAGTTTACAGAAAGCATACATTCATTCATTCATACACATTTTCCTCCCTCCTCCAATTCACTTCATAATGCATGTCTTGTTCTAGATCATTAATTGTCATACGAATGTCTAATTATCCGTCCTTTTCAGAAAGGCCTTCCCTTCCCGTATTCTGATATAGTATTCCTTATCTATTCACCCTTTACCTGCTCTCCTCTCCCCACCTCCTCCACTCCATCCTATTTTTAGAATAGTGATCTTATGCAATATTTTTCCTTTTATAATTGAGATCTTTCGTTCAGCATATGTCTTCCAGACTCATCCATGTGTAGTGTGTTTTATTGTGTGTCTTTTCACTATATACATACACATACACACACACACACACACACAAAAACAGTTTTGTTTCAAAAGAGCATTCCTAGAATCCAAAGCTCACTAAGCCCACTTGCTACCTCCGAGTAACCCCATGTAGCAAACCCAAAAGCTGCAAAATCAACCTGCAGTGCCTACTAGGCTCAGCCTTCAGAGAAGTGTCCAGCTCCACGCCTCTGCTTGATCCTGAGAGCTTTTCTGGATTTTCCTTTTCACTCTCATTCTTTTCTTTGCTGACATCCAGCAGAAGACGCCCATGCCTCCTACATAAAGCAGCACCAGCCAAAACAAATGCACACCGAGCGCATTTATTTGCACAGACACTTATAAAAACTTTACTAGACACCAAATAATTACAGGAAGGGGCAAACTTCCAGCTTCAACGAACCTCAGTGTTTTGAAGTGGCTTCAAGATAAAGATCAAGTAGGATGGGTACCGGCCCCAGTACCATGCTCCATCTCCCATTCCTTAGGCATGAATCCATAGGGTGGAAGTCAATAAACTTTCTTGCTTTTGTGAATTTGCATCCAATTCATATGAAATGCCTTTCTTCAAGTTATTCTCAGTGTCTTAATAGGGCTTTCATAGCTCCGAATATGGTCTTTGGCCTCCTCTTTGTTCTAGCTGGCATCCTCACTGGGGAAGCCCCAGTTCTAGATTCACTGCTAAAACAGCCCAACCCATTTGGCTCACACACCCCAGGCATGTTATCAGGAAAGGGCAGTCCCTGAAGAAAAGCATCATGATCGATAAAGTAGAAGGTCAGTGAAAGAGGGGAAGACAGTCAGCGAGATGGACACACACAGTGGTACAACAGTGGACACAAGCAGAGCGGCAACATCAGGACAGTGGAGGACCAGCAGTGTTTCACTCTACAGCACATAGGGTGGCCAGAAGTCACAACTGATCCAACGGCACCTAACGACACACAACATTCATTGGGGGAAAAAGAAATCTAAAAGTTGTTCCCTTTTTTACCCTGGTGGTATAACACATAACATGTTGGACTGCTAGCCAAAAGGTCAGTGGTTCAAATTCACTACTCTCTCTGTGGGAAAAAGCTATGCAGTCTCTTCCCTTATTACAGTCTCAGAAATTCAGTGGAGGATTGCCATGAGAGAGAGGGAGTTGACTCATGAATCTGGGGTGGGAGGTGTGTGTGTGTGTGTGTGTGTGTGTGTGTGAGAGAGAGAGAGAGGCAGACACACAGACCAAAACCTTGATGATGGTCTCTTGCAGTGCAGTGGGTCAACCAGGACAGATGGAAAAACCTGGAAGTTGCCTCTGCTGGACATCTGGGCACTGCCTCAGGGCTCTCCCGCACTGGGCCCATAATTACTTAGATCTAGTGTCACCTGCCCTGAAGGAAGGTGCATGCCAGAGCTCAGGACTAGGCAGCCTATTTTCCTTCAGGTCTTGTTTAGAGAAGGAGGAACCACCACCATAATTTCCCCAAATCCACATATTGAGCATTTTTTTTTAAATTTATTTCTTTTTATTGTACAGGATTTTGTTGCATACCATCAAATCAGATCCAACTGGCACAGGAAGAGATTGCCCCTCCTTCTTCAGTGGAGCATCTGGTGGATTCTAACTGTGACCTTTGGGATTGAAGCACAGCTTCTTGCCTCTAGGCCACCAGAGCTCCCATTGAGCAAATATTTATAGATATAGGGTCTCTGAGTTGAAAAGCTTGCTCAGTGGTACCCACAACAACCACTGTGATGAACAGTGACATACCATTTTCTCAACAACCCCAACAGATAGATGGTTTTATTATGCCCATTTTACGGACAAGGAAACTGAGGTACAGAGAAGGTAGGATTTTTCCAAAATCCTGGAGCCAGATCCTGAACTATCATTGGGCAACTTCCAAACCTCTTTTGTCCTCACTCCTAACTACCACCTGGGAGCCCAAAAGTGGTGTCTCTCTGGCCGTTTGGATCCACTAGCAGCTTTGAGGGAGAAAGAGAGCTCATCTCCCTTAAGCTTTCCAGGCTCCACAAACCTGCTAGATGCTCAGCTATGATTAGATGGCAATAAGAACTATCATGTGGCCAGCAGGAGACTTCAGACCTGGGCCACCCAGAGAGAAAGCCACCTCCTCTGAGAATCTCTGGATGGGAGGGAGCTGAGTTTAACTGATGTCTCAGACCTTATGTTAGAAAGACTTCTCCCACATTGCACACAAGCATACACTAGTAGCACAAACACACCCCCTAGAAATGCCACCTCTCCCATCACCAGCCCGGAAAACCTCAGAGAAGAGAAAACCAACTCCCAGCCCAATCGGAGACCTTACTTGTACTCCTCACCACGCTCTTCTCTGGGCCCTCCTTTCCTTCAGAGTAATGGACTCCTGAGGGAAATGACCACAGGCATTTTCCCCTCCTAGGGTGATCCTGATTATTTCACACTTCCATCTCTGTTCTCAGAGACGGGACTGACTTTCCACCCACATATCCTGGGGTTAAGCCCTCCTGGAGTGGAAAGGGGAATGACTGGTCACTGTTGATGCTGTCGTCTTGGACACTGTGCCTTTGCCAATGTCTCCCTGCTCCCTTCAGAAGACTGCGGGGGTCCTCCTAGATCCTGGACTGCAGGTCCTAGTCCCAGCCTTGTACAGGCTGCCCTGGATCAGTTTAGCCACCTCAGAGTCAAGCATCACAGCTTTCTGTGCCAACTGGGCATCATAAAATGAGACTTGAGAGCTCTAGGGGGGTCCTGGCTCCTGGGATAGAGTCCATCCATACAGCTCTTAGTTTGTGTCCTTCTGCACCCCAATATTCACATCATCTGGCAGGGCAGTGCCCTGTGCAGGCTGAGAACTAGGAAGGCTGCATCTCTCCAATCCCACTCTCTCCCTCCCCTTCCCCTACCCCACCCCCTGCTATAGCTCTGCTGGGAAGCACAAAACTGGTAGACCCAGAGGACTATGGGCAGGGTTAGAAGGGGGAGCTCTGATTGTGCAGGGTGGGCAACACAGAATGAGGGCATATGTTCAAGCTCTAGGCAGAGAAGTGAAAAAGGCTAAGATACAAGGTTCAGTGGAAAACGGGGAATCTGCAAAGTTAGGGGAACAGATCCCTGCCACAAGAGCTTCCCTCTTCCCACAATTTGGGAACTGTAGAGTCAAACTTTCCTCTGGTGGAGAAAATAAAGCATTGTTTCAGCCGCTGAAGTCCAAAAGGAGGAGACCAGGATTAGGTGGACTCATCAGGGAATGCTGGAGGCCACGAAGCATGCAGAGGGCTTGTGCCCTGTCCCATGGTACACAGCTCCAGTCCTGTGTCATTACTTGTCTCTTCTGGGTAGAAGCCAGCTCCTGCCCCAGGCCCTTGTTCCTCTGCTCAGTCTTCATTGCTCTAAGAAGGGGAATGAATCCTGAGTGAAGGAGCCCTATTTGTTGATGGGTGAATTTCAGGACCTGAAAAGCACCCGCTCATCTGGGATTGGAGAAGTGGAGCAACTGGCAAAGGCAGCAAGAAGTGGGGGTGGCAAGGAATGGGTTGCAGAGCTGCAAAGATGAAGCGAAGAGATCCAAGGTTTGTGCACTGAGAACCCTGACCCTTCCCCGTCCCTATACCCCCCCCCCCGCCAAGAAAGGGCAGTGGGAGCCCAGGGACCCCAGGGAAGGTCTAGGCGCAAGAGCAGCCCCCCCCCATACATAGGCAGTTGGCTGCAGCCGCTGTGAGCACTACTCTTGGAGGCTGTCATTCACCTTCTTGATGCAATCTGTAATGGGGCCGAAGGAATGTCCTAGCAGCCCTAGACTAAGTACATTCCACAGTCCAAACTTGGCCCTGGGGTCAGCTCTAGGGCCAGAGAAGCGCAAGGACCAGGCCAGAGAGAGGGTAGAAAGGGGAGAAGGGATTGGTAAACAGGGAGAAATATGGGATGTTGCTCTCCACCAGGAGTTGAGGGCCAAGTATGGGCCTATAGGGGTTGTAACTGGAAAGGATTCCCAAGCGTACTCGAAGCACACTCTCCAAGGGTCTGGGTTTGGAGCTTGGATCCTCTCTCACTTACGGGCCGTTCTCCAGCAGCATGTGCAGGTCCACAGCGCGGCCAGCAGAGGGCAGAATACGCTCGGTCCGCCTGGCAGCTCCGCACCCGGCTCAGCGCCGCCCCAGCTCTGCGCACCCGAGCTTTGCCCGCTTTGCCTGCCCGGCTTCTGCCGGCAGCTGCCGCGCCCTTGCCCTGATGCCCAGAGAAGTGGCTCAGGCCTAGTTCCATCTCAGAGAGATCAAGGCCTAGGATCTCCAGGATGTAGGGCCAAGGACGTGTGAGAGAAACTGCACATCCGCTTATCCACTCGCCCTCACACACAGAGACACACAAAAGGCACAGCAAAAATACAGAGACACAAAGGCATACACACACATGGCCACAGTGTCTTTCGAAAACTGGAGCATGCATGCAAACACACACACATAAGTGACCCAGAAGTACACACACATATAGAAGACAATCCCAGGAACAACAGATGCTACAATAGAGACACAAAAACCCGCAGAGAGTGCCACAGACACACGGGACACACTCGCGAAGACGTAGAGAAGCACAGTGCACGCAGAAATGGGCAAGAACAGAGATACACCCAAAAGCACAGACGAAGCAAAAGAATCAATCAGACGCCACGATGTGCAGACATACACATTCGGAACCCAGAAAGTCGCAGAGACACAAAAATAGTGAGTGTGGGCACAGATAACACTAGACCCGAACTAGAGCCTCAGAGGCGGGAGCACGGACAAACACAGGTACGGGGAAGGGGAGGGAGCCGCTAATCCGCCCACAAAGGGGGGGGCCCTCAGCAGGGGCTCTGGGGCACAGGGGGCCACTTCTGACCAAGTCTCCCGCTGGCTCCAAATCCGATCCGCCCCCTCGCCTCCAGTGGGGTCAGGGGACCCGCCTCTCATGCCCTCCGCCCCCGCCCCGTGCTGCGCCGTTGCTCTGCCCCTGGAGGGACCCCGCTCCCTGCAGAGGCTCCAGGACTTAGTGCGCGCCTGCGGAAAGGCCACAGTCCCCTATGGCACCCCAACCCCGGCTCTGGGGCGAACAGCGCCTCGGTGGAGCCTGGAAGCTGTGGGCCGCGGCTCCGCTCAGGGGTCAGGACGTTGCCTTTTGCACCAGCAGCGGGTTCCAGGGCCAGGGGGTGCCCGGCCTGCGCCTCGCCGTCCTCCCGCTCCTGGAGGCCAACGCCCGCTTCGCCCAGGGGCTGCCCCTGCCCGGGTCCCTCGTCCGCTCATTCGAAAGCATCAGTTCAGTTTTCTGCGTGTAGCTGGACACGGGTCGTCCCGAGCCTGCGGCACAGGACCCCCAGGCCGCCACCCCGTTACTGCAAGCCCGCCGAGGCCCGCTTTCCCCCCCGCTGCCTCCACCCCAGTCTCCTGCTCGGGAGCCCCTGCCCAGCCCAGGCATTCTCCAAACCGTATCACATTGGGAACCCAGGCCTGACCTTTCTCGCCTTTACAGTGTCCCCCCATTTTCGATACTGGGGCCCCACACCCCACCTAGTCTTTCCCCTCCGTCACGTGATCTTGGTCAGACCAGAATCTTTCCTAGAACCCTATACCCTAAAATCGGAACCCATGTCCCCTCTTCCCCGGACAGGGCCTCCTCGAGTGAGTCCAGGACCAGAGGCCCCTCCTGCCCACTCCAGATGGGTATCCTGGAGCCCCCTCTCTGCTCATAAAGTCAGGCCCGGCCAAAGCACTGTCCCGGCTCCTGGCCACCTACCTGGGGGAACAGTCCGCGTCCTGGGACAGCCACTACGAGGCGGCCGCCGCGTCCCCCGACAGGGACACTGAACTCTCCGCTGTCCGTGCAGCCTGGCTCCATTCAGGGCCACTCCTCTCATTGCTGGATCTTGATAAAATATTAATAATAAAGAAGACAAGAGAGAGAGAAAGGACAGCCTTTCTTCCCCAACTCCCAAATCAATTTTTCCAAGGGTATGGGGCAGAGGGATTTGTTTCGAAGGCAAACCCAACTTCTGCAAGGGGCCAGTGGGGCGCCGGGCCTGGCTGGGACTCCGGGACACGTTTCCCCGGCTGGGCGCCGTGCGGGGTGCCGGCTGGGGGCGAGGGGAATCCTCTCGCGGGGGGTGGGGGGTCGCGGCGGCGACGGCACTATTTGACGTGGAGCCGCCGGTTCATCCCGGCGCAGGGATACGAGGCGCACCAATGAGTTCAAATGTCAGGAAGTTTGAGGAGGGGTGAGGCGGCTCCCGGCGGCCGAGTATCCTTCCGCCGCCAGTCCCAGCTCTAAACCGGGCGGCTCGGCCGGCGCACCATGGCACTGGAG
>NW_006399866.1:6566772-6616977 GCF_000299155.1 Elephantulus edwardii | reverse complement strand
CGCCGCTGCCGCCACCGCCGCCTCCTCCCCGCGGCTCCGTCTGCCGCCGCCGTCGCCGCCGTAGCCGGGCTCCGGAACTGACAAGCAGGTGACAGAGTAGCCGGCGCGCGTGGCTGCGAGCGGCGGGAGAGGGTGTGGTGCGGACTGCAGCCGCCGGGGCCCGCCCGCACGACGCTGGGACCAGCGCGAGGCTCCACACTCCCCGGGGGCAGCTGGTGGCCGCAGCCGCAGCCCCGAAGGCCCGCAGGAGCCGCGCCTCCCCGGCTCCCCTGCCGCCGCCTCCACGGCGAGCGGCCGGGCGGGAGAGCACCCCAGCCGGCGGGGCCCGCAGTGCGCCCCGCGCCCCATGGATATAGCAACAGGTCCCGAATCGCTGGAGAGGTGCTTCCCCCGCGGGCAGACGGACTGCGCCAAGATGTTGGACGGCATCAAGATGGAGGAGCATGCCTTGCGCCCCGGGCCCGCCACTCTGGGGGTGCTGCTGGGTGAGTGAGGAGCCAGGCCACTCGGGCAGGGGTCGCGGGCAGGGGAACCAGGGTGTCATCCTGTGCAGACAAGCATTGGGACCCACGTAAAAGAAAATGGGTTTGCAGGACATAGGGATCGAGGAAGATGCAGAAAGAGAACTCTGGGAGTAATCATCGGAGGGGCAACAGGCAGCTTAGACTGCATCCTGGGGGGCAGGTTTGCACAGAAACACAACCTAGGAGGGCAGCTTCTGCCAGCACCGTCCATCCTAGGTAGGCCTCGGTTCTTGAGCTGCATGCCCAAGCTGGTGTACGAGGCGGGTCACAGGGGTGATGCTTGCCACCTTGGGGAGTGTGGGAGACTTGTCAGGTCACCTAGGCAGGGAGGGAGGGGGCTTCCGAGAGAAAAATATCCCCTGGGCCAACGAAACTAGAAGTTTCGGGGAGGTGGAGGACAGAAGATCAAGAAGGCCACCATAGGGTTTATCAGCCAAGAGAACCCAACCCCACATCGATGCTCTAGGTCCCAGCCAGCGACCTCACAGCGTGCTCGCTCTCGTTTGTTTTAACCCCGGGCGCTAAGCCTCGGAAGAGGGAGAGCAGTGTTGAGCCAAGTCTCGTGGCCCACAGCCTCTCGCCGCTGGAGCCTGGAGGAACTAACCCGGGCTGCCTGGCCCGGCCCCCAGCGCGGCGGTGGGAGCGCGCGGGCGGCAGGCGGCAGTTCTGGCCGCGCTAACCTTCGGAGCCCGGGCTGCGGCAGGCCAGCCCGGGAGCTACTGACGGCTGGGCTCTCGCCCTGTGTGCGCTGCAGGCTCTGACTGCCCGCATCCCGCCGTCTGCGAGGGCTGCCAGCGGCCCATCTCCGACCGCTTCCTGATGCGAGTCAACGAGTCGTCCTGGCACGAGGAGTGTTTGCAGTGCGCGGCGTGTCAGCAAGCCCTCACCACCAGCTGCTACTTCCGGGATCGGAAACTGTACTGCAAACAAGACTACCAACAGTAAGCGCCTCTCCTTCTCCTCCTCCTTCCCCGCCGCGCCTGGGCATTCTAGCCCAGCTGTCCCCGGCCGGCCCGCGCCTGCCAGGCCATAGCCTGTGTGCGCCGCTGGGCCCAGCCGCTCCGAGAGAGTTGCGCATGTCGGGCAGAGGCATATCTTTTCAGCAGGAGTTGGGGATGACCAGGAGTTGACTTCCTAGTCTCCATCTATTGGCCTAGAAACCTATTTTGGGACGCAAAGCAGAGGCACAGATCAAAGTCTTGGGCCAGCTTGGGGGACGATGTAGCAAACATGATACAGGAGCTGTCTCACCACCACATCCAATATAATTGAGGATTGGTGATTTTCTTGCCAAACGAAAGCAGGGCCTTTTAAGGAGCCAGGCCCAAATTCTTGTGCTTCCTCCACTGAAGGGCTAGTTTGTGTGAGTTTGTGAACCCTGCAGCAGCAGTGGAAGGCACAGAGGTGATTGCTGAACTGACCTGAGCGATAGGGAAGACCCCCTTTCCACTAGACTGGTGTTTAGTCCCTGATGGAGAGAAAAGGCGTTTCTATCCTCACACCGTACCATGCAGGGATTTTGTACTTGTAATTTTCATTGTATGGAGAAGCAGAGTTTAGGAAAAGGACCTCAAAATATGGCTCACATGAGTCTGAGGTTCCCCACTTGGTGGAGAACCCTACCGGTCCCACCTCTCTTGCAGTAGATGTGTTGAGGAATTGAAGGTGTTGGTTCTGTCTTGATACAACTCTGGTAATAACGGACCGGCTGGCTTTTGTTTTTAGCTGAGATTATGAATTTTTTATGGCAAGAAAGGATAGGTCATGACTTTTGCTTTTAACTACTGGGGTTCATTGCTGGTGGAGAAATTGTGAGGGAGAAAAGGAGAGAGATAAAGAGATATGAGGACTTAAAGAGAGATACAGGATAAATAACCAAAATAGAAACAAGTAGTGGATACTTGTGAGAACTTTCTGGTGAAGTCTTGAAAATCCACTTGGTTTGGTCTGCAGGGTGGACAGGTTACTCAAGAGGTTTGGAGCTTAAGGGGATTGGTGGATGTGTGAGCCTGTGGGGAAAGGCTGGTCTGTCATGCCTGTTGGTGAATGCAGCCTACCTGTACTACCCAGGGACTACCTATAAACCCAAAACTAGATAGAAAGTAGAGTAACCAAGCTACTCTGTCTCCACCATCCTAACTGCTCGTTTAAGGCATGGAACTTTCAGAAGGAACCCTAGAGCGGATACTGGTTCTGTTCAAAAAGTCGCTGACTGAGTCCTTCTGTAGAGCTTACACTGTCTGTACCTCCCTGGTTTGGTGGGGAGGGGGTGTAACAGGAAGTACATTCTGGTCTAGGGGCAAGAGCTCTAGACAGCCTTGCTCTTCTTATGGGCTTGGAGGTTCTATGGGCAGAAATGGAGGTGAAGTTCTGAGGGTTAGGGTTTTTGCTGGTCTCAGATCCTAGCTGAGGGCTCCCCCTTTGTATGGAAGACCCACATTTAAGACTGCCTCTTTTGGTTGGGTTTGTACTTCATTCTGGATTAAGAGGATTCCAGTTCCAGAAGAGTAGGTGAATTCGCAGATCAACTCCACCACAGACTGGCATTAAACAACAAAAATAAAACCTTGGAAGTGGTTTGGAATTGACAGAGCTAAGGGGCTTTGGGCAAGCACAGGGAGTGGACCCTTCCAGGACCACCAGCCTCCACTCATGCCACACCCTGCCCAGTTTGTGAGACTGACCTCTGGTGCCACTTTCCACCCAGCTCTGTCACCCCCTTTCAAGGGCTTAACACATGCATGCTGGAGGAACTGAATATGGGTCTCCTATTCATCCCTGCAGTTTAGAAAAAAATTAACATTGAAAGGCTCTTCCTAACCTCTTGTATACATTTCCCGCCCTGTGGCCTTTTGTAGAGCTTCTCTTTAACATGAGAGGAGATATTCCCTGGTTCTGCGAAGCACAGAACCATAAAGTCCCAGATTCTGAGCTGCGTGTTGCCTTAGGGATGAGCTGGCCAGCCCTCTTCGTGCTACAAAACAATTAAACACTTGCAACTTTATTGTGGAAAGTATCTTTATTTTTTTTAAAAAGTCACCCAAGAGCCTGCTTTTTCGGTGCAGCCCGGGTATGTTTGTGAGTGAATTTTGGCACACAGACATTTCCCTGTGTGTCCTCCTCCAGTCCTTCAGGATGCAAACCTCAAGGTGGGCATTATTTAAGCCTCACATCCTCCCCGACTCCCTTGCTCTCTCTTTGCACCAGTATTGCCAACTAGGTATCAGGACTAGGCGCAATCCCCGCTGGGTGGGGAAGTTGTTATCCGAGACAATCTGATCGGCAGTCCAGTCTCACATCCACGCGGTTTATGGGGAGATCCTTGGAGCAAGGGAGGCGAGCGCTCACTGCAAAGTGATGCTCACTGCACAATAAATTATTTTTAATGAAAAATATATTTCACAATTTTTTTTCCTTCGAGAACCACAGATGCACATTTTACTGTATCGGTGCATAAGTGGTTTTCAGACGAACAACCAGGGAAAAAAAGGGTTCAGAAACGCGCGTTGATTTTGTCTATCTGTGCTGCAGCGGCGTTGGGAAATGAACACTTCTCCCCTCCAACCTCCCAAAAGAAAAAACTTGAAAAATGTGTCCTCGCCCGGCATAGAGGTCCTGGGCTCGGTCCTTAGAAAGAAGCTGCCGTATTTACTAAGCGTCTCTTCTTTCGGTTTGTTCCCAAAGATCCTGCCTCCAGACAGAGTTGTTTTACGCACTACAGGGGTGATTAATTAAGGCTGAGGCATATTTAATAGCGCTTGATCAGTCCCCCCACGCGCCCTGGACAGTGATGCAGGCGCAGACCCGCCGGCTTTGGGCATTTCCATGCGGAACAGGAAAGGTCTCTTCTTTCTTTTGTGATTGTGTTTCTCTGGGAAGGAGGGGCGCTTCTTTTTAAAAAAAAAAATAAAAAATTAAAAAATGCTTCGGATATTGCCCTTTGGAGCCCAGAAACTCTTGCCCCTTGGCATCTTGAGCGTTTTTTTTTCAGACACAAAACCCAGCGAGTAACCCGGAGAAACCAGCCTCCAAACGAAAACGGCAATCACCTCTCTCCTCCCCGCACCCGAGAGCCCCGAGAGCCCGTTTAAAAACAACACAACATACACAGACACCTTTTATTCTTCTCCCCCCCACCCCCAGCCCTTGCGAGGTTGGCCAAATAGAATTATGTAACTCCCTTGTCTTGCCGTCTGTCTCTCGTCTGGAAAGGGTTTCTATCCTGAGGAGGTGGCGAATTCCTGGAGGAGGCTCCGGAAGGAAGGGGGGGTCTGGAGGAGAGTCAAAAAATCTGTCACAAAATGGAGTCTAATCGCTTGTAATACAGTTCCCAGGTCTGGCGACCCGAGGCTCCTCCGGGCTTGAGCATGAGCCCGTGACTGTGGGCACGGATGTGGGCTCCTGGCAGGCCGAGGCCCCGCTGCCGTGCCCCGGGACGCGGCACTGCTTCGGGAGCGGGGTTTGCCCTGGCCGGATCTCACCTCCTGGCAGCACAAAATTTAGGGGCTCCTCTGAGCCCACGGGACCCCCCCTGGTTCGGCGCCCTGGTGGTGTGCACCAGTTAGGGGGCCGAGAGCATTTGCTTTTCACAAAAAAGCAGCCTAAATTACGGGAGTGATCCCCACCCCCTTTCTGGCTGTGGCTCCAGTGGCCCAGCCCGGGGCTCTTCCCAGCACATTCCTTTCCTTGGAAGTCTCCAGGCTGGGAAAGGCCTTCCTAGGAGGCTTACCTCTTCGCGGTGCGCTGAGCACCGGCAGAGCGCGGGTGTGGCACCCAGTCCGTTTGGGCCTTTTTAGAGGCTGCTCCGCAGCCCTGCTGCCCTTCCGGCTGGGAAAGCCTTCCATAGCTCTTACTGTGGGGTGCCTGCTACTGGCAGCATCCCCTCGTTTGGTGGGCACCCCAGCTGGCATGGCCCCCTCAAACACCCCTGCCGGGATCCTGGGGTGGAAGGCTGTGCCTGGACAGGGGCTGCATATGAAGAGGAGCCAGCGTCAGCCTGACTCGAAAAAGTGGCTACCTTGTAAGTTCCCTCTGCCCATCCACATCAGGGGACTCTGTGGGCCCTGGGAGAGCACCTCTCTCTTTAACCCAGCACCTTGGTTGCAGGCAGGAGAGTACTCAAAGGCTTTCCAGACACTGCAGTCGTTCGCAGCTGAAGGGAGGCATTATTCACAGCTGACTCCTAGCTCACCCTGTATTCCCTTGGCTCTGGGCTGGTGTGGCCTAATTTGTTTGCCAGGTTTTTCTTGAGTGGAGGAAGCAGGCTGTGCATATATCCTCTGGGGTATGTGATTGACAACTCTAAACTCCCTCCTGCCCTATCCACTAAGCAGAAGAAGAGTTCAGGCTTAGGGACCACACAGTCCTGGCACCTACCTGAGCCTCTTCTGTAAAATGAGGACATACCCACCTGGAGGGAAGTATTCTTTTAAGAGTTCATGATAAGGTGCTCCAAAGGACTTACTTGACATCTTGCTTGGCATATTGTTATTACTCTGGAGATAATTGTGTTACTAGTATCACAATCAGCTTGGCAAGAGATGCCCCGTCCCTGAGGACTTGTAGCCAAACTAGTACATAGGTTGGTTCTAAGCCAGAGTGCTCCAGGCAGGCTGGACCTCTGCAGGAATCTGGATGCAAGGCACCCCTGGGGGAGCGGTTCCTTTCACCTTAGTAGGACTTGTGAGGGCCCTGCTTCCCTCAGCTATGAAGAGAGTTTTCAATTACCTCTGATGAGGTTTGCTTCCCAGCTCCACCACTCAACAGCTGTGTGATCTTAACCAAATGGATGTGGTCTCTGAGCCCTGGGTTCATCATCATCAAAATGAGGTGGTTGTAATGATTCCCCAGGGCACCTGGCGGACCCCAGGAAATGTTCTGTTCTCCATGAATGCTGTCCTCTACTGTGCCCCAGAAAGGTGGGGAACCTTCTGATTGTGTGCGGGAGAACAAATGCCAACTGTGCATTGGCAGGAAAGCAGGTGGCAAGGTGCATGTGCTTGTCTGTTTCACCCAGGAGGAGAATGGAGGCTGGTCCAGGGTTCTGGGTGGCGATTGGAGTCTTCCAGGGTCAGTGTATTGCTTGGGAAAAACATATTCAGTAATAAAAGTTCATATCTGGAAAACGGTTCGTGTTTATTTTTGTGATTCAGATGTCAGAAAATAAAGCTCAACCAACATCTTTGAGGCTGGCAGTGAGATTCAGAAGAGAGAGGCGTATGGGGAAGAGATCCAAGGAGTCCTATGTCTCAGAAGGCAGGCAAGGTTTAAAAGGTAGAAAAACAGTGGCTGAGAGGTTCTTGGTGTGAAGGACTCTCTGACCCAGGCTGTGCAGGTTACCCTTTGGGGTGCTGGCCTGTGGTGGGCTGGCAGGGCTTTCCCAGGGAGTTGCCTATGGCTGTGGGGTTTCAAAAAAGAAAAAAAAAAAAGAAAGGAGTCCTCCTCCTTTGACATCAGGCTGAGGGGTAGAAGCTACACTCAATGACATGAATTATAACTTCTAATTTGTTGGACACCACAATCAGCTTCAGCTTCGGAGAGGGATGGAGGGAGGGATGGTCCACTTAGCCAAGGGGCATGTGGGAGCTGTCAGTCACTTAGGGCTGCAGGAGGACCAAGGCCCTCTTTCCACTAGGTGACCCAGCCGGAACATCCTCTGAACCTCTCCAGCCCCTAGATTCCATGCTGATGGCAGCAGAGAGCAAAATCAAAATTACATGTATTTATTGCTACTGCAGTCAAAAGTAGGGAGGTGGTGGTGGCAAGGGGTAAGGCTGAAAACCATATTTGAAGAAGTTGATTCACGAAGGCAGAGGAAGCAAAGTGGCAGACGTTTACCATTTCATCGACTGGCTGGTGTTCTCCATTCATGTCATAAATGTCTCCTGTCATTTGATGCCAAAAGCAACATGATTTGGTTCCCCGGTGGCCTATAGGGTTTTTCTTTTTTTGCACTAAATGTTTATTTGTTAATAATATACTTTAAACAGCCTAGCCTTGACCTCAAGTCTCCTGAAGCATCCATCTTCTCAGAAAAATCTTTCAAAGTTTGTGTAATTTTGGGGGGAAGGTGTAACTGACGGGGCAGTGAAGGGCCAATGTTTGCTTTAACTACTGCTGAGGAGTGGAGTGGCGGGTATAAGGGGCCACTGTGTTCCGAATGGCAACTTTCTTGGGTTTCAGGCCTGGCTGACAGCACCTCGCTGCCCCTTACCTTTGCTTCGCCCCCCCCCCCATCAGTACAAATAAATTTCTGCATGGGCCTTTCCTTTGTTATTCCCTGGGCAATACTGTATCCATTTCTATTCAGTTTCTTGACAGGCAGCCTCTGGACCTGCAGTGCTGACCCAGGCCCTGGAGAAGGGTAGAAAATATGGGGTTCTAGGGAAAATGTATAGATACATTGGGGAGGCTCTCTCTAATCTGGGAGCTCCATGCCAGCCAGCCTAGGACTCTGCGTGCTGGCTGATGGCACAGCACCTGTCTGGTCTGGTGCCTGGTGAACTGGGGGAAATACTTGTGAAGGAAAAATCTTGATCCTGGAATCTGATTCCAGAAGAAACAAAGGTATTTGCTGCTTAGCCAGGTCAGCAGGCACTATAAGAATCTTCCCCAAGAACTGTAGAGAAGTTGCAAAAAAAAAAAAAAAAAGAAGTTGCAGGCTAGAGAGAGAGGGTTCTAAGGGCTACCTAGAGCAGCAGAGGTGCCCACCTTGGAGGGCAAGGGCAAGGAGACCCCTGAGCTGCTGAATAGACAGATGCCGAAAGATAAGCTGAGTGTGGTGAGTGCAAGACAGCCAAGGAGGGACTGCCTCACCCCTCTGATGCAGCAGCAACAGCAGCAGCAGCAATAGCGGCAGTGATGACGGGAGAGGAGGAGCGACACCAGGTTTGGACAAGCTGGGTGTGGCTGTTCCCTCTTCTCCCACTTTCCACTTTTCATAGGAACTCAGTGGCTGCTATCATGTGACTCTTGAATTGCTATAGTTACTGGGTTGTTGGTGTAGATGCCAGCCTGGCCTGAAGCTACTCAAGCATGCAGAGATCCGGAGGACCATGGTGCTCGAAGGTCACCACCTACACGGGGAGGGACCCTTGGGATTTATTTCTCAAGGGATAGAGCAAGATCATTGGCATTTCCAGACTGAGTACTGGAGCCATCTCTGTTGCCCAGTGGCACTAGCCAAAGGCTTTTGAAAAAGGACTATTAGGGCTTCCTCAGGCTCAGTTTCCTCCTCTGTGAAATGGGGAGGATAATGCCACTTTCACAGTTTCTCTGAGAATAAAGAAAACAAAACAAACCCCAAAACAAAACACTCAGAATTGTCCGCCCCTGCAGTACGTTTCCTTCCTTCCTGCTGGGAAGTGAGTCTGAGGCATCCACTTCTGACAAGAAAGCATTGTCTGCTCAGTGTGAGAAGCCCAGAAAAGTGCCGCCTTGGGACCAAGCCTCTCAGATGGGCTTTGTGTACCCTCTGCTTCCTTACCTAAGTTTCAGGCCTAGGTTTTTATTTTCCCATCCCCCAACTCCCTTAAAGAGAGAGAATGGCCCGGCTCTGGCTCCCAGAGGCTGACCATTGGAGACATTGCTGCAGAAGCATGTAGCTCCTGCTTTTCCATGGGAATCTTGGCATGACCAGGAGAGATCTGAACTTGCAGAAGCAGACCCCCACCTGGAAGGAACAGTCGCAAAAGTGCATCTAGAAAGAAAAGGAATTAGCATTTGTTAAGGGTTGTTATGGTCCCTGACCCTATTGTTTGAACTCAGTTTATAGGTAGGGAAACTCAGATTGAGAAGTCCCCTACAGACCCCTGCTCCCCACCCAACCATCCAACACTTTAAAAGTCCGAGGGTATCACAAAATTGCACGTTGCAGACTTCCCCCCCCATCCCCACCCCCAGCCTCCTGTGCCGCTTTTGGACAGTTGTTTTTGCCCCCTGAGCGCCTGGAAGGTGAGGGTGGACGTCACTACCCTGAGTCCCATCTCCTCACTAGAATACCCCCTGCAAAGACCCAGCCTGGCTGAGGAGGAAAAGGGTTAGAATAACTGCCTTCCGCAGGAAGCTTCCTCCGCCATTCGCGGAACGCGGGTGGGGCCCAACCTTCAGAGGCCTCCGCCAGCCTGCTCCTCTTCCAGGTCCACATCTCGTTGGTGACGGGTTCCTGCTCCTCTTCGCCTGTCCTGCAAGAAGGGCCGCGTGGTGCGTGGGCGCCTCAGGGCTGGGGCCGGTCCTCTGAGCCGCTGGAGGAGAGGCGGTTGATGAATTTGCGTGTCACCAGGGTTTAGCCGGGATTTGGGAACCGTGCGCTCTAATACGTGCACGCAGTGCTGCCCTCTCCAAAGCGCAGCCCTTTCACCCAGCCGCTGATTTATGAAGGAATCCGATCCCAGGACGGACTGGACTGGAGCTGGGGTCCCCACAGCAGTCAGACCCTTCGCATTTTGGGGGGCCCCAAGAGGCTCGCCTTTGCGTGAACTTGGGGCCCCTTGCCGGGTGGAGTCTCCCATGGATCTGATAGAAAGCTCTCCTCCCAGGCACTGGGAAGAAGCAAGGCTGGAGGGGAGAGTTCGGATTTTCATCCAGGCTTGTGCAGAGCGCTACTCGCTTCCTCCCCCCAATCCTTCCGCAGACCCCTCACACAGGCCCGAAAGTAGCAAATTCAGGAGCGTTGTTTATCAAAGGAACAGAAAATCGAAAAAAGAACTCAAGACCTTTTCCCCGCCTGAAAAATGTGCAGAGTACCCACCTCCCCTCCTGGAGGCGACCTGGAAAGCAGAGGACCGAGCCCCCTCCTCCTGCGCCCTGACCAAGGGTGACAAGAGCGCAGATTTTCCCCCCTCTCCAGATTTGGGTTGCAGGGCAGAAATGTGGTTCTATCAATCCACAAATATTTACTCTTAACAGACTTGTATCTGTGGAGATTTCGAACAAAGACAGTTTAGGGGGATTACAAAAACCCTAAACCCCGTTTTTTTCCCGGACTTGATACTTTAAATGCCAATTACAGGCCAGCCATATCCAACAGCAACGGGGGAGGCGGGCAGGGTCCGGGGAAGGGATGGGAGGCGAGTTGGCCATTAAATGTAACTTTTCATTATGAAAAGGATTTCGCCGGTTTTATCTTCTAATAAGATTATGTCACAAACACAAGTACCTAGGATGGTGCTGAGTGACAGGGATCTGTCGTTTAATCAGAGGCTGCGCCGCTCAAGCCGCGGGGCCCTTTGTCCCACGGAGTGAACGACGGAAACTTGCAGTCCTAATCCCCTTATTCATGTCAAGCAGAGAAAAGGAGCTGAGCACCTTACAACCGTGTGCCCTCCACCCCTTCCGAGGGCGAGGGGAGGAGGGGGGCTGCGGCCCGGGAAGCCCCCCCTTGCCTTTCGTTGCCGACGCCTCGCTGGCCAGAGGAGCAGATTCTGCTTGGCGGGAGACTCAGTTAGGGGCCTCTGGAAAATGGGGACAGCAGCCCCACGACCAGAGCTGACTCCCATCCCGCCCCTGATGATGGGGAGCTCGGGCCCCACTCTGTCCCGCGTCCCCGAAAAAGGTGGCGCAGGGCGCACGCACCCACCAGGCCCATTACAGCGGGGTGGTCAAGGGGCTTAGGGCCCCAAGGCCGCAGCGGGGCTCGGGGACCTCCTGGAGAGGATTTCGTTGGGTCCCTGGGACTGCTCCGTGGTCGGCCCTTTTCTTCCGAGGGCAAATTCCTTTGTTCAACCCACCGCGGAAACCCGCGTCTCCGCTGGCCCGTGGCGCCTTTCTTCTCGCCGCCATCCCAGCCCCGCTCTGCTCCCCCCGTTTGCAGGTCTTTGCGGGGTGGCCCTGAGCACAGCCCCAACTCGGCCCGCCGCGCGGTCCCCGCAGCAGGAACAAGGGGACGAGGCGAGCCACGCGGCGGGCGGGCGCGTTAGGTGCCCGCGGTCGTCTCGAGCGGTTGGACCCGCCGGGGGCCGAGACGCGGCCACGCAGTACCGGGTCGCTGCACCCGCTGAAAAGCCCCGAAGGAAAACCGAGCGTGAGCACCGGCGAGCGCCTCCCCGGGGCTGCCCGTGCGGCCCAGCGGGGAGCCAGGCCCGGCCGGCCCCCGAAGCCCCTGGGCTACCGGGACCGGAGCGAGGACGGGGGGGGGGGGATCGGGGCCCGAGAGACTCGGCCTCTCCGCCTCCATGGGCTGCGGCGACCCGAGGTGGCCTGGGGGCCGGGAGCCCTCGGAGACGCCTGGCTGC
Organism: Elephantulus edwardii; assembly: GCF_000299155.1. Taxonomy (NCBI): domain Eukaryota; kingdom Metazoa; phylum Chordata; class Mammalia; order Macroscelidea; family Macroscelididae; genus Elephantulus; species Elephantulus edwardii. The sequence continues at coordinate 6,605,222 of NW_006399866.1, read as the reverse complement.
GCGAGTTCTCTTCCCGCCCTAGCGCAGACTCCGGGCACGGGCAGGACGGCGCGGGGCGCGGGGTGTCACCTCGTAAAAGCGACAGGCAAGGGCTGTTTTATTGAGCCGGAGAAGGGGCAGGAAGTGATGCTTCCATCTCAGGCGGTGCTGGGACGGGGAGCCCCCATCCGGGCGGGAGACGACCAGGGACCCAGGGCAGGGGCATCCCTTCCGGGCCGTTAGCGAGAGTCCGGGGCCAGCGTGGTGGTGGCAGTGGGCAGGGGACAGCCGGGGTCCGGGAGTCCACCTCCCACTGGCCTGTCCCGGAGCCCCCTGTGCAATCCCGGCCTCCAACGACTCCCCGCTCCGAGGCGGGGGAGAGACTTTCCCTCTCGGAACACTTGATACCAACTTTGTTTTTTTGGCAAGAAAAATAAGCCTGGTGCGGAGGGCGGGGGCGCGCCGACGGCGGAGCAAACTTTGCGGATTAGGTTTCAGCGCCTCCGCCCCACCCCCAGCCCCGCGGCGGTGATTTGTGTGCGGGGGTCTGTGACCCCGAGAGGCATCAAACGGCCCGCGGGAACCGGCCGAGTTCAGAGGGACAGTGGGCAGAGCGGCGGCCTAAGACAACGCAGATGGTTCCTATCAGGCGGGCCGGGCCCGCGCCCTGGGCTCGCAGCGTCCGCCGCCGGCAAGGGACACCTCGGCCGGGAGAGGCCTGGGTCCTTCCGGGGAGGCCACCGCCTGCGCGCTCAGGCGAGGCCAGGGACGCGGGAGGCCCCACCCAGGCGGCCCCAGCCTTGCAGAGGTGTAGGGGCCGCAGGTACTAGCAGGCCGGCCTGACCCCACCTGGTTTAGGAGGAGCCAGGTGTTGCTCCTCTGCCCTCAGTCGACACCCTCCGGCTTCCTTGGGCAACTAGACCTTCGCCGCCCCACCCTTTGAGGGGAACTGGGACTGTTTGAGGTCACAAGGGTACTCCTCCCCACAAACACACACCCCAGGAGCGTTTTTTTTTCCTCAGGAAGGTGCCCTTCCCCTCAGCGGTTAGGTTAGGTTAGGTTAGGTTAGGTTAGGTTAGGTTAGGTTAGGTTAGGTTAGAACTGTTAAGTCATGAGGGGTTTGAGAAGCCCCACTTCTCCCTGGCGGGCCTTTCTCTGCCTGCCTGCCTCCTCTGTAATCCAGTGCACCACCCCACCTTGCCCACCTAAGCCCCTCTGCCTGACCCGGCTAATTTTGAGAGACTCTTCCCTCTTGATTCCAAAGGAAAACTGGGGAGGACCTCATAGCCTTGCCCACAGCCTGCCCTTGTGGGTGGAGACTCTGACTTGGAGGGGCCCTTTGCTTCACTAGTGGTGTCTCCCTTGCGGCCAGCCAGCTTCACCTCCCAACTTGTTCTCCTCCTGTTTTTCCCCAGAATTGGAGCAGAGCTGTCACCAGGCTGGGCCAGCCCAAGCCTTCCAGCTCTGATCCATGGGGCTTGGCTCTCCAAAGGCCCCCCAAGGGCGGCTTCAACATTAACATCACCCCCGCAGGCCGCTTGGACTTCCTTGGACTGTCCCAATTGAAAGGCTCTCCAAGATCCTCATAGAAATTGGGGGAATGAGTCATGACTTGTCCAAGTTTGTTCAGTTAGAGTTGGGGCAGAAACACCAGTCTGCTAGCTGCCAAACTAGGGGGTTTTGGGGACAATTTCACGGTTCCTTCCAGAATTCTCCCAGAATCTGGGTTTCACTCCAGCCAACCTGTGTTCTCTAGGCTGAGGTCAAGGGAGATTGGAAAGAGTCCTTTGATCTTGGTTTGGGGGGGGGGGCAGGCTGATGAATATTTGTGGGGCTGAGAATTTTATTTTCTAAACTGGAACACTGAGGGAGGTGCCAAGTGAGCACAGTCCCATCATCCCATTATCACTCCATCCTTCTTACCTTTGATTCTCAGACACCCTTGTGCTTGGCCCCTTCTCTTTCTAGTAGGTCACAGGGAGGCCATTAGCACGGCCAGGGCCACAGTGAGCCTGTGGGCTGCAAAGACCTCTCAAGGTTTCATCTCCCAGGGTCCCTACCTTGGGGGAGCCGCCAGCTAGCTGGGTCATCTGTGCATAGAAGACACATCTGTCCTCCACATGTTAGAGGCTGAGCAGAGGACATGTGGTTTGGGACGTGTTATCTTAATCATATTTATTAGGCAATCCTCAAAACAAAACAAAACAAAAAGTCTGATATTGTTAAGATATGGAGAAGACCCCTGAGTCCACAGGGCAATAGATCAGGAAAAGCTACTAGAAGCTGCTAGCATTTGGGATCAGAGCATGGCTTTGGAAATTCTTCAGGTTGTTCTAATGCAGTGGAATCTCTACGCTACGTAAAAACACTTAATCGCTTTCGTTTTCCCAAACAGAGATCTGAAACAAAATTAATTCCTTTGCCTTGACTGATAGTTGTTCTGTTGGAGTATGGTTCTAATCCTTATTAACATTCTCTAAAGTCAGGCATGAAATATGACTTTTGCACCACACTCTTTGGCATATGTTTTTCTTTTCCAGGATATTTTTCAGGCTATCTCTGAGCCTCACTGCTGTTCATTATTTTTGCCATCGGTCTAAAGTTGCCAGCCCCAACGCTAGTCCTGCTCAGAGCACAGCACAAGGGGAAGGGGTGGGGGGCCATGACACATCTCTGCTCACAACACAAATTGCTTCTGATTATTGAGCTCTGAATGCTCCCCCCATCATGTTTTTATTAAAAACTCCAGCATTTTTATACTTGATGGTGTCTTCAATTAGGAGTGGGGGGGGCCAAGAGGAGGGGGTTTCTCTTTCTATAGTAATATGTAAAGAAAAGAGTTGTTATGACTGCAGAATTATTGTCCAAACCTGGTTCTAGTAAAACCCAGCCCCGCTTGGATGAGCCCAGCAGGCTGGGTGCTTTTCTCTAAGTGTTCCAGCTGCTAGGGAAAGAGACTGAAGAGGAAGCCCACAGAAGCCTCCTCTGTTCCATGGAGGACTCTGGGCCCCTCTCAGTGTCTAACACACCCCAAGTTTGTGACTGGCAGGAGAAGATCCCAGTGCACAGGCTTTCTAACAGGCGGGGCAGGCCCTGGCTGTAGCAGCAGTAATCCTAGCTGACACCTGCTTAGCATTCACGATAAAATGCTCCCAACACTTTCCGAACTTTAATGATGCAGTGGAATAGGTGCTATTCTTATTTCCATTTTGGGATCAGAAAAATACAGAGAAGTTGAGTAGTTCACCCAAGATCACACAGTTAGTAATTGGAGCTGAGGCTGTCTGTCACCAGAACTTTCAGGAACCTTCTAGGAGGGCCAGTCTGACCCCCTTGCTGAGTTTGGCAAGTGATGGCCTCACCTGATGCTCAGTGCTCTTTGTTAGTGGAATGGCTCCCAATGGGCAATGTTCACTGGGAGCTGCCTGTGGGAAGAATTTGACAGGAATTATTTCCTTGAATCCCCCCACCTCCCCTTCCCCAGGGAGAGGCATTATTATTATCACCATTTCCCATTTTGCCAACACTGGCTTTTGAACCGAAAGGTACAGTGATTTTCCCAGCGTCACGCAGCTTCTGATGGCAGTAGCAGAGTTAACCATCTCTTGGGCACACGCATAGGTGCATGGCTGAACACTTTACAAGAGAGTTCATAAAAAATACAGTTGGCTACCTTGGTTTCCAAGTCACAAAACCAGCACTCGGTGAGTTGAAGCCATACCCGAGTCACACAATCAGTGGGGTACCATGCCAGCATCTGTGAATGAGACTGTCTCCTTCAGGGCCTCAGGGGCCCACCTAGACCAAACCCTCTCAGTGGGTCTTACTTGGACAAAATAAACTATCAGGCTGTAGGTGGGAAGCAGCGTATCTCTAACTTGCCTCACAGCATCTTCCTAGCCTATCCGCATTTTACAAATGAAGAACCAAAGCACAGAGCACTTGAACAAACTCATAAGCACCTGATGTACTCAGCCTCAGGTGTTCTAACTTTGAAGCAGTGTACCTCAGAAAGAGACTCTTCTTCAGCAGCAGCACTACCCAACACCAAGAATGACCTTCCCCGAATGCCACCGGAGTGCTTTATAAGCACATAACAAGAGCATGCAGGTTCAGAGAAGAAAGGTGATTTTTCCAGAGTTGCACAGTGTAGTGTAGTCAGCAGGGTTCTGCCATCCTGCTAAGGACAACAGTGACCCATCAAACAGGGGTGGGAGCAAGGCCACCCTGTGGAGGGGATGCTGGGCCAACTGAGGGACCCCTTTATCTCTGTTGTGCCTTCCCTGTCCTTGGCTGAGACAGCAGCTCCAGGCAGGCGCTGTCTGCCCTTTGAAGGAAGGGTTGACCGATTGTGTCACTTTGAACTGTGAAGGGGCCTGTGGTGAGGGCTCGGCCCCCTCCCACGTGCCGCTGCCCGCCCACCCCTCAAGGTCTGGTTCCAGTCTGCAGGTCTGGAGCCAGAGGGGCGGGCAGGCTGGCGGCCCCACTGTGGGATGTCAGCCTGATAAGTGAGCACAGACCCCCTGGAGGAGGATGGAGCTGGCTGCCCACTGGCCCAGCTATCCCTTGTGGTGAGAGTTCAAGCCAGTCACAAAGTGCCATCTCCCAGGCACATTGCCTTGTGGCTACAGAGAAGCATTTCTTGGAATAGCAGAGTTTTAAATTAAAATAACAGTGTTGCTGTTGTGTGCCCTTAAGTTGAAACTGACTCATAGCTGACCCTTCAGCAGGTTTTTAGTGGCTGTAAATTTCCTGGGAGGAAACTGCTCATCTTTCTCCTGAGGAGCAGCTGGTGGATTTGAACTTCGGGTCAGCAGCATAACACAGCACAGCTCGGCACTAAGGAAGCATCTTGCCTCTGGTTACAGGGAGTATCATCGAACCAACAACCGATTGTGTGAAGGGTGATAATGGCAGGACAACAGGCAGGGTATAGGGCAAAAAAACTAAAGCTTCTGGGCAACTAATCACCCTGTTAGGGAGCCTTTGAATTGCTCAGCTTTCAGGGTCAGGTCCTGGCTAAGCTGGGCCAGGAACAGGTAGTAGGTACATTCTATCCTCAGAGGGCTCCCTGGCTAAGGGGGTGAGGGTTAAGGACAGAGTTAAAGTAGAAGTCATGATTGGCATGGCCCTGTGCCTAGAAATACTGGTTTCTTCTTGACTCTTGTGACCTTATAACTAATTTCTCAGGAGTCTAAAAACTTAACTAGCTTCTTAGAGTTGAGCACCCACCCACCGGTACTTTGGATCCACAGGGTTTAGCTCCACTTCTCAGCTGTGATTTTGGGCTACTGCTTTTCCTTCTCTTGCCTTAGCACCTTGAAAGTCTATTGAAAACCAAATGCCTGCCTCAGGGTGATGATGTGATTCCTCCCCTCCCCCAATCTTTGTCTGTCTGTGTTTAATGGGTCTTACATGTCTTTTTCTTTTTTTTATTCTTTTTTTTAAATTATATTTTATTAATTTTCATAAACATTTACAGAGATTTTGGGCTTCCACTCATTCATTGTTGCACTATTCTCTCTACCCTCCTCCCAGTTTGTTCTTGTCCAAATGCCACAGTGCTTGTCAAAGCCAGTTCTGATTAATCTTCTTTGTCAGTGTATCCTTTGCCATTCCCTATCACTCCTCCCTGAGAGAGACTTCACCCTGAGTCATAAGGAAAAGGGGACGGCGTATTCTCTTAGCTACTTCCTGCTGAAAAGGGACACTGTGGGTTTCAGGGTGAAGATCTTCTCTCACTACTCTAAAGGGCCCCTTTGGCAGTAGGAAACACATAGACTATTATGGAGATTGATTTTGGAATTCAGATGCACTCTTATTGATTGTGCTTGGCTGTACATGTACATATCCTTCAAGATGTATCATGGGGGTGTTGCAACCTAGAAGACACAAATTTGACTAACAAGTTATAAGTACATGAGTCCAAAAATTATGGAAAAGTAAAAGAAAAGATTCTTTCATTGTTTTACAAACCCTCCTCTAGGTCCCCTCCACCATGCAGCCCTCGCTCTAGTCTCCTATGATGACAGAAATACCCAGTTACATCTCTCTTTTAGACGGTTCTCTTCCTCCTCTGTTTCAGTGCAGTATACATTATTGAACCCATCTTACTCAGTCTCTCCCCAACCCCAAGGACAGTCCCATTCTACAACAGTGGCATCATGTAATATTTGTCCTTTTGTGACTGGGATATTTCACTCAGCATAATGTTCTCCAGAGTCAACCATTTTGAATAATATTGCATGAGTTCCTTGTTTTTTAATGCAGCATAGTATTCCATTGTGCGAATATACCACAGCTTCTCTAGCCATTCGTTTGTTGATGGGCACTTAGGTTGTTTCCAACTCCTTGCTATTGTGAACAAAGCTGCAATAAACATGGGTGTGCATATATCTGCTTGGATGTCAGCTATGGTCTCTTCAGGGTATATTCCCAGTAGTGGAATTGCTGGGTCAAATGGTATCTCTATTTGCAACTTTTTGAGAAAGCGCCATACTGCTTTCCACAGGGGTTGCACCATTTTACACTCCCACCAACAGTGAATCAGGGTTCCAGTTTCTCCACAACCTCGCCAGCATTTGTTGCTTGCTGTTCTGTTAAATTTTGCTATTTTGACTGGGGTGAAATGATATCTCATAGTTGTTTTAATTTGCATCTCTCTTAGGGCTAGGGATTTTGAGCATTTCTTCATGTGTTTGTTAGCCATCTGAATGTCGTCTTCGGTGAAGTGCCTGTTCATATCCTGTGCCCATTTTTCTATTGGATTATTTACCTTTATCTTGTTGTGGTGACATGTCTTTTTCAAAAAACATTTTATATTAGTGTGCATCCAAAATTCATATACATTTTGTTTCACACTTTCCTTCATTCATATTGTTTCATACAATCATTCCCATACATTGTGTTTTATAAAATTAATCTCCAATGAACTAGGCCTACCATTGCTACTTCTTTTTAGGTCCCCGCCAGATCTTTCCCATTTCCTTTTGATGATGTGATTTAAAGGTGATTCTTGCTGGTTTTGTTATAGATACTCCCATGGGTCTTTTTATTTGGGCCTCAGCATTCTGGCTTTGCTTGTCTGTGGCAGGTGATCTCCTTGCCCAAGGTCTCTGTATCCACTAAGCCTTTGCTAGAGCAAGACAATATTCATAGTAAGTGCTCAGTTAGGATTGAAAGTATGGAGAAATAACACGGAACTAAACTGATGAGGCTGGAATCCAAGCTTGGGCCATTTTCAGCTGTGGGACACTGGTCAATTTCTCAGCTTCTTTGAGTCTCTGTCTCTCATTGGTAAAGTGGAAGTGGTAGATAATAAAAGAATCTACAATCTTTGTGTGAGAATAAAACACATTAATGATGCAAAGAGTAAATGTAACTAGTGTTACATACCTGGAAGTTTGAACTGTTATTACAGAGAAGGACTGTGGTGTAGGCAGGGATGTGGTTAATGACAGAAGAGAGCAGCAGTATTCTTTCTGTGTGCTGGGTCACCCTGAGCAGGTTACCTGGGGAGAATTTTAAGAGAACATTCCAGGTAAGGGCACTAGTAGCAGGACTATTAGGGGTTAAGTCAGTGGGCTGAGAAAAGTAGTCTGGGACAGTAGGCCTGACCCAAGGGGCTACTTAGGGACAGGGGATGTGGGGTGGGGATGTGAGGGCAGGGGCCAATCACTGTGCTGTGGGGTTTGAATTTTATCCTGTGGGCAGGAGGGAGCTATTGAAGGTTATTGGACAGGGGAGTGACAGGACTGAAGAGGCACTTTATGGCAATGATGCTGGCAGCCTGTGCGCGAGATTGGAGACTGGAGACTGGCAGGAGGAGGCTGCCACCTTGGAGCCAAGGGCAGTGGGACTGGATGGGGCATCGTGGGCAAGGGGCTGAGTTTGAGCCACCTTAGGAGGTATTTCTGATGTTGAAGAGTGGACAGGACAAAGGAAGTCACAGAGGCCTGGGGCTTGGACTTAGGGTGGCTGTAATTCCCAGGCACTTGACTCGATGGTTAAAGCTTTGATATCCTGAGCATTCTGGGCCAGTCCCAGCAAGAGAGATACATTTGCATGATGTAGCCTGGTACACTGGGGTGCTGATTAAGAAGATGGCTATAGTAGGTGGTTGTTGTTGTTATGTGCCATCAAGTCTCTTGCGACTCATAGCGACCCTATGTACAAGAGCTCTAAATGCCGTTCTATCCTGTGTCAACCTCACCGTCTCAAACACACTCATTCCCACCACTCTAATCACAGAATCAATCCATCTCATTGAGTAGGTGGTGATGGTTGTTTGTTGTTATGTGCCATCGAGTCGTTTGCGACTCATAGCGACCCTATGTACAAGAGCCCTAAATGCCATTCTGTCCTGTGCCAACCTCGCTGTCTCAAACACATTCATTCCCACCACTCCACTCACAGAGTTGATCCATCTCAAGGGTCTTCCTCTCCTGCACCATCCCTCCACTCTCCCAAACATGATATCCTTCTCCAAGGACCAGTCCTTCCTTGCAACATGCCCAAAGTATGTCAGATGAAGCTTCAGAATCCTTGACTCCAGCGAACATTCTGGCTTCACCCTCTCCAGGACAAACCTGTTTGTTCTCCTACGAGTCCATGGTATATTCAACACTCTTCTCCAGCACCACAACTCAAAGGCATCAATTCTCTTTCTATCATCCCTATTCACTGTCCAACTCTCCGATGCATAGCACGTAATTGCAAAGACTATAGCCTGGGTCAGGTGCACCTTAGTCTCCAGCCTGACGTCATTGCACTTCAATACTCTTGAGAGGTCCCTCACAGCTGACTTTCCCAATGCAATTCGTCTCCTGATTTCCTGGCTGCTGTTACCAAGAGTGTTGACTATGGAGCCAAGCAAACTAAAACAGTTAACTATCTCAATCTCTTCACCATCCATGCTGATGCTGCCAATTGGCCCAGTGGTAAGAATCTTTGTTTTCTTAATATTGAGCTTCAATTCATATTGAAGACTGCAGTCCTTGATGTTCTGCAGCAAGTGCTTCAGGTCCTCCTCAGTTTCAGCGAGCAGGGTTGTGTCACCCACATAATGCAGGCTGTTGACGATTCTTCCACCAATCCTGATGCCACATTCCTCCTTGTACAGCCCAGCGTCTTGGATGATCTGTTCTGCATACAGATTGAAAAGGTATGGAGACAAAATACATCCCTGATGGACCCCTTTCTTGATTTTGAACCATCCAGTGTCTCTCTGCTCTGTTCTGACGACTGCCTCTTTGTCCAAGTATAGGTTTCACATTAGCACAATCAAGTGTTCTGGGATTCCCATTCTTCTCAGAATCAGCCACAGCTTGTTGTGATCCACATAATCAAAAGCCTTTGCATAGTCAATGAAGCACAGATAGACATTCTTCTGGAATGATGGTAAAACTCCATCTCACACTTTGGACATGCTGTTAAGAGGGGCCAGTTAGGAGGTCCCTTTGAGAGGGACATCATGCTTGAAAAGGTTGAGGATTAGCATAAAAGAGGAAGACGCTCAATGAGATGGACTGAGAGTCACTGTAACATTAGGCTCAGATGTGTCAGAGATGGTGAGGGCATTGCAGGACAGGGTTCAGAGCCTTTGCTTCTAGGGTAGCTGAGTCTGACTTGATGGCAACTAAAAACAACACAGTAAGTGGAGGCTTGATGTCAACCCAGCCCACCTGATGGGTTTAAATTTAACAAGTGACCTGGGGCTTCCTTCTTTTTTTCCCCATTCCCCCCTTCAAATGATCACTGCTGTGGTCCAGGTATTACCCTGGCGCATTCTGAGCAGGAAACAGAAGGATTGTAGGATCTCAGAAACTAGTTTGAGTTAAGCTGTGTGATCTTGGCAACTGATTTCCCTTCCTGGGTTGCAGTTTCCATATCTCTGAAATGGGAATAAAAGTGGACCTTTGCACTCAGAATTGCAAGACCTTAATGAGTCCTTCATTCAGGCCTGAACAGTGAACAGAGAGAGTCTGGCCGAGGAAGCAGCCCTTTCCTGGAAAGAGTAGGGAGAGAGCTAGAGGGAGAGTCTACTGGTACATTCTATTACTTTTGTCCATTTTTTGCCACCCAGATGGTTTCTTCCTTTTTTGGGGGGACAAGGTAGAGTTGGGAAGATATTTTTAATGACTAAAGTAAAATATTTAAAACCTCTCATTCTTAAAAAACCACAGTTTTCACCTTTCTTGTACCTCTCCTCACACATGGCCTTGGCTTCCAGGGGTTAAGATCAGGGTCTCTGAAGACAACCTTTGTTGACAATAGTTTTATCCAAGGGGATATCCACAGGGTATCTGGTGGGCATGAGATGATTATGGTTATAAACTTTCATGAAAGTCTTGATTTTTTAAAAAAAATTTCATTATTTTTTCTGTGTGTACCATCAAATCGAATCTTATTGGTACAGGAGGAGAGTGCCTGCCTCTCCTTCTCCAGCAGAGCATCTGGTGGATGAAAGAAAGACTTGATCTTTGACTTCTTGGCAATTTTCTCCTTATCCATGGCAGCTGTCACTTTGGAGACAGCGGTATGTTCGAGCCACCAGAGCATGGAGGTTGGGGTGGTCTGAGGTGCCATCATCAATGTTCTTGACGATGACAGCTTTGCATCCAGAGTATCGTCCCACCAGAACCAGCACCACCTTGCTGGGTTTTATGAACTTCCTGTTTCGACGAGAACTACCCAGACCACCAACAGAAATGAAGAAACAGGACTTAGATGGTTGCTGCTTGCTGTGCATCATGAGTTTGAACCAATGCATAGCTGACCTTCCAGCAGGTTTTCAGAGACAGTAGTACATCGCAGAAGGAGATCGCCCATCTTTCTGCCACAGAGAAACTGGTAGATTTAAACCACATGTCTTTGGATTGACAATCCAGCTCTTTTCACTAAGCCATCAGAGCTTAGTGGTAAGGTATTCCACCGCTAAGACAAAGGCATGCAGTTCAAATCCACCAGCTGCTCCACTGGAGAAAGATGGGTAGTCTCCTCACAGGTGATTTGTTGTTGCTGGGTGCCACCAAATACCACTCAGAGTGAGTAATCATATGACTCATGATGGACAGCAGATCTGAACCCTGTCCTTCCTGTGCCAAAGTCACACCCCCTGACACACTCGAGCCTATTGCTGCAGTCACTATGCCAATCTACCTGATTCTGGTTGATGGTCTTCCTCTCCTTTGCCCTCCCTCTAGCTTTCCAAGTATGATATCATTCTCTAAGGAATAGTTTCTCCTAGCCACATCCTCAAAGTATTCAAGATAAAGCTTCACCATTTTTGCCTCCAAGAGCAATCTGGCTTCAGATTGTTCTCTTGGCAGTCCATGGGATGGATATTCAGTTCTCTTCTGCAGCACCACAGTTGAAATAAATTCTTTTATTATCATCATTATTCACTGTCCAGATCTCAGATGCATAACAAATGATTGAAAAGGCTATGGTCTGAATCAGGTGCACCTTAGTCCTCAAACTGACATCATTACTCCTCAGTAATTTAGAGAAGTCCCTGACTGCAGAATTCCCAGGGCAATATATCTCCTTACTTCTGGTACCAAGTGTATTAACAGACGAGGGAGAAGGATTGGCCATCCACTTCTAACATAGCAGGCCTCTGAAAATCCATGTGATTTAACTACCTCTGAAAACCCATTGCAGGGTCACTTATGAGTCAGTTCCAACTAAGCAATGCACAGTAGCCACAATGAGATGGTCTAATTCTGCCCTCCCACCTTTAATTCTGGCCCTCATCTCATAGGACACTTAGGTAGCAGGGCCACCTTCTTCCTGGAGTTTCAAAGAGAGGGATAGGAACCCTGGTCTAAGCAGAGCTTCCCGGATGGACTCAGTACACCCATCAATCCAGATAGAGGCACCGAGGCCCTGATTCCATTCTGTGCTAAGCGTACCAGGCCCGGAGGAGACTGCATGCATCAGAATGGACAGCCAACTACAGCTCATTCATTCAGCACATGGACATTGCATACCTACAAATTGTCAGGCCCTGTATCAGGCCCTTGGGGATACCTCAGGCTGAGGTTCTCAGAGTGCAGTTCACTGGAACCTGTTAGGAAAGCAAATTCATGGCTTCCACTTGAAGAGTACAGTCCTACCACAAACCTAGGAATCTATTTGTTTCACAAACCATATGTACAAGACAGACTGAAGATTAGGTGGAATGGAGGCCATGGAGCCAGGGAGAGTGTAGGAAACACGCCAGGCTTTCTAAGGAAAAGGACTTTTCTAAAAGGAGAAAGAGGCTGGACCAGGAAGCTGCCACAACTTAAGCAAGACCTACATGTGGGCAGCTGTCTGTGTATTGTGAGGGGAGGTAAGCTATGGGCTCAGCACCAACAAGAGGCACCCATTTGAGAATAAGCCTCAAGTCATTGTTAGAGGTGAGTCTCCCCACATACAGCAGACTCTTTTAGCCTGAGCCTACTCCAGGCTCAGAGACTGGGGCAAGCCTCACAGTTTGCTCTGTTAACTCGAAGACATGCAGTTTGAATCCACCAGCTGCTCTGGGACAGAAAGATGGGCATTCTCTTCTCATGCAATTTACAGCCTCTGCAAACCCACTGGAGGGCTATTTATGAGTTGGTGCTGACTGAAAAACACTTAACAGGATAAGCATGCCTTGCAGAAAGTGCAACTAGAGTGCTCTTTATAGGCAGTGATGGTGAACCAGGCCTTATCCAAGCCACAGTATTTTCAAGTTGCTTCCTGTGCATCTGAAAGTTGGACAGTGAATAAGGATGACTGACGAATAGATGCCTTGACTTGTAGTGTTGGCAAAGAGTACTGACTGTCCCCTGGGCCACCAAAAACAAACCAGCCTATCTTGGAGGAAGTGCAACCAAAGAGTTCCTTGGAGATAGGATAGTGAAACTTGGCTCTCACATACTTTGGACATACTGTTAAGGAAGGGCTACTCCTTAGAAAAGGACATCATGCTGAGAATAGTGGAGAGTCAGAGAAAGAGAAGAAGACCCTCAGCGAGACAGATTGCCACGGTGACTGTAACAATAGGCCCAAGCATACAGAGACTGTGAGGATGGTACAGGATAGAGCAGCATTCAGATCTTTGTTCCTAGGACCACTCTGAGTGTACTCAACTTGACAGCATATAACCACAACAATACCAGTACAAAAAGAAAGTTCAAGGCCTTTGTTTAAAAGAAATTTCTCAAGATTTGAAGATATTCCAGGAGCACAATAAGTCTCACAGGGACAGAACAGGAAAAAGAAAAAATGAGGACAGTAATCCTGTAAGTGGAAGCTGTGACAGAGGACAGGGGCCTTGGGCCTGGGGTAAATGCTATCTGGGGAGGAAGGAAGCTTTTACCTTTAGTAAAAGGGTCTACCAAGGCGAGGGCTTGGAGGCATGAAAACCAAAGTGAACAGAGGCTCAGAGCCTGGAAAACTATTAGGTCCGCAGCATGGTGCCCCTTGCAACCGTTTGCTATTTTCATCTTCAAGTCAGTGTATTTCTGCAGATTTGGTTCTAAGTCATAGCACCTGTGCATGCCGGGAGCTGGGCTGAGCTCATTGCACACATGGTATGGAGCCTCATGGCAGGCCTCATGAGGTAAGTTTTGCCATCATTCCCATTTTACAGATAAGGAGACTGAGGCTCCGACTGAAACCCCTATAGCTAGGATGTATCTTCTCATCATGCATTGCCAATAAACTATCATCACATGGAGAGCAGGTGAGATATCCTGGGCTCACACAAAGGCAAGGAGGAGGACTGTTGGGACTGGGCAGGTGGGGAACTGCTATGGAGAGGTAGAACAGAGGCAGAGACAAGACACTTGAACAGCCAGTTGCAATCAAAGAAGATACTGTGATGAGGGCACCCTCTGCTCTAAGTGTTCCTCTTTTCTAGCAAGGATATGGAGGCTGTTGGGCCCACCTTACTAATAGTTCTCCACACATTACAGGCGACACAGCACATATATAGTCTTGGAGGGTCAGAGGAATAAACATAAGAATCCAAGACTTGATGGTTCCACTTTTGATTCTATCACTTTCTGCCATTTGACTTCAGTTTGTTCACTTACAAAATTGACCCTCCAAAAAGCCCAAGCCAGGATTTCTAGTAAATTAAGAAGTGGTAGCTCTCCCATTATTTTATTATTGTTGTTAATATTATTCAAGACTCACAAAATCAAAGCTGAGGAACCTGGAGTTTAAAGAAGTTGCTGCCCTGATGCTGGGAATTGGGCAATTTGGACACAGGCTTGTCATCCAATAGCACTGAGGGCTGTACTTCTTTGATGCCATGAACTAGTACCTCCTGAAAGAAAGAGCCCACAGGCTAATTGGAACCTGGGAAGTCTGGACCAGAGCCTACCTTGTGGGCTGCAGGCTGTGCATTAGTGGTCAGTGAGATAGCGTCCCACTGCACAGCCCAGGATAAGGAGCCGAGTCTGCATTTAGAGAGTCCTGGGGATGAGGGACAGCCACTTCCTGCCAAAGGGCTGACTGATGACTTAAGGATTCCTTGAATATCTTTCATGCCAGAGCTAGAGCCTTGCCCTTCATGCCCCCTTTGCCCACCTTCACAGCTCCATCTCCAGCCCTACTGCAAGTTTCTCTTCATTTAGAAGATGAGAGCTCACTTGAGGCTTCCTCTTTCTCTGCCCTCATGGTTTTTACTAAAAGGCAACTTTAGCTGTGTGCCTGATTCCAGGTACTCAAACACAGACACAGCTTGCCTCCAGAGAGCTCCCATCCAGTGACAGTGACATCACTGTAAAGGCTCTGATAGAGAAAGCACATGGCATTGTGGGCCTTGGAGAAAGGGTTCTTCTCTCAGACTAGAAGACATCTAGTGGGGGGCCTCCTGGAGGAAGAGCTGTTCTAGCTGAGAGCACAATTTCCAGGAAGAGCAGGAGAATGTGTTTTAGGCAGAGAGTACAGCATGCACAAGGGCCTGGAAGTGGATGTGGGAAGAGTGGAGCGCTAGGTCAGACCCAGAAGGCTCTTATAGGCCTTTTCTGGGGATCACTAGGAGCCATGGAGGAATTTGACACAGGGGCATCATGTTCATATTTGAGCCTAGCATGTGTGGCAAGTGGACGATGGCAGAGCAAGAGGAGGTCAAAGGCCGAAGAGGAGACTGAGCACCTGTCTGCAGGAGAGTTGGCGGATATGAGGAGGGCCAGGGGAGGCCTGTGCTCCGTGAACTTGAAACCTCACATGCCTCATTGCCTTATTCAGAGCCAACTCATAGCTGACACTCCCGTGGGTTTTTAAGAGGCTGTAAATCACACGGGATGTGGTTGCCCATCTTTCTCCCATGGAATCACTGGTGGATTCAAACCACCTGCTTTTGGGCTGACAGTACAACTCCCTATCTACTATGTCACCAGCGCTCCTGTGTACTTGAGTACATATGTGGGTTTCTTTGTGGCCAGCCTCCATGACCTTGGATGCTGTGAGAACCAGATCTTGGTCTCTAGGTCAAGACCTTCACTAAGCATCCAACAGAGGGATTAGCTCCTGACAAGGACTTAGTGCATATATCTGAAGCCCCAGGGGTCCAATGTCTGCATGGCCATGCGCTGGGTATGTTATGTTTGTGGATACAGCAGGGATGCTGCTGTGTATGTGTGTAACGGGCTTTCAAGAATATGAGTGTGTATGTGTAGATATGTGTGTTGACAGTATGGGGTGGCAGTCTTCTGTCTGGTCTTACTGTTCCAGAGACACAGGGTAAAAAAGGTAGAAAGCTGTTTGCCTAGGCTGGACTAACCGCCCAGGCATAGAAACTGCGTGGTCTCAACACCCCCTCTCTGGCCAGAAGCTACCGGCACAGCCTCTGTTTAGCTTTAGGGCCAATACTGTCAGGGGTTATCACTGCTGTAAATTGTCCTGAACAGTTTAATCGCTACAGTACCTGCTCCACTCACTCCAGTGGAGCTGATCATAGGCGGGTGGTGATCGCAACACTCCAGAGGCAGCATCTGGAGAGGCAGGCACAGGCCTCCTTGGGGACCCTGTCTTATTCTTTCACATTTGAATGCCAGAGCATACGTAGTCACAGCAGGGATGTGTAGAACAGAGGAGGTACACAGAACCTCTATGTATATTGGGGGTGGGGGGTGTGGCAGAACCTTTGTGAGTGTATGTGTGTGTGTGTGGGGGGGGTGTCCCTGTATGTTGTGACTGTATGCCTGAGCAGGGTATGATACCGCACTGCCCGTCACTCTCTGTGCCGGTGGCATGTGTCCGTCTGTCTCCATGTCTGTGAGCCTGGGTCTGCATGTTCCCATACTTATACCTGTCTGCCATGTCTGCCAGTGTCCATGTAGAAGGGTGTTGCTTTGTGTACAGTTCTCAGTGTGTGTGGATATGGGTAACTGGATAGTGTGTGGTCTGTGTCGATCTTGAGGACACTGTGTGTGTCTGGCATGTCTGTGGATCTGGGTGCCCGTGTGAGGGTTTTGACCAGTGTGTCTGAGTGAACATGAGCCTGGGTGGGTGCTGTGTGTGATGTGTAGACACAGAAGGTGCTTTGATGGGCAGAGCAGTGGATGGCCCCGCCTGCCCAGTGACGTCTGTGGCCATGACTTTGGGAGCCCCACCCAGGTTTAGGCAGGAATTTCCTCACCTTTATCATGGTTGGGCGGGGGAGGGTGGGGCGTGATGATGGATGGCTTGCTCAGGGGCCTGTGGCAGCCTCCATTCCCTTCCTTCTCCTAGGAGATGGGAGCAATAAGCAGCTCCTTTTCTCCACTCCTGTCTGCCTTCTCAGGCATTGGGCCCAGGCTTAGCTTCAGAGCCAAAGAAATGGGTCCCTAAAGCATCCTTCACATCACAGGGACCCTGTAAGGGGACAAATTGCCCTCTCCCTTTCTTTGGCCTAGCCTGGGGAATGACTTTGGACCTGTGGTCAGGAACATGCCCAAACTAGGGTCTTGGGCTCTGGAATCCCTCAGGTCTGCCAAGGAAGCACAAAGAAGAAACAAGAGGGTAGCCCGGCCGGGATCAGGGAGCAAGTGGAAGCTTGAAGAGCCCCTGGCAGGGGGGCCATGCCACGTTTAACCTAGTGGATATCCCCGGTCTGCCCTGCTTGTGTCCCCAACAGGTGTGCCTTGGCTGTGTTTCTTTGGGAGCATCAAGGTGAACCGGCATTCCATGCCTGCTCAGGAGATTGGGTGGACCCCCCCCAAAACTCCCCCCATCCTCTGCCACACCTCCAACCCAAGAGGCTTGTCTCTTCCCCACCACCCACGGACTGCCCTGCCTTCAGCTCCATCACCCTGGGGGACTGACCCTGACCCCACCTGGCCCCCCACGTCCCAGCTCTGGGGCTCACAAAGGGAGAGGAGGGAAGAGAGAAATCGCAGAGATTTGTCTTGTCTCGGGCTGACAGCGGAGCGAGTGATTGCCAGGCCCGCTTGGCAGTTTTTAATCATTTTATCTCTGTTCTTGGCTCTCCGGGGAGACAGCCAGTGCTTAGCAGTCTGCTCAGAAAGACCTCGGGGCGCGTGGCGCAGCGGCGGCTCCGAGCTCCCATTATTAGCTGTGCTCTTCGGAGCGCGCTCGGATCTCTCCCGGGGGAGCCGGTGAAAAATTAACACGGGCCGGCGGCGCGGGCGCCCGATGTAACTGTAATTACTCCATTGATATTCCTCACACAATAGCGCTGTCATCAGTCATTTACATAAACTTTCTCTCCGCAAAGACGGGTGGAGGTGCCTAATCCTATTGGGTGCTTCCACAGCATGTATTATACATGGCGACGGGCTCCTAGGTGAGGAGGGGAGGGGAGAGGAGGGCTGAGAAGGAGGAGGCAGCCTTTATGGGATGGCGGGCCTTCCTTGGCGCCTAGGTGAGGAAGGGAGGGGAGTGATGGAAGGGTGGGGAAAGAATAATTGGAAAGGAGAATTGGAGAGGAGGAGAGAGATGGAGAGGGTGGAGAGAGGAGGAAAGGGGAGGAGAGAGAATAATTGGGAAGGAGAATTGGAGAGGAAAGGAATGAGGAGAGGAAGCAACAAGGAGAGGCAGGGAGGGGAGAGAATAATTGGAAAGGAGAAGCAGAAAGGACAGAAAGAGAAAGACATCGAGGGGAGATGCAGGGCTGGAGAAGCCTTAGGGCCCCCACAGAAGGCCACAGAACTGGGTGAGACAGAGACCAGAGCCAGAATCTGTTCTCTAAGGGGTAGGGGTCCCACTTTACCTGAATGGGGTTTCAATAAAGCAAGGGGCAGCTTCCCAGAGCTGGGCAAGGAGAGACCCTGTCTTACCCCTCCTCACCCCACAACATCCCCATCTTCTTTCTCTCTTGGGCAGGTGCATCTCCTCTTCCCAGGGCCTTACACAAAGCATTGCTTGCCTTCACTGCCTAGAGCGCTGGGCCCTAAAATCCACAGGGTATCAAGGTTCCAGCTAGAGGTTCTTCAGCTGCCAAGGAGTTAAAAACCTCACTAGAAATTACCCTGTAATGGCCTAATTAAAGACTTCAAAGTTGCCCTCCCACCCCCCTCCCAGTCCAGGGTGAAAGCTAATAACACCCATCCAGCAGAAATAATCCTAGTGGAGAACCTCCTGTTACTGATGCAGCCTTGCCCCCCCAATACCCTTTGCCTGGCACCCCCACCCCCAGTGCTGCTTGTGCAAGTTGCCATCTTCATCGACAGGGGGACAGAGACTGAGCCCCCAGCTGGGGCGGCCAACCTGACAGGGGAAGACTCATGATGAGACCAAGGGGAGAGGCCTGGGATAGTCAAATTTCCGTTGCTGAATATTTAATGAAGCCTGCGTGCTTTATTTGGCTGGTCTGTCGATTTTTATTCTTCTGTCAATAGCTTCTCATATGTGGGGCTGTGATGATCTTTAGCAGGGCCTCTCCAGGGACGGCTGCCACTAAATGCAATTATGGATTTTATACCTCAATGTGTTTGATATTTCCACTGATCTAATTTGCAGCCTGGTAGTTTATTGTTTGGCATTTTAATGGCGTTCAAATGCTATGGGAAATTTGATTTCTTTTTATAATTTCTCCTTAACGCAGTTAATGTGGGTGGCGGGATGGCCCAGATTTTAGAGCCCAATGTATAGAAAGATGGGGCATGGGAGAAAGAACACACCCTCAGACCTACTCGAAGCTCTTTCCATTGAGCTCCCTTTTGAGCTGTGAGGCCCACTGTGTCTGCTTGCCTCAGTGGCTGGCATGAGGTGGCACCCAGGGCTCAAACGGTCACTCACCCTGGCTGTGATGAGCTCCATGCTCTCTAGACCCTTTCAGGTCACCCCCTGCCCCAGGTTGTTTTCCATCTCGGGTAGCTGCAGAGTTCTGGGACCATCTGCTACTATGCTTGTCATACCCACCCTCAGAGACCATCCTTCCCACTGCCAACAGCTTTTTGTGACCAGCATCTAAGAGTAGGGAGATCAACACAGTGCCTTTAGGATAGGGACAATTCTGATGTGTGTCTAATATGTAACAAATCCTTGTGAAGCTTCAGCCATTCACCAACTGTGTCTACTCCCAAGTCCCAGAGATGAGTCTCTATTCTATCCCAGCTTGCTCCTCTTCTTTCCAACCTGACCTCCTTGGGAAGGGTAAGTCTGGGAGCTTGACCATGGAAGACCATTGGCTGGCTGTCCTCCAAGATCTGGGCTCCCAGAGAACATACTTGCCTTTCTTTAGGCCATACTAAGAGCAAAGTGGACACTGAAGTCCTTAAAGTAAGATGGAGCCAAACTACCTCCTCACTGCAGCTCCCTAATACTAAGCTGCCAATTTCCTGGCAATGAAAAGAGTGGTCTTCTGCCTTGTTTAGCAGGTCGGGTCCATAGAGGACATTGAAAAGCTTACTCCCAGGCCTTGTCTGGCTATGCCCAGACAGCTCAGTTCAGAGTACCAGCAATTGATCTGGCCAAAGAAGCTCAGGAAGCTCTCCTGGATAGCCTGCCTGCAAGTGCGCAAGTTAAATGAATGGTACAAAGCACGAAGATGGAGTCCTTCCATTCTCGGTACCAGGGCCCCACTAAACAGAAAGCTGGGAGGGATGTCAGCCTGGCATGAGGCGTGATAAGGGAGCTCTGGTGAATGTTCCTTGGCCTTCCAAGAGGGCTCTGTGCAGTCTCCACTTGTAGCCAGCACATCCCAAGTTTTGGTTTGGAAAGTCTCATTTTCTAGAGGGTAAGGGAGCCTGGAGGTGAGAATGTAATAAATCAGTTATACTTTACCAAACCTCACCGTGCTGAGCAGTGTGATAATGTTTGCACGCATTGTCTCATTGCTGCTTCCGAAATTGCAAGTGCTGTTATTATTCCAATCTCACAGAGGCCCCAAACTAAACTTCTGAGAAGTTTACATCACCAACCTGTTATCAGTAGCCACCACCCTGAGATCAGTAACTAATAGCAGAGCGCGAACTTAGGTGTGTATGGCTTCGGAGGCTCTGCTCTTAGTATGCTCTTCTTGGGCCTGGGTGGGGCTGGTGTGCTACCTGCATGGGGACCCTCCTTTTCTCAGCATTGTGTGCCCTGGGCTACTGGTCAACGCACAATGGGTGGTGTCTGACTCTAAGGAAATTTTCACCCAGTAAGCTATACTCTTCATCCTTCAAAGGGATTCCAGTCTTACCATCTGTCCCAGCTTTCTCTTGTGACCAATCCTTCTTCCATGGCTACTGTGGACAACCCACCCAGCCACTCACAGCTGAAACATCACCTCATGCTCATGGGCCCCCAAACTTCAGTTCAGGCCCTGGCAGGGAGCATCTCACACCCATTCTTTTGTGGCTCTGTGAGATAGGGGCCACAGGTATCCCCACTATAGAGATGAATTAGCTGAACCCCGATGAGGACACATTTCCTTCCAGGCCACTAGCCGAGACACAAAATGTTCCCTAGCAGCATCACTCCAGCTCCAAGCAAGATGCACAGCCCATTTTGAAGCTACCTTGTATGTCTCATGGTATCTAAAATGCCATGGCGGTTGTGTATTCAAGGAGGCCAGTCAGACAAGGACCAGATCTGTCTTAGTCTTAGCCTTCCTTCTCTGTACAGGGTTTCTCACAACCTAGACTTCCAGAAGGATTGTAGAATGAATGGATGGATTGATGAAGAGAGAGACACCAAAGGCTCTGTTCTTAACTTTCATGTGTAGCCATTCTGCCCCAGATGCTAAGTGTTGTTCCCACTGTCCCTTCCACCTGCCTCCCCAGTCACACAGTTGACCAAGAGCAGCCTGGTTCTATGTCTAGTTCTCACTTTCTCAGGACACTCAACTCTTCTATGCTTCCATGCCCCTGTCCACATTTCCTCTCTCTTTACCTATCAAATTGCTCATCCTTTAAGACCAACCCCCTGTGAGGCTTCTTTGCCCAAAAGGGCTGGCTCTGCCTCCTCTGGGTTTGCCAGCTGTCCCAACCTTCATCACATTGCCTTCCTCACCATCTGCCGAGGTAGGTGGCTGCCCCACTGCCCTCCCTTTCACCGAGAGCAGATATTTTAGCATTGACCCCCTTGGAGATCTCTTGTTGGAGGATGAGTGAGTGAAAAAAGGAACCAAGGGGAAGATACACTTCTCAGATCACTTTTCTTCTATGCTGGAGGTTTGAGACAAATGGGCTTACTACTCACTCAGAAACTCTCACCCTGGAGTGGAAGGGAAATAGATTGAAGCCCTGTTAGCCCCAGGTGTGGACAGAGATACTATTAGCAAGTGATGGATAAGTAGCTCCCTTCATCAGCCTCAACCCAGTTGTAAGAGCTGTTTAGGTGTTAAGCGGACCTCCCTCTCCCCGCTCCAATCAGCAGTGAAATCAGACCTGAGTAATCTGATGTTCCACTTAGGAAAGAAAACAGGACTCCTCAGCCTGGAAGGAGAGTAAAGTAGTGGTGGGCAGCGGGCAGCCTGCTAGCATCAGCCTCCACTACCAGGGACCTGATAAGATCTTCACGGCCTGTTGTCCTGGGGCAAGCAGGCTTGTGTGCACAGCTGGGGAGGGCGAGCAGAGCCAGGTAGCTGGGTCTGTTCTCTGTAGCCTGCCTTTGAAGGTGAGGTGTGTGTGTGTGTGTGTGTGTGTGTGTGTGTGTGTGTGTGTGTAGACAGCTGCATGAAGAACTAGCTTCCCAGAGCTTCCATCTGCCCTCAGGGACCACAGTCCCCTTATCCTTCAACTGTGTCTCCTGATGGAGTCCAGCAGGAGAGATGAATGCAGACATCTCAGCACAGTAGGTTCATGGATCAAACCCTAGCTCAGTCACATTCCAGCTGGTATCCATTCTGAGCTTTAGTCATCTCCTTTGTAAGTAAGTAGGGAACACAACTCCTGTTTGGTTAGCAACATTTAGTGACATCCTGTTTTTCCCTGGCACAGCTGAGCTGTTTAACAAATTAGATGTCATTGACTAAACAGGGACATTTTCAAAGCAGCCTATTGCCATCAGTTGCTTCCCAGGATATTGTTAATCATATTGGGACCTCAGCTGTCCTGGGGACCCTGTGGAGGGATAAGATCACTTACAGGTTTTTTCACAGGTGAGGGTATGACCCTTAATACCTCCTGGTCCATGGCATGTTAAAAAAGAGCAGTGCTATGTAGTCTTTATAGAGCACCTACTGAATGCAAGACACTGTTTTCTCTCTGAGTCATTACAATAGGTAGATATCACTCTGATCCCACTTTGTAGATCTGGAGACTGAGTTCCAGAACAAATTACTTACCAAGGTGTCCAGCCAGGAAAGGGCAGAACTGAGACCTAACAGGCAGTCTAGATGACTCCAGGGCCAGAGAGCCAACCACTGGACCATCCTCTCCCGGGACAGGACAAGCTGTCAGCCCAGCAGCGGAAAGGCAAGGAGGCCGAGTTGATAAAGGGCCATCTGGAGGCCAGCTGGGGCCGTCTCACTCTGCCAGGTAACGGGGCATGGTGGCTCTTGGACCTGCACGGGAGCTCCTGAGCCCTCCCGTGTGCCCGATATGCCTACCAAGGAGGCGTACTCAGCATGAGTCTCCAAGGGTGGAGAGTCTCCCCCATCAGCTAGCAAGCTGTCAGGATTAAAGAATGAGATGGAGAAAGAAATCCATAAACTGTGGTTTGGAAAAACCTGTTTGTTGGGCAAACTATTGATTGACGAGAAAGCTCCTCCCAAGCCACCATTTAAGTTTAATAGTGAATGAGAGCGGTGGGCTCAGATGCAGGAAGAGGCGGAAAATGTTAACTCTTACCCTGTCCTGTTCCCCTCCACCACAATGACTTGTTTGTGCCTCACTGTGACAGTGTTCGGCTCTAGGTGCTCACCCTTTTGGAAATCAGTTACTCCCTAAATCTGATGCTCCCCATTTCCTTCCCTGTGGCCTGGCCATGGCCCCCTACATTGTGTGATTGTGGTGCAAGATGCTAAGGCGGCCTTGTCAGTGACACAGGGCATTGGGAAGGTGATTAGCTTGGCTTTTAGCTGAAGTGGATGGTAATTCTACCTGCCACTTACTAAACACGGGTTCTCTGCTGAGCCTCACCGAGCCTTAGCTACCTTGACTCTAAAATGGTACCATTGCCCTGCATACAGTGTGTGAAAAGACAGTTTTAAACTTGGGATGGGCTCATGGTTGATGCAGAAGGAAGTTCCTGGATGCCGCTCCCTGAGTCAAGGCCTGGTGGAGGCGGGCATGTTTCGCTTGGGATTCTTTCAAGCAAGACAGGGCCTTTCAGCAATTATGCTGAGTTCCTCAGAATCCCTGCCAAGAACTGACAGGGATGGAGGGCCTAGGGGCTTCTCTTGCCCTCCTAGCCCACTTGCTGTCAGTCTTCCTGAGAGAGGTACTTGGCTTCCCTCTCCCACCTGGCCCTGCAGTCAGGTACGTATCCCACCTCACTGTGTTTTTCCAGTCCACTCTTGATTTGTATTCATTTGAACACACACACACACCTAACTATACATTCCCTGATGAAGATCCTTTGTCCAGCTAAGGAACCCACTTTCCAAAAGACCACTCTCCCTAGATCGGGGCAGGTACCTTTCTTTGGAATTTGTGTACTTGGTCCTCAGTAGAACTGTCAGTGGCACCTCACCCAAGCCCAGCCAACCCTGCAAAGGAACACAGATAGGGCTCAGACTGGAGAGGATCCAGTCTGGTGTGGGAGACAGATATGTACATGGGTGATGCCAAACCCAGGGCAACCTCAGCTGTGCTAGAGCGATCTTGCAGGACCTGGTACAGGGCAGGGCGTCTCAAACTCACCTGTCCCCACAGAGTGCATGGCTGGCCAACTAAGTAGGAACAATTTTTCTGTGAACAATCAGCATAACTTTACACAGCTGCCCAGGAGAGGGGAGCAGAATCCATGAAGAATATAGTTGTATTAATCATCCAAGCAGTAAACTAAAGGCTAAAGGGTAGAAGAGTAGTCTTCCCGGTGCAGTGAGTCCAAGAGGAGGGGATGTCACTGGGGAGCTAGCTTCAAGGGGGTCTAGCAAGGAAGCAGGGCTGTCCTCAGAGTTTCTGGATTCTGTTTGAGGGTTGGAATTGATGCCTGAGCTCAGAGAGAACCACAGAGGGGGGTGGGGAGGTAAGTAGAAAGTGATGGCACTCTATTTTGTGAAGGGTGGGCTAGTGGGAGCGAAGCCAAGGAGGGCTATAGGGTATAAGCACTTGGAGGGCAGGACCCGTGGCTTATCCAGTAAGTTTAGTACCTCACCAGGTGCTAAGTCGTCAAAAAAATATACTCCGAGGGAATTACTTATCTAGAGGAGAAAGAAGTTTCTCACTTCTAATCAGAAATTCCTAGCTATTTGTAAGTATGTCCAGGAGCAGAATGTTGGACCAAACTCCTTGTTTCTTTTCTCAGGAACCCTTAATTTGTTCTACTGTCTTTTAGGGGGATACCCCAAGGTAGAATGTGGAGGACAACAGGAATATCTGAGATGCCTAGGAAAGCAGAAGGTGCAGAGTCTTCTCACCTTCATTTATCAGGCCCCCCCATCCACTCACCAACTTGTCTATCTCTCTGCCCACTCATATGTCCATCTCTTTGCCTATCCATCCATCTGTCCATTCATCTGTCCATCCACCTATCTGTTCATCCATTCAACCTGTTGTTATGTGCTGTCAAGTTACATGCGACTCATAGTGACCCTATGTACAAGAGCCCTAAACCCTGCTCTATCCTGTGCCAACCTTACTGTCTCTGACACACCTACCCCCATTGCCCCAGTGACTGAATCAATCCATCTCACCGAGGGTCTTCCTCTCTTGTACTATTTCTCCACCCTCCCAAGCATGATGTTCCAGTCCAAGGACTGGTCCCTTCTTGCAACATGTCCAAGTATGTCAGATGAAGCTTCAGAATCTTTGCCTCCAAGGAGCAGCCTGGTTTCGCCTTCTCCAAGACAAACCTGTTTATTCTCTAAGCAGTCCATGGTATATTCAATAGCACAGCTCAAAGGCATCAATTCTCCTTCTATCATCCCTATTCATTGTACTGTTCTCTGATGCATAGCAAGTGATTACAAAGACCATGGTTTGTGTCAGGTGCACTTTAGTCTCCAGACTGAAGTCATTGCTCTTTAGTACTCTAGAGAGGTCCTTCTCACCTATTTATCCATATAGCTACCTAGCATCCATCCACTTAATCTGCTTATTTACCCTTGCATCTACCTATAATTATTCAACTAATTCATTGAGGGTCCACTCCATGCTAGCTACTGTGTTAGGTAAATGAAGACAGAGCAATAAATCTACAGATATAAACTGCCTTCATGGACTCACACACAGCCTGGTAGGGGAACTAGACAAGTGGTTAGGCAACTAGGTAGAGTATAAGCCTTTTGCCTGAGTTCAGAGTTACTCTGCACATCTGTAAGATAAGCCCTTAGCCTCTGAGTCACATTTCTGGCCAGAGGGGTGATGAACAGAGTCTGGCTCTCAGAGACAGTATTGCCCAGAACCAAGAACATGATCTAATTAACACATATTTCTTGAGCTCCTCCTCTGTGCCAGTCCCTGCACTCAAGACCAGGTTCTTGCCCTAATGGAATTCACCTGTGCTAGCTCAGGAGTTGGTCAGGTAAATTGGACAATGGATTTCTAATGTTGAGGCCAGTCTAACAGCAGGGATGTAGACCAAGTATATGGATGTGATGGCACTAGATTCAGTTCTACCTAACTGGAAATACTGTACTTGGGTAAAATAACAGAAGGGTTTCTGTAGGAGGAAACAAATGAGCTCTCACTCTTTAGAACAAATATGTTTTTAAAAATTATCACAGAGTCATACATACTAAGAAAATTAAAATAACACAGAATACATAACAAAGAAATAAAAGATACTTTCTCCTTTCCCACACCAACCAAACCTATTCCCTAGAGACACTGTTAGAAGGTGGAATAAATTCCTTCAGATGTTATTCCATGCATTTTACGTTCAGTTCTTTTTTTTTTTAGTTTCTTTAATTTCACGTACAATGTAACAAAGCCCTGGTGGCACAGGCATTAGACACTGGATGCTAGCCCAAAGGTTAGTGATTTGACACGGCAGCATGGGTCTGTTACGATGACAGCCTTGGCCTCTCTGTGGGCATCTCTATTCTGTCTGATAGAGAGGCTCTGTGTCAGAGTCAACTCAATGCAGCAGTTTGGGGTTCATCCTCACCATATCCCAATTCTCTAGGCACTTTCATGGTCCTCATTTTATGGATGAGACCGATGAAAGCACACTGGGTTTAAGTCACTTGCTCAAAGGCACACAGAAGGCAGAAGCAGGAGGCAGCCGCAGATCTGTCCGAAGGCAGAGGTGGCGACAGTCGCTAGCCCCTGGTCCACTTGCCACAACAGCCGTCCCCAGCCCGAGGAGGGTCCGCTACTGCAGAAGGTCTTCACTCTGAGCACTTGCCCACGTGGCCCTTTGATTTCCAGCTTGTTACCAAGAATGGCGTTATGCCGATGGCTCTGCATTCCCTAAGTGGTTGGTTGGAGCAATCATTTGCAGTGCAGTCTGGCTCTTGGTGGCATGTTTCTCTCCCACTCCCGATTTCCGTTTTCTCGGCTGTAAGATGGGATGTAGAAAGAATTCAGCTCTCTGAGATTATAAGTGCGTCTGTCCTCTTTGGGAACACTTCTGACTCCACGCTGAAGTTAGGCTATGAAGCATCTGCGATGCCATCAGTCATTTTACGTTCAGTTCTAAGTGCATAACTTTCTGGTAAAATGAGGCTGAGTTGCCTATACGAGGACTGTTATTGTGCTCCATCAGGTCGACACTGACTTGCAGCTGACCCTCCATGGGGTTTTCAGAGGCAGCGAATCTCATGGGAGGAAATTGCTTATGCAGCTTGTAGCTTCAAGCCACGTGCCTTTGGGCTGTCAGCACAACTCCTTACCACTATGCCACCAGAGCTGTCTGCACACACTGATGTTGTATGCCATTGAGTCAGAACCGACTCCTAGCTGACCCTCCAGCAGGTTATCAGAGGTAGAAAATCACATGAGAGTTGTTTGCCCCTCTTTCTCCCATGGCACTGCTGGTGAATTTGAATTGTGTGCCTTTCAACTGGCAGCACAGCTCCTTACTATTAGGCCCACAGAGCTCCCACCACACATACTGTTAGGTGACATGATTTTCACTTACTGGACAGTTCTTCCATGTTGGTAAATTGAGCTGCCCTCACCATCCACTGGGCCCCCATTCGTTGAAGCAGTCCCTTATCAGTGGACAGCTCGATTCATGACTCTTTTTCACTATTACGAGTACTGCTGAGGTGAACATCCCTGCATGGTAGCATTGCACAAAGATACAAGGACAGCTTTTTGAAAGTTCACTAGGTGAATTAGAAGGGAAAGGTATTGCCAATAGATGCAGGATGTTTACAGAGAACTTGAGATACAGAACAAGTCCAGGGAGTGGCCGGTGGCCCCAGGTCTGCTAGGCAGGCATCCCCAGGATCCAGAGGGGTATTTGGCAGCCAAACTGGGAGGATGTTCAGAGCCCACAGTTCCTGCTCAGGCTGGGTCAAGTCCTCCTAGCGCAGGCACAAAGTAGACAGGTTTACAGGGAAGTCTGTATGTTGTAGCACAATCCCAGAACCTGGTTCTGCAAACTCAACAATGGGTCTTTTGAAAAATCCCCAGTGGGATGAGGCCTGGCATGGATTTAGTGATTTCTTGGGGATTTATACCTCTTTTCAGCTATCCATCATCCAGACCTTTCCCTCCACTGCATTGTTCCTGCTGTGGTTGTTGTTAGGTGTTATAGGGTTAAATATGATTCATAGCAACTAGATGTACAACCTTACTCTATGCTGCACCATCCTCACAATCTCCACCATGCTTGAGCCCGTTTTTATCATCCTATATCAGCCTACTTTGTTGAAGATCTTCCTCTGTTTCTTTGATACTCCATCTTTCCCAGCATCATTTCTTTTTCCAAGGACTAGTCCCTCCTAACAACATGCCCAAAGTATGTGAATTGAAGTTTCACCATCCTTGCCACTAAGGGGCACCTTGGTTGCATTTCCTCCAAGACAGACGTGTTTATTCTTTTGACTCTCCATGTGATATTCAATACTCTTCCCTAACACAATTCAAAAGCGTCGATGATTCTTCTGTCACCCTTATTCATTGTCCAACTTTCAGATGCATAGGAAGCAATAGAAAAGACCATTGCTTGGATCAGGCATACCTTAGTCTTTAAAATTAAATCCTGGGGAGGTTGGTGGCCTAGTTGCAAGAAGTTGCACTGCAGTCTCAGAGGTCCACGGTTCGAATCCACCAGATGCTTTGCTGGAGAAGGAGGGACAATCTTCTCCTGTACTAGTCAGATCTGATTTGACGGTACACACACACACACACACACACACACACACACACACACACACACACACACACACACACACACACACACACACACAAAATAATAATGATAATAAAATAAATAAATAAAATAAAATCCTTTAACACTTTAGATGACCTGTTCCTGAGGCCCTGCCATCTCTGGATTTCCTCTCCTTTGCTCTGGCAGCTCCATGTATGATAGGGAGAGACAGCTTTCCAGCATGTGGCTCTGACTATATGCAGTATGTGTTCCCCCCCTCACCCCAGCACATTGTGAAATTCATAACACTCAGTAATAACTTCCTCACTGTATTGGGTGAAGGGGGGGGGGAACCAGGCCTCAAAGAAAAATGAACCGTGGCAGGCGTGGACTCCATTTGTAACAATATGGAAATTGATTGTTGAGTCGGAGGGATATTTTGTAGTTTGCTTAGCTGTGCTTGGCGCTAATAGCCAGGAACATTAGTGAACCCGGGGAATGAGTTATGGGCACATTAAGAAGGCCACGAGGCTCCCTGGGCCTCCCTTGAAGGCAGATCCCAGCCTCACTGGTCTCTCACTCCCAGCGTCGTCTCCTTCCTGCCCTGGGAGAACCAAGCAGGGCTGGAACTCTGCAGTTGGAGAACATGGGCACCATCTAGTTGCAGTGATGAGGACAGGACCTGGATTCAAATCTCCACTCCTCCTATTTATTTGCTGTATCACCTTAGGGAGGTGGCATGGTTTATTGTTGATTTTCTCATCTGTTAAATGGAGCTAATCTCCCCCTGTGAGATTTGGAAAGACTAAGAAAAATAATTACCAAGGAGCCTAGTGTTGGCTCATCAAATTAGGTAGATGAGTGGATGGAGGCATGACTCTCCCACTGGAAATCTGGCTGCTTGGGTGGTAGTTACCTGTTTCCCAGGATCACAGGACTGGGGAAGCGGGACTGTGGGGACTGCAAATTGGGGGACCAAGTAACTGGGTTGAAGGAGGAAATGCTTTCCAACTTCCTCTCCACTCAGGCAACTCCCAGATCCAGATTGTTGTTGGATTAGAATGTTTTTAGCTATTTCTTGGACCTCCTCATTGGTGAGCTGTTCAGGTACCTTGGAGTTAGCATGATCTGAAGTCATGATCCTCATCCTCTCTTGTCCAAAAGCATGTGGGCCTCCCTGCCCCCTGTGGGTGACAGCCATCACCACCTCTGCTAGTAAGATCACCACCTGCATCTTTCTTGGTGCCTTGTCTTTCTTTCTCTTACCTTCTGCATCTAGGCTATTTGACTCCTTAATTGTCACTCAAATCAGTCAGTCCCCTTCTTTGCATCTCCTGATCCACAACTGTAGCTTGGACTCCTTCCTTCCCTGAACAAAACCAGCTGCCTCCTGCCTTCCCAGCCTGTCATCTCCCTCCTCCACCCTGGAATCAGCGTGGGTATTGAAGGTGTCAACCTGACTGTGTCACTTCCTTGTTTAAAAGCCTTTGTAAAACACTACATAATGGGAAAAGACCAGAGAGCATTATGCTGAGTGAAGTGTCTCAGTCATAGAGAAATATTGCATAAGACCGTTACAGTGTCCCATGGACGGCCAAGAAAATGCATAGATATATTTTGGAAAGGGTGCAGCCTGAATGCTCTTTGGAGGTAAGAACGATGAAGCTTCGCCTGACATACTTTGAACATGTTGTTAGGAGGTACTATTCCTTGGAAAGGGACATGATATTTGGGAGGGTGGAGGTTTGGCGAAGGAGAGGAAGACTGTCAACCAGGTGGACTGACAAGGTGACTGCTGCAGTGGGCTCTTGTGTGTCAGGAAGTGTGAGGATGGCACAGGACAGGATTAGGTTCAGATGTTTTTTTCATAGGGTCACTATGAGTCGTACTCAACACCTAACAACAACAACATTGTAGTGGTAATAAATAAGATACCTGAACAGGATACATACAAGTTTTTTGTTGTTGTTGTTTTTTTAATTTTGTGTGCGTGTACCGTCAAATCAGATCTGACTGGTACAGGAGGATATTGCGCCTCCTTCTCCGACAGAGCGTCTGGTGGATTCGAACCGTGTTCCTCTGGGATTGCAGTGCAGCTTCTTGCCACTAGGCCACCAGAGCTCCCCTGAACAGGATACATACAAACGTTCAAAAGTGGAGAGGGGAGGCAGAAAAAGGGGAAGAGGGGAAATCAATGGGATAGTAAATTTGGTAGGTGGAGGGAGGTGAAGAATTGGGAAATGTTCAATGGGGATGTGAAAAGACGAGGGGTAATAGGCATAGAGAAGTGAAAATTATGTAAAATACAATGCATATGGGTGTATAGTGAGTTCTGGTGGCCTAGTGGTAAGAATCTGTTCTGTAATGCTGAAGGAACACAGTTCAAATCCACCAGCCCCTCTGTGGGAGAAAGATGGGCAGCCTTCTCTTGAGTGATTAACAGCCTCTGAAAACCCACTGGAGGGTCAGGTATGGGTCAGTTCTGACTCGACAGTGCACAACAACAATAACATGAATGTATAAAACACAAAGTACAGAAGTGAAACACAACATAACATATATTAATGAGTGTATAAAACACAAAGTACATATACAAACATGATGTATATGAATGATTGTATGCAAATCAGTTAAATAAAAAAGCCTTTCAAGTCTTTCAGTACCAGTCCAGAGACACAAGGCCTTCTCAGAACCCTTCAGATTTTTTCTCTGTACCCTCAAAGTCACAGGGAGGGCCTGATAAACCACAGATCCTTATTCCCACCTTCTCAGATTCTGATTCCATCTGTTTGGTGTGAGGCCCAAGAACTTGCATTTCTTTTTTTTTTAAAAAGGTTTTTCTCAAAAATTCTATTACAAAATGCCATCAAACTCTTATCCCTATATTAATACCACTACCACTTTTTAATCAGAAATTTATAAAACAATAACTCAGTTATTTCTAAGAAATCGCTATTTAGGATGCT
Organism: Elephantulus edwardii; assembly: GCF_000299155.1. Classification (NCBI taxonomy): domain Eukaryota; kingdom Metazoa; phylum Chordata; class Mammalia; order Macroscelidea; family Macroscelididae; genus Elephantulus; species Elephantulus edwardii. Next base: position 6,573,492 of record NW_006399866.1, on the reverse strand, counting down.
ATCTCCCCCTCCGCAATAATCATATAAATCCCTCCTTTTTTTAACATTGAAAGTGTTTTAATTTTTTTTTTTATTGTTGCACATTTTTTTACCCCTGCCCCAGCCCTCTCTGCAGTATATCCCTTTCTTCACCTCATCTGATACTTGCATTTCTGATGCTATCCTAGGCAATGCTGAAGCCACTGTCCTGGGGAACCTCACTTTGAGAATCATTGTTTTAGACACACTTTTTTTCTTTTTTTACTCTTCTCAAATTTCTGCTTTCTTCCTGCCTACAAACCCTTGCACCTGCTTGTTAAGAATGTTCTTTTCCTCCTGCTTCTCCACATGGGGAGCCCTTCCCTAGCCTCTTCCCTAGGCCCTCTGGGAGCCCCTCCACTACAGCACCTCCAGTCCCTCAGAAAAAAGACTGAATTCTTGCCTTACACAGGAGACCTGGGTTTGGTATCTGATCAGGGTTCCTTAGCACCTCCACAGCCCATCTGTCAGTAATGGTCTTCATGCAACTATGATTCTGAGTAGGCCTCAGTAGAGCTTTCTAGAGGTAGAAAGGGCAAGCACTAGATTTCTAAAGAGCCAGCCAGTGGGAACCGTAGGGATCATAGCAGTTGAATCTGGCATCTTTCGAATGCTCTCCATTGCTAATGGAAAGGTTGGAGGTTTATGTTCACCTAGAGGTGCCTCAGAAGAAAGGCTTGAGTATCATCTCCTTTCAAAATTCAGCCACTGAAAGCCCCTATAGAGGACAGGCCTACGTGGCACTTAAGAGTCGGAGTCAATGCAGTGACAACTGGTGGGTGGGGTTTTTGTTTTGTTTTGTGTCTTATTCAAGAATCTGGACAGTGTGTGCGGAAACATCAGGCTGCCCCGGGCATAGGCCGTTGCTGTGCACACAGGCCAGGTCAGCTCTTTAGAGGCCAGAGGGAGCACAGGCCTCTGGGGAAACAGGGCCAGCGCCTTGGCTCTGACAGATCAGCTGAATGGCTGGCAGGGGCTCCAAGGGGGCAGCCCAGTGTTTTGTTTTAATCACGGGTGAGATGCTGACTTAGGCCTCCCTGGGGACAGCAAGGGGGCGACCAGACCCACGGGTGGTGGAGGCGCTTCTGCAAACAGTGAGGAAAACCCAAGTCAGCAGCGGGGGAGAGAGGGCAAGCAGCCCTGGAAAGAGAACATTAATTACGCCAGGAGCGCGGCAGGGAGAGCCCGGCCTTGGCCCAGAGCCTCGGCCCGGCCTCCGCGCTGCCCTCTGCTCCAGCACCGGCGCACCCGCACCGGTGAGGACGCGGCCTGCTGAGCAGTGGCCCGTTAGAAGCTTCTGAGCCACTGGAAGTTGTTGGCTGCAGCAAAACTTTAAGCATGTCCTTTCTGTGGGTGCCCAGGGCGCCCCTCAACAGGCCAGGGAAACTGCTCGCCATACCTATTTTAAACACTAGTGTAATGGTTTATGGCCCATGGAGGGATAATTACGGAGTGCAGAACCCAGCTTTTATGGCCCCTCCTCCCTGGGGCGCACTTAGAGAACAGTATGTGTCATGTAGCCAATTTAGATAATGATTCTGATAAAGATAAACGGAATTGTTTATTATAAGTAATTGGGTCTGCTAAGGCCCAGATGAGGCGGTGATGGGAAGGACGAGATAGGACACAGGGACCTGAGGACATGGGGACAGGGGTCTAATGGGGCTCCAAGGTGGAGGAGATGGGCCTCTTTGCTCTCTGTCTTTCTCTGTCGCCCTCTGCCTTCCTCTCCCCTGCTCCCTTCCTCTCTGGGGCTGAATGGATACTCCTCCATCCTTCGTCCTGGTGAAGGCTGCTCCTGGGCATAAATAAATCATGGGTTTTTTTTGTTGAGTCAGCTGAGTGGGGGAGGCACCTAAAAGGAGGAACAGAAGTGGGAGGGGTTCCTGACACACCCTGAGCTTCAGGGCAGCCTGGCCTGTCAGCCCCAAACCCCAGGCAGGTCCCCAACCCCTGAGGGCTTCTGTACCCCTCCAAGATTCAGGGCAGGGTAAAGGTACAATGAGCCTGTCAGCTCAGAGCTGAAACCACAGAAAGGTCTCAAGGGGGACAGTGGCTCCCTGTTGGGGATCTTTGTGAAAGATAAAACAAAGGCCCTTCAAGCCCTCTACCACCCCACCACACACACACACACACACACACACACACACCTGAGACCTCTAATTACACCTCAGCCCCAGGCAGAACCATGAGAACACTGCCCCTCTTCCTCACCCTGCCTGACCCCTTCCTTGAAGTTGTCATTTCTCTACTGAAGCCTCCTCAGTCATAAAAGGGGTGCAGAGGTCTCAGTTCTGAGATATGAGTTCTCAGAGTAGACCTGCTGAGAACAGGGGAGTGTGGTCCAGGCTGTTCCACACCAGGGTCCAAGCTGAACATACAAGAAAGCAGGCCCTTAGCTGGAGATAGAACAAGCCAAGGTCTGCAGTGAGCAAGCCTGCAAGCTTGCAGCCGGGAAGTGGGAGACCTACATGCAAGGATCCTAGGTGGGGAGGATCCCACAATCTAGTTTGAATGAGGAACCACAAGCCAGTGTTTGCATTTCAGGGACCCCATACACAAGGAAATCCTATCAAGCAGGCCCCTTGAGGCACAGTCTCCACAAGAGAGGCCCAGTGGCCCATCCGACCCAGGTGTAGGGGTTCTCAGCTTAGCTGCCCGAGGCTGTGGCTGCAGCTCTCCAGATTGAAACCCAAACCGGAGGAGCGGCCTGTCACAGGCCTGTGATCCGTGGTATGATTGAGAGGGGGTGCGGCGGGGGAGGGAGGCTGCAGGCCTCCAGGCAGCCCCTATACACTGAGCCACATCGCAGCAGGAGTCAGAAGAAGAGAAAGAGTGGGGGTTTTCTCTTTCTTCCCTGCCTGCTTATCTGATCACAGTGAAGGGAAGGGCTCCGTTCAAAGGCTGCCTCCTTATCAGCTGAGGATTTGTTTGGGGCGTGACAACCACACCTGGCAGGGAAACCTTCCTGCAGGTGGGGGGCAGGGAGGCAGCTGGGCAGGTTTGGGGCTCCAGGGTGTATGTGTCCACACAGTGAGCACAGCTTATGTGTATGCACACATCTTCATCATGCATGTCCATGTGGCTCTGTGCAGGTCTGTGTGTGTTTCAACACATGTGCCCATGTGCACCCACCTGTGTGTGATTGTGTGCATGTGGGTGGGCCCAGAGCAGATGCTCTGGGCAGGGTGCAGTAGGAAAAGGTTCTGATTCTGGGCCTGGAACTGGACTAGGTGTTCCTTGACTTTTCTAATATGGATTGAATTATTATTATAATCCCATTTGGGGATAAAATGCCTTTGTTATGTTAATTAATTGGCAGTATAAGCTTCCATGGAAATCAAAAGACATGTTTTTGAGAAAATCTGCTGTCAAGGACCTCTCTGAAGTGCTGCAGAGCAAGGGTATCAGCTTAAAGACTAAGGTGTGCCTGATCCAAGCTATGGTCTTTTAAATTACTTATCAGAGATTGTGAGGATGGCATAGGATAAGACAGTGTTCAGATTAGCTATTCCTAGGATCGCTATGAGTCATACTTGACTCAATGGCATCTAACAACAAAAATATATCTGAAAGATGGACAGTGAAAAAGGAAGACAAAAGAATCATCTATGCCTTAGAGTTACGGTGTTGGAGAAGTCCATGAATATCTCATGGACTGCCAAAACCAAATAAATCTGTCTTGGAGGAAGTGCACCCGGGGGCTCCTTAGAGGCTGGGATGGTGAAACTTTGTTTCCTATACTTTGGGCATTTTGTCAGGAGGGGCCAGTCCTTGGACAAAAACATCATATTGGGAAAGGTGGAAGGTCAGAGGAAGACCTTCAACCCACTGACTATAACAGTAGGCTCACGATATTAGGAATTATGAGGATGGCACAGGATAGGACAAGGTTCATAACTCTTGTTCACAGGGTTGCTATCAGTCCTAGTGGATTTTATGGCACCCAACAATAGCAGAGCCAGCACCACTGATGCCAATGCATGTGATCATCTCCAAGGGCCCACAAATGTTGAAAGAAGACAGTGGCTTTTTCTCAGAGCCAACTGAGAGTGAAAGCTTTCTCTTCAAGTCAGTACCCTGAATTTGGATTCCTGTCCTCTTAAGTTGTGAGAAGCTACATTGCTTTTATTTTTTGTGTGACTGAACGGCACATAACAACAACAACAATAATTATTTGTTCATCATTCATATACATTGTGTTTCATACTGTCTTTCATTTATGTTACATTGAATTCATTTATATTGTGGAAATTTTTCCCCTTACCATCATCCTACCAACAACTACTTTTGTGAAAGTGTGTAACCCAGCTACTTCATGCCTCATACCCTAATATCTCCCTTTTAGATAACCAATTTCTGATTTGCCCATAGCTATTAAACCAGTACTATTAAAGAACAAGCATGTCCCTTTTTCTGAAGGATCCCCTGTTAAAGTTTGAAACTTTGAGCATCTACATCCACAAAGTCCAGTGCAGAGCAAGCCATTAGGTTGCAGCAATTGACCCTAGCTCCTAGCATAGATCACCTTCTCTTTATCTGATTGGGTTCTGGCCAACTTGTCTTACACCTGTCAGTGACGAGGCTCAAATGGGCATCAATTGCAAGCTCAGGAGTTTACCCTTCTCTCTGCAGAGAAGCTACATTTATGTTTGTTAAAGCCACCTGTTTGTGGTATTTCTGTCATAGAAACACTAGATAACTAAGCATTTGGTACCAGGAGAGGGGTGCTGTTCTTAAATTCCTAAAATGTGGAATGGTGCTAAAAATGTGAATGTTAGTTATGTTTCTGGTGAGACTTTGAAAGAAATCCATGTGATTGGCCAACGTAGGAGTAAAATACTTTCTGTGCAGTTCAAGGACATATCTGAAGATGGTCAAGCATTTTGTGGAAGTTGTAACTTGTAGGGTCTGGACTTGGATATCAGGCTGATGGAACATCTAAGCAAAATCTTAAAGAGGCTGCATGATTTCTCCTTGCCACTTTTAGTAAAATTTAAGGGGGGAAAAGAGATGGACTTTAACATGAACTATACAAAATTAAAATAGAACTTAAAGAGTTGGAAAGTTGTTTTACCAAGTGAGAATACACATCCTAGAATGTCACTAAGGCCATGGCTACAAAATCTTGTGTTAGAGATTAAGCTTGTAACTAATGGATCTAACCAACTACCACAACAGAAAGCCCGTCAGGCTGAAGGGGACAGAAAGAATGAAAGGAGACAACACTATCTGCTTCTTGGACTTCTTGTTTTAGGCAAGAAATAGGCCAGATGAACTATATCTATTGTCCTCCAAGTAAGAAAAGACCATCCCTGGAACAATGGTCAGTAGAACTATTGGAATGAGTACAGGAAGCAAGACCATCTTAGTTTCTAAAGGTAAAGCGGTGGACTCTTCGATCTCAAATGGGGCCAACAGCCTCCTAGGTATCAAAGAGTTTGAAGGTTCTGGAATATGGGGTTGCCATTAAAATGTGCCAGGAAGAGGAGCCTGCAGTCTGAAGCTGAGATAAATAGAGTTATGCCCAAGGAGAACAAGGCCTGATGGTGCAGGAGAGGTGTGGTCACCATTCAGATTAAAAGAAGGAACTACCTACTAAAGTCCAGGGGACAGAAGAGCCATCCTAGAGTGCCTGGAAGATAGAACTCAAGCTCATGCCTGAAACACTTTGACTCAGAACCCAGAGACTATAGCCAACACCCAGAGTATAGAAGGTAGGGTCATTACCCAAATGGGCATAGAAAAACTGGAAAACTTATGTAATTTGTACCTGTTGTCCCTACTTTGCCATCAAGTTCTTACATTTTTAAATGAAAATGTCTACCTTGTTCCTCTCCACTGTACTTTGGAAAGAGATAACGTGTACAATAGATTTTACAGGTTCACAGCTGAAGAGAAATTTTTGTCCTCTGATGTATAGAGTATATCTAAAATCTCATTCATGTTTTAGTTAGATGTTTCATATGAGATTTGGAATTGATATAAGACTTTTGGTATAAGATGATAGGTGAATGTGTTCTGCCTGTGACATGGATTTGGAAAGGCAAAGAGTAGACTGTTATGAATTGAATTATTGTTGCTGTTATTGTCATGTGCCATGTATAATGAATAATAACTCTGAATCTTGCCTTATCCTGAGCCAACCTTACCATCTCTGACACACCTGCCCCCCATTGCCACAGTCACTGTGTCAATCCATCTCATCCAGGGTTGTCCTCTTCTGTGCTGACCCTCAACCCTTCAAGCATGATGTCCTTCTCCAAAGACTGATTCCTCCTGGTGACGTATCCAAAGTGTGTGAGATGGAGCTTCAAAGGCCTCCAAGAAGCAAAACTGATTTCACTCTCTCTAGGACAGACAAGTTTGTTCTCCTGGTAGTCCATGGTATGTTCAATACTCCAGCACCATAACTCAAAGGCATTGATTCATCTTCTGTCCCTAGTCATTGTCCAGCTCTCAGATGCATAGGAAGCAATTGAGAAGACCATGGCCTGGATCAGGCACAGCTGAGTATCTATGTCCCCCCAAAATATGTATTGTAGATTCTAATCTGTATGCTTGTGGTCATAATCCCATTTGGATTATATTACTTGTTTGTTTTTTTTCCTATAATTATGTTTTATTAATTTTCATAAACATTTACAGAGATTTGGGGCTTCCACTCATTCATTGTTGCACTATTCTCTCTACCCTCCTCCC